>NC_135834.1:11100474-11411558 GCF_964213995.1 Mustelus asterias | reverse complement strand
TCCCCAATCCACTCAATCCCCCCCTCCCCAATCTCCCCAATCCACTCAATCCCCCCTCCCCAACCTCCCAATACACCAACCCCTTCTCCAATCTCCCCAATGCACTCAATCCCCCTCACAATCTCCCCAATACACTCAACCCCCCTCCCCAATCTCCCCAATCCACTCAATCCCCCCTCCCCAATCTCCCCAATACACTCAATCCCCCCTCCCCAATCTCCCCAATACACTCAATCCCCCCTCCCCAATCCACTCAACCCCCTCCCCAATCTCCCCAATACACTCAACCCCCCTCCCCAATCTCCCCAATACACTCAACCCCCTCACAATCTCCCCAATACACTCTACCCCCTCCTCAATCTCCCCAATACACTCAACCCCCTCTCCCCAATCTCCCCAATACATTCAACCCCCTCACAATCTCCCCAATCCACTCAATCCCCCTCCGCAATCACCCCAATACACTCAACCCCCCTCCCCAATCTCCCCAATCCACTCAACCCCCTCCCCAATCTCCCCAATACACTCAATCCCCCCTCCCCACCTCCCCAATCCACTCAATCCCCCCTCCCCAATCTCCCCAATACACTCAACCCCCTCCCTAATACACTCAACCCCCCTCCCCAATACACTCAGCCTCCCTCCCCAATCTCCCCAATACACTCAACCCCCTCCCCAAAACACTCAACTCCCCCTCCCCAATCTCCCCAATCCACTCAACCCCCTCTCCCCAAGCTCCCCAATACACTCAACCCCCTCCCTAATCTCCCCATTACACTCAACCCCCTCACAAACTCCCCAGTACACTCAACACCCCCTCCCCAATCCCCCCTCCCCAGCCTCCCCCATACACCAACCCCTTCCCCAATCTCCCCAATACACTCAATCCCCCCTCCCCAATCCACTCAATCCCCCCTCCCCAATCTCCCCAATCCCCCCTCCCCAATACACTCAATCCCCCTCCCCAATCTCCCCAATCCACTCAATCCCCCCTCCTCAATCCACTCAATCCCCCTCCCCAATCCACTCAATCCCCCTCCCCAATCTCCCCAATCCACTCAATCCCCCTCCCCAATCTCCCCAATCCACTCAACCCCCTCCCCAATCTCCCTAATACACTCAACCCCCTCCCCAATCTCCCTAATACACTCAACCCCCCCTCCCCAATCTCCATAATACACACCACAAGGACCCTCTTTAATCCCAGGGGACGGGGGCGTGGGGGTAATCACAATTGGACCCCATGCTAAGGTAAAGCCTATTTATAAACAAATCGTTGACTTTAAGCTAAAAAAAGGGTTAACCTGCTTGAAGAAAAGCAGCATCATGTCGGAATGGAAGGCTTTGCTTTACTGACCGGGGAATACGTTTCGTCTCCACTCTCTGTCGTGGGGGCTGTCTGGGGACAAAATGTCCAAAATGCCACGTTAACTGTGCGGGAATAATTGTGAAGGGCATTTGTGAACTTTTGCACTTGTGGACATTACTGTTCGCATCAGTGCGCAATGATCAGTGAAACAGCCGCTAACGCTGAAACATCTGGATCCCTGTACCGAAACATCTGCAGGAGACTAAGGGAATTGGAAGGGTTTTGTTTTTTGGAAAGTATTGTGTCCCCTTCTCTTCCATCCGCTTGCCCCATTCTCTCCCCGATTCCCAGAAGTAAACACTTTGCCCTCGTGTGCAAGCCGAGATAGAGGTCCTGTTGTCCCAATGCGGTTTCACATCTGTCTCTTCAGCCTGACGGTCGCTGTGAGCCAGCAATCCACACAGGAAGGCAATTTGCTTCTGTCTGAAGTTCATACCAGTTCACAGGTTTCTATGGATTATATTTACTGTGAGGGGTGGCGAAGGTAACACCCCAATCTTTCCCATTGGGTTGCACTGACCTGTGTCGTTCCAAGTTTTTAAAAATCGTTTTATTTATTTGCATAACTAGCTACCTTTCTCCAACAATATGGCTACTTAACAAACGCCGCAGTACGACACCAATCCTCTTATTTACATCAAGGCCCCGGAAACGTACACCTGCCTACAAAACAAATCTGAGCCCAATCTCATTGCATGCCCTGCCGCAATAACAGGAGGTCCCTATACAATATGAGGCAGATGTAGGTACATCCCCGCTGCGCCCAGACAAGAGGCAGTTCCTTGTGTTATATCTCTCACCAATACATTGCCAACACGAATATATTGTATATCGAACATATCCTGGCGGACCATATGCATTATATGTGACATCTATGGCTCAGCCGTGCCCCTATCCAAGCTGACACTTGGATGCAGTACTGAGAGTGCTGCACTCTCTCTCAGAAGAGAGATCAGACTAGTGCCCTCATTTGCTCCCTCAGGTGGATGTAAAAGATCCCATGAGACTATTTTAAAGACCAAGCGACCTCGACATTTATCCTCCGCCAACAGTACTAAAGACAAATCTGCTCATTTATCTTATTGCTGTGTAAGGAAATTATAGTGAAAATTAGCTGCCATATTTTCCATATTACAACAGGAGGGACACTTACAAAAATATTTTAATTTGTTGTGAAATATTTCCGCGCCCATATTTTTAACCCGCTGGCTCATGTACCTAACATAAAGTATTTCTGTACCTTTCTCTACACGGCAAGTTTAAAAGCAGTGTATCCTTTCGACACTCTACAGTTGCCTGTATATTTTTTCCATCGCTCTGCTGTAATCCCCAGGTCTACAGTGGTTGCATCCATTTTTGTCAAAAACTCGCCAAATGGAGTTTCTAGCCAAAACTCGCCTCACCGATTGAAGCCCGTTTATCGAGAACCACCTATGGGGCTGGGTTTAGAGATGTAGATCAAGTCTAAATTTTCCTTCATCAATTGGTCTAAACTGACACTGTAGCCTGTCAAGGATCCGTCCATTGTGTATACTGTGACAGTACTTCTGGTCGTGTCAATCGACCTTCCGCACTTCACAAAAATCTGAGGAAAGGTGGTGACATTTTTCAGAAGAGCTGAGATTGGCGTCAAATTTTATCAGAAGCAACTTCACCCGTTTCGCTTTTCAGCTTCTTCAAGAGACACAATGGAAATAATTATCATCGTCCGTTTTCATGCAACTATCAGCGTGCGTCATAAAATGACTATATTTATAGAACGATAGTAAATCTACAATTCATACCAAAACTTTTCCTGTTTCCAAAATAGTCTGTATCTACAAGAAGGAAATGTTTTTTCCCCCCTTTTCCAATGGCAGTGACTCACATTAAATTGTGGCTTCTTTCTGGCAGTTCATCCGCCTGACCATGCTTCGTACAAGAGCCGAGGTTGTGCGTGTCTGGTGGGCCTTTAGACCTGAGAGAACCCAAGCTTCGCTTACTACAAATTCACCCTCATTTTCCAGTAGGATTCAGTGTAAAATTGTTTTTTTAAAACCTCTCCCTTGCCCAGGAGTATTCGAGTCAATGACAACATCCCTCCTGCTACTTTGGCAAAGCTCAATGAACTCGGTCCAGACCTTTGTCCTCTGTAGTGCTAGATTCTAGGTGATGTATTCAACCACTGAGTCATCCCAAGAACTCCCAACATGTAATGTCTTATTGCAAACAGATTGGCAATATTTAACTTTAAAAAACCATAAGGTTTTGGGAATAACTATGTTATTTAACAATTTATATGGAGTAAATATGGACTTAACTTTAAAATTACACTGTTTTAATAGAAAATGGACCTGGCATTGTAACGCCTCCTGCCGCTGTCTAATAAAGACAGGTCACTGAAGTTGTATGGATTCCTAAGGAACATAAATGTCTTTGATACACTGAAACTTGTGCTCCAGACACTTCCCACCACGTTAATGCAGCAGAAATTCAAAGTAGTCAATGTGGGGTGTTTATATTCACATTTCCTACAATGTGTCTAAATAATGTGGCAAATATTAAACGGTGGAATGGATGGGGAGAAGAGTCAAAGTATTAGGGCATCGTCGGAACATAATTTTCTCGAAATATATCTGACAAATCATTTTAAAGTGACTTCTTCTGAGGCTCGGTGAGTAGCTGAGACACACACACAGCATGTTAGGTCAATTCTAGTTCAGTGGCAAGTTAGATCTCAACACTAGTGAGGCTGCTTCAATTGGCCTCTCTGTTTGATCAATAAATGGAGCATTGGGAGCCCCCCCCCCCCCCCCAACATTGCTATCCTGTAACCTTGCCCAGGTTTGTGAATGTGGATAAAGACTGGGCTGGATTGTGATACAGTAAGGAGTCTCACAACACCAGGTTCAAGTCCAACAGGTTTATTTGGTAGCAAACGCCACTAGCTTTCGGAGCGCTGCCCCTTCGTCAGGTGAGTGGGAGATCTGCTCATAAACAGCAAACAGGGCATATAAAGACACAAACTCAATTTACAGAATAATGAGTAATGATTGGTATGCGAGTCTTTCCAGCTAATCAAGTCTTAAAGGTACAGACAATGTGAGTGGAGGGAGCATTAGCACAGGTTAAAGAGATGTGTATTGTCTCCAGACAGGACAGTCAATGAGATTTTGCAAGTCCAGGCAAGTTGTGGGGGTTACAGATTGTGTGACATGAACCCAAGATCCCGGTTGAGGCCGTCCTCATGTGTGCGGAACCTGGCTATCAGTCTCTGTAAGAAGTTTAACAACACCAGGTTAAAGTCCAACAGGTTTATTTGGTAGCAAAAGCCACACAAGCTTTTGGAGCTCTTTGTGGCTTTTGCTACCAAATAAACCTGTTGGACTTTAACCTGGTGTTGTTAAACTTCTTACTGTGTTTACCCCAGTCCAACGCCGGCATCTCCACATTATCAGTCTCTGCTCAGCGACTCTGCGCTGTCGTGTGTTGTGAAGGCCGCCTTGCTTTGTGATGCCACTGCAGTCAAATAGTCTGCCGTCAAAACTTCATAAATGAACAATTGTCACCCGGAGAGAGACCGAACGGCAGCCAATACCCAAAGACCCAAATCAACCCCTTGAGGACAGGGGATCAAATGGGTAACATGTTCAAAAGACAAACACTGCGCCTCGCATCATTATTTGTCAGTGCGGAGGCACGGATGCTCACGCCGTACCTCTCTCCCCGCCCCCCAAGTTATAAAAGCGCTTCACAGGTACTAATCTGCTCTACAGAATGTTCTTGGTGTTTCTATGAAAGAAGACATGGAATCAGAGACACGAAACAGTAAGCTCAACTGCCATTGTTTATCAATGGAAGTGAGAGTTTGACCTTTCACCCTCCATTGTGATAGCATGGAAAATGTTGGGAACTTATTAGTTAGAACAAAAATCTCCCAACCTCTTTTATTCGATGGTTCTTTAATACCTGGCAAAGTAGACAAAGGCTGGCCCTGATTTAGGTACACCGTAAAGGGTTGACCTTAATACAGCCGAATAGAATTGGGGCGGTAGGTGCAATATAGAAATGTTTCTGTTGTGTTAACACAATCCCAGTCGCTGGTATCGGATAATCAGATAGGCGAACCGCCCAAGAAACAGCAGTTGAATACAATGGAGTCAGAAAACACTGTAGAAAGTTGCTGCCTTTGTAATGATCATGTGTACAATGAAGCAACTCACATTATACAGTCAAAACATGAATTGACAAGGGCTGGAGACAGGCACCTGTGAGGTGAGAAAATTTGAGACTCAAACCAAAATGTGAAGCAGAAGCGCTCAAAACGAGACTACAAGGCAGAAGAGAAGGAAACACAGAGAACCTTTTTTCATTCAATTTGCAAATTTAACGTTAGAGATCGTTCTCAAATGAATGACCCGGTTACATTAATTTGGGGATGCTTTTTCTCCCTTCTCCTTTCAACCCAGATTAAACGCTGAAGAAATAGGTCATTGCTTTCAAACCATATCGATTCCGCGCAGTCCTATATTGATTCATATGGTCCAAACAGACGCTGTACTGGGGTGGGGGAGAGAACGACAATAATAAAATGGAGAAAAGGGCAGAAGCTGTGGAATATTCCTAAATTGTGGGTTAGAGAACAAGCATTGACAGGCCTTTAGGATACGGTTATCAAAGGAGAATCAACACAAACAGCGTTTGCCTTTTTAGACATACCACCCACCATTACAAACAGCAACACCCCAGGCACCATTACGTCTGCGATTGTTATCCAGTTTCTGATCAAGCCGCAACATTGAGGGATATTTAGACATTGCTCAAAGTTTCCCTTTAACCCCGATAACTTCAACAAGGGTTGATTTCACAGGACAGTTTGGCAAACACAATCCCTTTCATTGCCCACGGCATTGGGCAGGGCTCAGATTGGTAGCATATCGCTTTATTCCCAGGGATATGAGCACAAACATCCAGGCTGACACTCCAATGCAGAGCTTGAGGGAGGGCTGCACTGTTGGACCAGCTCATTGCTGTTTGTGGGAGCTTGCTGTGGACAAATTGGCGGTGTGCCCCATATTACAACAGTGAATACACTTACAAGAGAACTGAAATTGGCTGAATTTGGGATGTCCTGTGGTCGTGAGAAAAAACTATATTTCCAAAACTTTCTTTCTCGATGTCCCACAGTCTCTCCATCGAATAGAGAGGGAGTGATTAGACATATAGGGGCAAGAATCGCTTAGGGGGGAAACACGATGATAACGGGTGAAAGGGGGCATGGGAGAGAAAGTATGAAAGACTGGAATCAGGAGTGGGAGGAGAGCAACAACAGGGAATCAATGACCAAATGATAGTCTTAAAAGTTTGACAGCACAAAGAGATCCTTCGGCCCATCAAGCACTTACCTATTCTAATATAGTGACTCTCTGAGTCAAAGAGCTGCAAAGGGCAAGGATCGATATGTTATATATATATTGCATTGTGGCTTGTACATGATAGGAATATATATTCTAAAATAGATAATGATAAAGTGTTAAGAGGTGGTTACAAAAGGCCCAGTTATCAGGTCGATTCTACCTGAACTCGGTATTATTTACAATGATTTCCTGCAGAAAATAGACCGAGCCAATTCAGCTGCTAGAAAATGGCTACACAAATTCTCTTATGTTCAAATTCTGATGGAGAACGTAAAGTGAAGTAAAATAATCCCAGCAGGATCACCCACCAAAAGCTCTTTCTCAATGAACCGGCTTCCCTCCATCCTCCTATTTTCTTTCCCTCAGTCAGCCTTTCCCCTCATAATTCCCAACGTGCAATTCTCTCTGCGGCCCTTCCTATTGTTGTCTCTGGCTACATTTACATGATCAGATTACAGCCAGTTATGATGAGGATGAGCTGAATTCAAGGTAATGTTGCATACAGTCCTCTGCCCCGATTCTGTTTATGCACTGGGCAGTATTAAATTACCAGCCTGATACATGCACTTGGCTTTCCTTCAGCACAGCCAGTCCCCAGGAGGTTCACATCAGCCACTGTACACCTGCAGCCCATTTTAAATATGGTTTCAGCACCTGGGAACATTTGAACTAAAATTGGAGTGAACGAACTCTGCCCAGGTTACAAGTGAACGCACTGCCAGAAATCAGTGCAATTTCACCAAGAAAACCTATCACTCTTTACAGGGAGTCTCTCCGTTTTTCCATGCTTCATTTCAGCTCTTATTTTGTCCTCGTTAATACACTTTGATGCTATGAGCTGGTGCAAGAAGCCAACAAGTAGCTGACATTGTGGAGCTCACCACTAAAACACCACTAAATATTTGCAATCTGGTACGGAAAAAATGCTTAAGACACGAATCCTGTGCGACTGAAAGTAAGAATTGCACACATCTGCAGATCCTTTTAAGAACGGCCAGCCAGTACGGGTTGTGGAGTGAGTAGAGAACAGTACAAGAACCGGCAGGGGAAAATAGAGAGGGAAGCTTACTGGGAACCCCAATTCTGTTGGCAATTTTTTAAAAATGCATTTCTTTGAGTGGTTCTTTTGTAGAAAATGTGGTCATGACTAAACAGGTGTTTAGGTAGGAACTGTTCTTTAACCACATTCACGATAATTGTGCTGATGCACACTGAACAGTTAAAGTCATTTTGTGTTTTTACAATCATAGAATAAGATGAAGAATGCACCACGTGTGCCCTCCCTGTCCATTAAATGATGACACAAAAATAGATAGGAAAGTTGTGAAGAGGACATAAGGAGGCTACAAAGGGAGATAGGTTAAGCAAATGGGTAAATATCTGGCAAATGGAGAATAATGTGGGAAAATCTGAATTTGGCAGGAAGAATAAAAAGTTTATTCTCTAAATGGTGAGAGATTGCAGAGCTCTGAGATGCAGAGGGATCTGGGTGTCCTAGTGCATGAATCACAAAAAGCTAATATACAGGTACAGCAAGTAATTCGGAAAGCTAATAGAATGCTATAGTTTGTGATGGGAATTTATTACTAAAGTAGGGAGGTTATGCTTCAGTTGTACAGGGCACTGGTGAGACCACATTGGGAGTACTGTGCACAGTATTGGTCTCCTTAATTAAGGAAATATTTAAATGCATTAGGGGAGTTCAGAGAAGGTTTACTAGACTAATACCATGAATGGGTGGGTTGTCTTATGAGGAAAGGTTGGACAGATTAGGTTTGTATCCACTAAGAGTAAGCGGTGATTCAATCAAAACCTTTAAGATCCTGCGGGGACAGAGATTAGAAATGTTTTCGCTCAGAGGATCATAGAATTCCTACAGTGCAGAAGGAGACCATTTGGCCCATCAAGTCTGCACCGACCACAATCCCACCCAGGCCCTATCCCCATAACCCCATGCATTCACCCTAGCTAGTCTCCCTGACACTAAGGGGCAATTTAGCATGGCCAATCCACCTAACCCAGTAAAGGATAATTCTCTTCCTCAAAAGGCAGTGGAAGCAGAATCTTTGAATATTTTTAAGGCAGAGCTAGATCGATTCTTGATTAACAAGGGGGTGAAATGTTATCGGGGGTTAGGTGGGAATGTGGCATTGATGTTACAATCAGATCAGCCATGATCTTATTGAATGGCTGAACAGGCTTGAGGGGCCAAGTGACCTACTCCTGCTCCTAATTCGTATGCATGTTCATAAAAGATGCCATTCATGTTGCACTCACCAGCCACTGGTATTGGCAACTTTAAAGGGGAAGGGTTTAAAGCCTGCGTTGGATTTGAGGAGAAAGTAAAGAAAGGTGCATACTTGAGAATGTTGGATAATGAACATGCTGACCATTGGTGATTGTGCTTTCAACCATCACAGCCCCAAGCTCTGGAATTTCCTTGTTAAACCTGTCACCTCTCCCTCCTCCTTGGAAGACACTCCTTAAAGACTCTTTGACCAAGCTTTTGGTCACGTGCCCTACATCTCGTGTCCTATGTCTTCTTCTTTGGATCGGCCACAATTTCTCTGATAAGCTCCTGTGAAGTGCCTTGGGGTGTTTACTGCATTATAAAGTGCTGTATCACTGCAAAATACTGCAGGTGCTGGAGATCTGAAAGAAAAATTTGTGCTGGAAAAAAACACAGCGGATTTGGCAGCATCTGTGGAGAAAGAAACAGTGTTAACTGTTTGAGTCCAATGTGACTCTTCTTCGGAGCTGAAGAGAGGCAGAAATGTCATGGGGTTTATGCTGTCAAAAAAGTGGGGAGGGTCAGGTGGAGCAATAAAGGGAAGGTCAGGGATAGGTTAGAGAGCTATTAAATTAAATTACAAAGATGTCATGGAACATGGTACATTGGCCTTTATAAATCGGAGTATCGAGTATAAAAGTTGGAGTGTTATGGTAAGGTTATATAAGGCATTGGTGAGGCCGAATTTGGAGTATTGTGTACAGTTTTGGTCACCTAGTTACAGGAAGGATGTAAATAAGGTTGAAAGAGTGCAGAGAAGGTTCACAAGGATGTTGCCGGGACTTGAGAAGCTGAGTTACAGAGAGAGATTGAATAGGTTGGGACTTTATTCCCTGGAGCGTAGAAGATTGAGGGGAGATTTGATAGAGGTGTATAAGATTTTGATGGGTATAGATAGAGTGAATGCAAGCAGGCTTTTTCCACTGAGGCTAGGGGAGAAAAAAACCAGAGGGCATGGGTTAAGGGTGAAAGGAGAAAAGTTTAAAGGGAATATTAGGGGGGGTTTCTTCATGCAGAGAGTGGTGGGAGTGTGGAATGAGCTGCCAAATAAAGTGGTAAATGCTTGGACGGGTTCATGGATGAGAGGGGTGTGGAGGGATATGGTCCAAGTGCAGGTCAATGGGACTAGGCAAAAAATGGTTCGGCACAGACAAGAAGAACCAAAAGGCCTGTTTCTGAGCTGTAATTTTCTATGGTTCTAAAAGGCAAATAGAGTGGGGATGATGGTAGTAAAGGAACAAAGCATTGGTCCAGAGTAGGTGTTAATAGCAGATTAAAAGTCAGCGCTGTCTGAAAACAAAATAGCAGAATGTGTTAATAGCAGAATAAAGGTCAGTTCAGTGCAATTTGTTGTTGAGGGCAGAATCGGACTGGACTCTCAATGAGTGAATGGGGTGCTGACACTCATTATCTAGCCTCACCAATGAAGTACAGCACACAGGTGAAATTCTGGAGGGTAACTTGCATCTGTGAAAGTGTACCCCAGTGAAGTCAATGCATTCAGTCGAGCAAAAAAAAAATGGACTGTTGATTCAAAGAATGACACAAGTCTTACCCCACACACAGAAATCTAAAATATTTGTAGGTTTATCCAGCAATTAATGCTGGCTTTTGGAAGAATTTGAAATGGTTAGATTCTCATCTAAATAGAAACACATCACGAATGAACTTGCATGCATTCTATTATAGTTAGCAGCAACAAAATGCCACCCAATTCTATCAGTAATACAATCCCATTGTGTTACTGCCTCTGCATTGTCACACCATTGCAATTCCATCGTCTCACTACAGTGTTACCATTCGCTCGCTTACCAGTGTCAGCAGCGGTAGTGGGACACAAGTGACTGTGTGACAGTGCCATGGTAATATAAAATTCAAATTGCAAAGCCATTATGTCATTCTTCTGGAATGAGAAGCAAAGTTTTAGTACAATCTATGCCATTGTTTTGCAAAACTAGAACTGATCCTTAAGGGTAAAGTGCCAAGGTTACCCACCTTCCAAGTAATGTGTTCCTTCTACATATTTCCACCCAACTTTTCCTACAGTGCTGTCAATTTTCATAATGAATTTTTATCAATAAGTCTGAAATATTTAACTCTATGTGTCCTGAAACAGTCACATCATTACTGATGACTGCTTTTCACAGCTGAAAACTGACAAATGCTCAGAATATTAACTACTAGAGAGGGATTGAATATGATATGGACAATATTAGCTGAAACATCCCATGAACATTCCCCTTTTAGCTCAAGGAGTTCATCCAGGGAGCCGCTGAGGCATAAAAATCAAGAATGGGTCAGATTCAACCCCTGGTACTGAGTTTAGCCAATTTCAACAGACGGACTACTAGAATAGGCCTTGATATTCCTCATTGGGGGACGAGGTTGGGGTGAAGAGAGAAATAAATTGGGGTTTGTCTGTCTGATCCTTGTCTATGTGAATGTAGTTAAATGCAGGATTGGATGTAATTGTGACACCCTGCATAGTCAAGTAGCCTACTGACCCACTGTCAAGCCTCATACATGAGTGATGGCTTCTTGGATTAGGGAAGTGCACCCACCCCCACCCCCAAGTTAGTGCTTACAGGAGAGCAGATGAGAAATGAAATACTGCCTGACAAAGGTGGTTCATAAAATAGGAGAGAGCAAGAACTCAACAATTGAATGCACAAAACAATTGTACCAGCAGCTTTCCGAAGGTGCCATTCTGTAGAATGTGGGGAGTATCATTAATTGGTGTTACTGGACTTCGACTCAGGTCATTTTCTCAAATGGAGTGGCTACAGTAAATGTGAATAGAGAGAGTGATCTGTATTTCTATATTAGAACATATAACATTACAGCGCAGTACAGGCCCTTCGGCCCTCGATGTTGCGCCGACCAGTAGAACCAATCTAAAGCCCCTCTAATCTACACTATTCCAATATCATCCATATGTTTATCCAATAACCATTTGAATGCTCTTAATGTTGACGAGTCCACTACTGCTGCAGGCATATTGTAGTACCTTTCGCAATGTCTGACAGCAATTAATCTCAACCAACGAAAACGTTTGCAGTGTACTCTCTATTGTATACTATACTGGAGATGTGGCATTGTGCATGTGTGCCAGCCCCATGCAGGAGAATAGGAATGTGCATTTGTTTTTGGCTGTGTAGGCAAGTTTCTGCTATACCTTGCATTGTGAGATCCACTGTGGTGTTTCTGTGCTGCAAAACCAAAACAAATCCACAACAGATAAACAGTATTAGACATTTCTCCAAAGTGAGGCAAGAGGCTTGAGGCACTATGCTAAGGAAAAGCAGCACAAGTGATGGCTCAGAGGGCACACGTATCAGTTGGCAAGGTACGGAGCTAAGGAACCAGGTTCAATCCTACTTATAGATAAGACAGGAGTAGGGGTGGATAAATTGGTCTCAATGCCCCAGGACAAAATAGGTAAATAAAATCAGTCAGAGTATCCATTCCCAAGTGAATACATTGGAAAGTGAATGTTTGGGTGTCAGATGAGAGGCATGGTCACCCGATACTCTGTCTGACCTTAAACATGGAAAATGGGCACTTAAGAACCATAGACGTCCCGGAATTAAACCAGAGCAGAATTGTTAAATACAGTCTTCAGCTTGCCTTCAGCTCCACCTCAGCACATCATTACAGCTGATGCTCCAGTGTGACATTGAGGGCATATGCATTGACGTTGCCCTTCAGTTAAGTGTCAAGACAAAGTCCTGTCTGCTGCTTCCAGTTGTTCAGGTGGGCCCTATGTCATTATTGAAGATGACCATTATTGAAGAAGAATTACCAGCATCCGGCTGGTAAATATTGCTCCATCAACCCAGAATATACTAAACTGGTCATTCATCTCATTGCTGTTGTTGACATCTTAGGAGAATCTTGCTATGTTGTAGCCCAGAAAACAACAGTCACTGTGTTGCACAAGGGCAGCAGTTACATGGGAACACCGTCATCTCCAAGTCACGCCATCCCAAGTTGGACAATTGCCATTTCCTCATCATCATTGGGTCAAAATCCTGACACTCTGTCTAACAGCACTGTGGTCGTATCTTCACCATATGGACTGCAGTGGTTCAAGGCAGTGGCTCACCACCACCATCTTCTCAGGGGCCACTAGTGATGGGCATTGCAGCAACCCCTACATCCCAACAAATGGGAAAAAAATTGGAAAGAAATGTAGTTGAAGTGCAGAAGCCTTTGGAAATGAGCCCCATATAAAAACAAAATTTTCTTTAGTGGACAAGGAAATGGCACTCAACAACTAAAGAGGAGCAAGGAGACCATTTTTGCTATCTGTTCAATTGAGACAAGATGTCAAATGTTGAAGGTCATTGTGGAGGTAAATTATATTTTTGTATTTTGTCCAGGGACAGACTACCATTAATTTTTAAACAAAAATCAAAAAGTACAATCACATTTTTAATTTCTACAAATACCATGTCTTTTTAAAAACAAAATGCTTCAACCTTTAGGAGTAATTTGATGATTTTGAAGAGGTGATTAAATGGAGTGTAAATAGCATTAAGCACGATGCTATGTTTCCCTCCACTCTGTTATTTTTCACAATACCAATAATTTGTTCCTGTTTCTCTCTTTCTTTCCCCAACATTTGCCATTTGCAACCAAAGCAAACGTCTCTCCATTCTCCTCAATATTTTGCTATTCCCATCCCAGCCCAACCCACCTTCTGTTTGGATCAAGGTGATGAGAGTTACTTGGAGCGCTGTTTGTGAATAGCATAAAGCTCTATGCTTTGAATGGGCTATGCAAGATGTCAGGAGTCTGTGAAGTTTCATAAACTTAGAGGGACCCAGTGAAATTCTTCCAATAGTAATACAACCCTACAAAATTACTATTAATCCATGAACATTTACCAGGGTTGGACAAACTTCTTTTGTCTCTTATTTTAACACGGGCGTTTATGGTATTACAGTGGCTTCATTAACACAGTCTGAGGAATCTCATCGAAATACATCGTGTTCACAAGCTAATAATGCAAACAGTAGTTTTTTGCCTTATCAATTTCACTGATGAATTTCACAGGGTGTCTCTCACCTCAGGGACTCCTCACAACCTGTGTAAAAGATACAACCCTATTAATCAGATAAGCTGAGTTGATAACATGACTGAAGTTTCCCTTTAAGATATGAAATCACTTGAGCTCTTCTACTTTACAATGCGGAAAAGTGAACAATGCATACTCCAACATTAATGGAACAAAAGAGGTCCTTCTCTCCAGTGGGTCAATCTAAAGTATGGCCTGATCATGGCCTCAGTCAATGTGCTGTGGGTAGATTGCAAGTGTGCAAATTGTACGTTTTGTCTGCATGTCGAGGCTCCTATCATGTTGACCCCAGTAGGCAGTGTTGAAGCAGATTGTACTTGTTCTGTCTGAATTCACAGAGTGTTTGAATTCAGCTCACAGCACATTGAATGTCAATGCTGCTGGCTTAGTATTTTATTTTGCAGCCACTCTTTCCACCAAGCCTCCATTCCCCAGCTCCAGAAAATGCTGATTTTGCTGGGGTACAGTTCCACAGGGTGTCCCCTCTGCTCAAGTGACCATTCTTTTGGTGTCAGGCTGGACAGATGACCACCAAACTATTTTACTGCAGAAGGCATCACACCATGTTCTAGTCCAATATTCACACACATACACAAACAAACGCATGCACTTTCCCATGGAATGTACTCGACAGTGATAAAGTGTGGGGAACCTGATTGACCGCTTAACCTCAGAGACACTAAGGGCCAATTGTAACCATTCACCACCCCTCACTGTTAGAATGTAACCAATGATAACATCAAATCTGTTATAATATAACCAATGGTAACATGCTGTGGTGGTCAGCTGACCAGCTGACCCAGTATAAATAACAAACAATTGGGAATTGTAGGGAGCTTGTATGGCCCAGGGTGTGGCCTCAAGTGTTGGAGTAATGAAGTTTCTTTATTAAATCTTTTTCTTTGATTTACTTTCTGAAGCAAGTTCTTTTTTTTGCTTGCAACTGAAGAATTCCTTCTGCTGGATGAACACTCACCTCCCTCCCTCCCCCCCGTCCCAGTCTCCCAACTGAGCTCAGTAAACTCAGCATAGACAAGGGATTAAACCTGGTTTATGTGGCTCAGTATAGCTTTATGTGGTAATGCATATAGGCACTGAGCCACTAGAACAATTCTTCAATCATTAATCCCTCAAATTCAGATTAGACACCGCTCATCATGAAAACGGCACTAAAGGTCACCAATAATATGTCACTGAAGATTATCCATTGTATATCCATAACTGAAATTATTTTAATAATAGCCTGACCAAGGAGGTTGGCAACTGACCTGTTCCCAATTTTTGGGCAATGCCGTCCTTTAACCAGGGCACACCAGCAATGCACTGGATGGCTTATCCTGCGTTTTTACCCCCATCTCTGTCAGGAAATGCCTGGACTCAACCCAATGCTACCCCTGATGGCACAGCACAGTATGTGAAGGACACAGTGACACAGGATAATTACAGATGAGGAAGGACATTCAATGCACCTTTGCTCATCCATCCAGAATGACACTCAAAAGTTCCCCAGTTGCACCAATTGGTTCTTCCAAAAATTCCCAAATTTTTCACTTCCATTACTCTATCCAAGTGTCTGCAGTGTCACTCGTATCCATAACTACAGTCCTGCAGGTACAAACACAGCAGATCAAAACAACATTTATTGTACTAGAACACCCCAAAGCGCGTTACAGGAATGTTAACAAAATTTGACACTGAGTAACATCAGGAAATATTAGGGTGATACCAAAGCTTGATCAAAGAGGCAGATGTTAAGAAGTAAAGAGAGGCGGAGAGGCTGAGAGGTTTAGGGAGTGAATTCCAGATCTTTGGGCCTATACAGCTGAAGGCCAATGGTAGAGAATGAAAATTGGGGATGTACAAGAGGCCAGAATTGGAGCAGCAGAGATTACATAAGAACATAAGAACTAGGAGCAGGAGTGGGCCATCTGGCCCCTCGAGCCTGCTCCGCCATTCAATAAGATCATGGCTGATCTTTTTGTGGACTCAGCTCCACTTACCCGCCTGCTGACCATAACCCTTAAAGATTGCAAGAGGATCAAAGAGGATGTTGTAGTGAGTCCATTCGAGTTCCTGTAAATGAAGCAAACTTTCCGTGCTTCTCCATTGACATTCACTGTGGAAATAACAAAAAAAATTCAACTTTGGGTCTTGACCATATAGATAGAATCCTCAGCAATGGTGGGGGTAATGAGGAGAGACCCTGGATTGGGCCTGTACATGGGGCTGTCACAGAATAGCTCACCAAACTCCTCATCTTAAGTTGCACCTGATTTACTGGTTACTCGAGAAGTACAAAGGTGCAAGCAGCAGTCAAGGCAACTCAACTTGTGGAGAGAAGAGATCATCGATGAGGGGGTAATAAGTTTGGCTTTTAAATGAGATTGATGGCGAGACTCAGCCTTGGGGAAAAAAGGTGACTTCTAGCGTTGCCATCACTCCAGATTGGTCTAGAGTCTCCCTGAATTAAGATCAATCTCTTGGATACTGCTGTGTGCAACCCTGAAGAAATATCGGGAAATTTTTTTTAAAAGATTTTCTTTGAACATTTCCTTTTACCGGATATAAAAATGTTGGAAATGTGGGGAGTACCAAATGTGGTTTGGCTGACTATCAAGCATCATTCAATTGGGCAATGAGTCTTTGTGCTTTCTGATTGGAGTAGGAAGGTCAGTACATCACAAGGATGGATGTGTTGGCCGAATAATGGCTGGAGCATGCAGAACAGTTGGAAATCCTAGTGACTAGAGTACAGCCAGTGGCTCTTATTTTCCAACACTGATTTAAAGAAAAGACATGAGAACATGTACTTCAGTGGGACTATGAGGTGGATCTTTCCTGCTTATCTGATGTAATGTACCCCCACAACTAGTTCATCAATTCTACTTTCATGCCCCATTTAGGGAAGATATGGTTTCGAAATGTCATTTGTGGGGCCTAACATGTAGGATTTTGTTTTCTCATCCGCAGGCTAGTGAGAATATAGGCAGCACTGACTCAGTGACATTGTTTAGTTTTCCAGCCACTGAACCCTTTTGACCTCCCAAGAATACTGTCAGAACCATCAAGAAACTTTATTACATTGAAGAGGTAAACCACAAAAAAATGTTTTTGCGCAATATACAAAAATACAATTGCGCAAACGTACAAAAACAAATTGATAAAAGTCTTTTCTATTTCTTATAATTAAAAAATTCTCCTATTCAATAAATAGTTAAGTCTTACCTTTTTGTTGTTTTAATGGGAGGTGATGCTGCTTCTTTTGCTCACAAATTCATTTAATATTAGACATGACCCACACACATGCTCACAACAACCCCTAAGCTCCTACTCCCTGGCCCCCACTCTTCATCTCTGCTCTTGGCCTCTAAGTCAGCCTCCCCTCCGTGCCATTGTAGTGGCCTACCTCAATCTGCAGCCCTCTCCGTGGTCCGGTCACCTTTGCTCTCGCACTGACTTTGCCTCTCTTTCCAGCTCGTCCAGAGGCCGACAGGACAGTATGAAACAAATCTGAAGGCAGCAGGAACTAATGGGAGGAGACGAGGCAGGTTCTAACCACCATGGAGGAGATGCTGTTAGCCATCCTGGTGAAAGGCCATGGCAGCAGGGCTGAAGCCACCAACGATGAGAGTTTCCTAATCGTCCTTGTCTCATCCCACACTCCCTTCTGATTTTAAAGTTGCTGATAGTGTCAGCATTTCTCCTGTCCGCCCACCAGAGTCTCTCTTTGTCTCGTTTCTTTCAGGTAGTCAAGAACTGTAACCTGTCCTGGAGGGTGGAGAAAGAGCAAGATGACAGTGAAGGTTCGGATACACTGTCACTCAATTCCCCAATCACATCCACCAACTCAGATACTGAAACTGCATTGGAAAGTCTGCCAGGCAGCTGGCAGTCAACATCGACGAGCATGGACAAGACTGGTGCCAACTTGGCATAGGACTTTATGCAGAGCTTGGAGTCCATAGTTTCCAACATGGAATGGGCGGCCAGCTTCATCACCACACTGATGGAGCCCAACCAAGATGCAGCGTCTGATGGTCAATGTCTCTCTTTCCAAAGCAGCATCAACCCAACAGCATTGGAAGTTCAAACAGCTGCCGTCAAGGCTCCTGAGGCCAACATGCAACATGCAAATCCCTCTGTGGATATGACCTCCTGCTCAGAGCCTTCCTCTCCGAGCAGCTTGTCTTGCTTTGTGTGGCCTCTGCTTATTCACCCAGTCATGTTCAATGCCAATAAACTTTACTGGGCCACGCGGCGATAGAAGCTACTGGTTTGTGCATAAATCTTTAAAGTTGGGAAAAAAAACATTCCTTCAGCAGCAGCCTGACCTCTCCCTGTACACCACTGAAACTTCTACATATGGAAAATGTGTGGAATTGCAGCAACAGCTAGAAAAAAGTAAAGCAACTAACCTCGAGTAGTTGCTGATTCTTCAAATAGTGCTGTTGGGGTGGAAAGAGTGGGGGTTGTCAGTGTTGTGGTCCTCCATGCTGTTCAATGCATGTTCTGCTGTGGGAGGTTAAGAGAAGATGTCAGTTCCAACATGAAGCTCCGAAGGTGGCAGCACTGGCATCAACTCAGCATTGCACAGTGATTTCAGTCACAATCTGTTTCTCTGTGGGAGTTGGATACGCCCATGCGAACCGCTTTATGACTATTGTGTCCAATGTACTTTGCATCAGAAGTGTGTATGTGTGTGCATATGCTGCATCCACCATTTTGAACCTTTAGTGCCCTGCAAAAAATAAGCAGTACAAGCCCCAATTCACACCCCAAAATTTTCCCGAGACCTTCAAAAACATCAAAGCAGCCAAAAGAAAACACATGCAACCTTGCCATGGCAGGAGGCAGTGGCAAAATGATAGAAAAATAAGTAACGTACATTTATATAACACCTTTCACAACCACCAGATATCTCAAAGCACTTTACAGCCAATGAAATACTTCTGAAGGGTAGTCACTGCTTGTAATTTAGGAAATGGAGCAGCCAATTTATGTACAGCAAGATCCCACAAACATCTATGCAAACATCCATTGACTCTGTCTACACTTCCCGCTGCCTCGGGAAAAGCAGCCAGCATAATCACGGACCCCCACACACCCCGGACATTCTCTCTTCCACCTTCTTCCTTCGGGAAAAAGATACAAAAGTCTGAGGTCACGCACCGACCCACTCAAGAACAGCTTCTTCCCTGCTGCTGTCAGACTTTTGAATGGACCTACCTTGCATTAAGTTGATCTTTCTCTACACCCTATCTGTAACTGTAACACTACATTCTGCACTCTCTCCTTTCCTTCTCTATGAACGGTATGCTTTTGTCTGTATAGTGCGCAAGAAACAACACTTTTCACTGTCTCCCAATACGTGTGACAATAATAAATCAAATCAAATCAAATCAAAAGCTATGAGACAATGGCTGGAAAATCTGTTTTTGTGATGCTGATTGAGAGATATATTGGCCAGGACACTGGGGAGAATTCCCCCTGCTCTTCAAAATAGTAAGAGTTTTAACAACACCAGGTTAAAGTCCAACAGGTTTATTTGGTAGCAAATACCATTAGCTTTCGGAGCTTACTCTTACTGTGTTCACCCCAGTCCAACGCCGGCATCTCCACATCTTCAAAATAGCGTCATGGAATCTTTTAGTGTCCGTCTTCCTGAGAGCAGAGTTCTCAGTTTAACATCTCATCTGAAAGATGACAGCTCCAGTGGTGCAGCCCCTCCCTCAGTACCGCCCCACTCCTGGCGGTGCGCCACCCACCCCCCCTCCCTCAGTACCGCCCCGCTCCTGGCGGTGCGCCCCCCACCCCCCCTCCCTCAGTACCGCCCCACTCCTGGCGGTGCGCCCCCCACCCCCCCTCCCTCAGTACCGCCCCACTCCTGGCGGTGCGCCCCCCACCCCCCCTCCCTCAGTACCGCCCCACTCCTGGCGGTGCGCCCCCCACCCCCCCTCCCTCAGTACCGCCCCACTCCTGGCGGTGCGCCCCCCACCCCCCCTCCCTCAGTACCACCCCACTCCTGGCGGTGCGCCCCCCACCCCCCCTGCCTCAGTACCGCCCCACTCCTGGCGGTGCGGCCCTTCCTCCCACAGTACCGCCCCACTCCTGGCGGTGTGGCCCCTCCCTCCCTCCCTCCGTACCACCCCCCCCCCCCCCCCCTCTTCAGTACCACCCCTGGCAGTGCAGCCCCTCCCACCCCCCCCCACCCCCTCAGTACCGCCCCACCACTGGTGGGGCGGCCCCCTCCCCCAGTACCGCCCCCGGTGGTGCGGCCCCCTTCCCCCCCACCCCCGGCAGTGCGGCCCCCTCTCCCACACCCCCAACCCTGACAGTGCGGCCCCTCCCGCCTCAGTACCACCCCACCCCTGGCAGTGTGGCCCTCCCTCAGTACCGTCCCTCTGACAGTGCGGCCCTCCCTCAGTACCGTCCCTCTGACAGTGCAGCACTCCCTCAGTACCGTCCCTCTGACAGTGCAGCACTCCCTCAGTACTGACCCTCTGACAGTGCAGCACTCCCTCAGTACTGACCCTCTGACAGTGCAGCACTCCCTCAGTACTGACCCTCTGACAGTGCAGCACTCCCTCAGTACTGACCCTCTGACAGTGCAGCACTCCCTCAGTACTGACCCTCTGACAGTGCAGCACTCCCTCAGTACCGTCCCTCTGACAGTGCAGCACTCCCTCAGTACCGACCCTCTGACAGTGCAGCACTCCCTCAGTACTGACCCTCTGACAGTGCGGCACTCCCTCAGCACTGACCCTCTGACAGTGCAGCACTCCCTCAGTACTGATCCCCTAACAGTGCAGCACTCCCTCAGTACTGACCCTCTGACAGTGCGGCACTCCCTCAGTACCATCCCTCTGACGGTGCGGCACTCCCTCAGTACTGACCCTCTGACAGTGCAGCACTCCCTCAGTACTGACCCTCTGACAGTGCAGCACTCCCTCAGTACTGACCCTCTGACAGTGCAGCACTCCCTCAGTACTGACCCCCTAACAGTGCAGCACTCCCTCAGTACTGACCCTCTGACAGTGCAGCACTCCCTCAGTACTGACCCTCTGACAGTGCAGCACTCCCTCAGTACTGACCCTCTGACAGTGCAGCACTCCCTCAGTACTGACCCTCTGACAGTGCAGCACTCCTTCAGTACTGACCCTCTGACAGTGCGGCACTCCCTCAGTACTGACCCTCTGACAGTGCGGCACTCCCTCAGTACTGACCTTGTGACAGTGCGGCACTCCCCCAGTACTGACCCTCTGACAGTGCAGCACTCCCTCAGTACTGACCCTCTGACAGTGCAGCCCTCCCTCAGTACTGACCCTCTGACAGTGCAGCACTCCCTCAGTACTGACCCTCTGACAGTGCAGCACTCCCTCAGTACTGACCCTCTGACAGTGCAGCACTCCCTCAGTACTGACCCTCTGACAGTGCAGCACTCCCTCAGTACTGACCCTCTGACAGTGCAGCACTCCCTCAGTACTGCACTGAAATGTCAGCCTTGATTTCTGTCTCGAGTCTTAGAGTGGGACGTGAACCCATCGCCTTCTGATTTCCCAAGGTGAGAGTGTTTCCCAGTGAGCCACAGCTAGCACCTAATGGGGTTTAAATAAAACACTTGGAAATCAGATTCCCCTGATGTCTCAGTGAGTTACCATATGGAAGGTCACGGAGGCTAAATCCCTGGTTTGTGCTGCATTTACTGATTGTATATGGAATACAGTAGTGGTGGAACATTTGAAGTCAACACCTGGCTAAAGGATGATAAAACAATCATTGGCTAGAGTTTCGCCTCCTGAATGCTATTTCCGACTCACTGCAACCTGTGCGCACACAGGCAGTGTTGGGCTCGGCAGTATTGCCCTCCCAGAAAAAAGGACAAACCTGCATTTCCATGGTTGAATAAGTGGTTGTCACCCAATATTTTGGCTCCCGTGTGAATAATGACCAGTTGGGGAAGGTACTGGAGGGGCAACCAGTGCTCATAGGACCCCAACTCATTAAGGAATCAACTTCTTGAGGGAAGAGGGAGAATGTGGAGAGATAAAAAACTCAGCTCATAACTCAGGCGGTCATATCTTTGGATCAATTAAACACAGCATAGGTTTTCGATAAAGTGTGTAAGAATAAGGGTAAATATTCTTATTCTTGCACACTTTCTGAACTGAAAGAATTGGCTCCAAAACGACACTCCTTTCTCTCCAAGATCTTTTCTCCAGTTTTCAGGAATGTTTTTTTTTAGAAGAGTTGGTGTAACCCCCGGTAAAGTGATTTGCTGGCTGGGATATCAGTCTTTGGCCAGTGAATTCCCGACTAAATTACAACCCCTTGCATGTAACTTCCTGCGATGCAATACGGTTTCCTCCACTTCCGAGCAAAGGAGTAAAAATAGCCAAAAGTGTGACACATTCTGGGTTGGGATATTCAATTTTCAAAAATCAAAATAAAATTGTTTTAGTTAGTAGTAAATGTACAATTAACGGAGCACACCTCTCCCACATTCCGGAATATAGTCGCGGTGCCAAAATCCATTCCAAAGACACTGGCCTTTCTCAGGATGGGAGTGAGTTGCAGAAATGTTTCCTCTGCCATTAGGGCCCGCTGCGTGAATTTTATGTAGCTCTTTCATTATAATCAGCAAAATCAATCAACAATTTTAGACAATAATCAAATCTGAAAGGAGTCATGCAATTAGCGGGAATTCATTTCAACAACTTAATCATAACATTGCCTTTCAGCTGGTGGTGCTATGATGTGCAAGCAACAGTTCTTTTACATGGGTCTGTTTAAGTGTTGCCCCTCTATATTGCAGGAGGGGAGCCATTCAGCAGCCAGTATTTCACAATCAAGTGAAGTAAACTTGGTTTACTTTGTGATTTCCCAGTTTCATGCTGTGGTTGTAAAGGCCTCGGCAACCAGTCACATGTACAGCCAGTGAGTGTTCAGTGGTCTCTGGGTCACAAACCAGCATTAAAGTCAAACCCAAACATGTCCTCACTTAATGTTGCTCCGTTTGAACTTGGGGCCGTGTGATGAGTTGGTGGATCTTAGATGGCAGCTAAGGTATTTCAATTGACATCTTTGTCCTTGGACAGAAAAATAAGCGATTCACTATCTGTTGGTCCCCAGTAGAACTATTTTATAGTCTGCAGTGCTTGAATTATCGATAATAAATGCGTACTAAGCCCCTGGATACTTAGGTTATTTAAATAACACACATAATATAGGATCTACATGTCAAACTATTGTTTCTTTGAGCGACAGAAAATAGTTTGGTGCATTCGGGGGGGGGGGGGGGGGGGGGGGGCGGTGGAGAGAGAGAGAGAGGGGGAGGGAGTGAATCACAATTGAATGTTCCTGTGGGACGGTTTACTAACACACAGTGCTAATGAGAAGTGGGATCTCGCTCCACCAATACAACTGCCCACAAGGCATGTTCCCAATCTCAGTCCAACAAATAAAATAGCAGGAATGCCAATGTGGTTCTCAAGGGGTTAAACAAATGTCAGTACAGTAAATGTAATGAGAACAGAAAACATCCAGAGAATATGACCTAGGGTTAAAAGCCAGAGGTCAGCAGCTCTGCAGATTGTTCCTGGCAGGAAGAGTCCTAAATCCCAGCGGTGACTACAAATGGAGCAGTCATTCAAGTATTTAGATGATGTTGAAACACAACATTAATTGTTGAAGTCAGATAGCTGAGGCTAGAACTATTCACAATAGGAATCCTACTGGGACCCTTAAGCAAGACAATCTTTTATGACTTACTCTCTATCTAAACCTTTTGGTGGTCTCACATCTCAATTCACAGCGAATTGTTCTTGCTCACGCCCGTACCAACCAGGAAAGGTTGTTAACAGGGCAAGATGAACCTTGGAGACCTGCACACTTTCCAGCAGCCCCACGCATCACTTTTGCTGTTAGCAACTGTCAGCTGGAGCAACCCACTCAGAAAGGAGGAACTTGTGTTTTTAAATCACTGTAAACACTTAAAATATCTCATGTCAACTTTTAATCTGATGCACACCGAGAAGCTTTCTGTCCTCTCCACCACCCTCTCACCCCCAACAACTCCTGCCCAGTTGGGTTAAAGTATTATATATACCCTCCCCAACAATGTTTCTCTCCTTTTTTGTCCTTAAAGTGTTGCTGCGGAATGTTTTACACGTCAACAGCTCTTCAGTACCTTCCCAGAGAGTAACCAGAATGATTGAGGGGATGAAGAGATTGGATTATCAGGAGCAATTATATAAATTGGGAAGGTTCTCATGGGGAAGAGCAGCTTGAGGTGATTTGATTGCTGTTTTTTTAAACAATTTCTAAAGGGAACATGAACCATGACAAGTTGTTTCACCTTGTCCAAAACATGGCCTGTGCTTGAAGGGTGCAAATTCAAAACTAGTCCACTGAGTACTTCAGTGAATGAGTGATCAATCGACGGAGCAAGAAGATGACAGAGAGTTGGGGTAACAGGAGCATTTTCAGGATGGCAACATGTAACTGGTGGAGTGCCACAGGGATCAGTGCCAGGGCCACAATTGTTTACAATATATATTCATGACTTGGCTGAGGGTAATGAATGTACTATTGCCAAGTTTGCAGATGACACAAAAATGAGGATGACACAGTCTACAGAGGGATATAGACAGGTTAAATGAGTAGGCAAAAACTTGGCAGATGGAATATAATGGAGAGAAATGTGAAGTTATGAACTTTGGTAGGAAGAATAAGGGAGCTGAATATTATTTAAATGGAGAAAGACTGCAGAAAGCTGCGACACAGAGGGATTTGGGGTCCTTGTGCATAAATCACAAAAAGCTAGCATACAAGTTCAGCAGGTAATAGGGAAGGTCAATGGAATGTTCAAAGGGAATGGAGTATTAAAATAGGGAAGTCTTGCTAAAACTGTACAAAGCTCTAGTTAGACTACACCTGAAATACTGTGAACAGTTTTAGTCTCCTTATCTAGGAAAAATATTGGCATTGGAGGCAGTCCAGAGAAGGTTCACTAGGCTGATCCCGGGTATGGAGGGATTTTTTTATGAGGAGAGGTTATTAGGGTGGCATGGTAGCACAGTGGTTAGCACTGCTGCTTCACAGCTCCAGGGATCTAGGTTCGATTCCCGGCTTGGGTCACTGTCTGTGTGGAGTTTGCACATTCTCCTCGTGTCTGTGTGGGTTTCCTCCGGGTGCTCCGGTTTCCTCCCACAGTCCAAAGATGTGCGGGTTAGGTTGATTGGCCATGCTCAAAATTGCCCTTAGTGTCCTGAGATGCGTGGTTAGAGAGATTAGTGGGTAAATATGTAGGGATATGGGGGTAGGGCCTGGGTGGGATTGTGGTTGGTGCAGACTCGATGGGCCGAATGGCCTCTTTCTGTACTGCAGGGTTCCTATGATTTCTATGAGGTTGAGCCTGTACTGATTGGAGTTTAGAAGAATGAGAGGCGACTTATTGAGATGTATAGGATTCTCAGGGGGCTTGACAGGGTAGATGCTGAGAGGTTGTTTCCCTTTGTGGGAAAGTCTTGAACCAGAGGGCATAATCTCAGATTAAGGGGGTTGTCCATTGAAGGCAGAGATGAGGAGGAATTGCTTCTCTCAGAGGGTAGTGAATCTGTGGAATTCTTTACCGCAGAGGACTTTAGAGGCTGGGTCATTAAGTATGTTCAAGGCTGAGATAGACAGATTTTTAATCAGTGAGGGAATCAAGGGTTATGGGGATAAGGTGGGAAAGTGGAGTTGAGGATCATATCAGATCAGTCATGATCTCATTGAATGGTGGAGTAGACTTGACGGGCCAAATGACCTACTTCTACTCCTACTTCTTATGGTCATTCAAATGCAAATTCTAGATATTGTTCAGAAATATTTTGGGACAGTGTACGAGTTATGACGGTCATGACATGTTCGAGTGTAACATGTTCAGGTGTTAGCATGTGAATTTCATCTATGGTTTCAAAGCTCTCCAACACTGCAGTTTTCCCCTCTCTTCTACAGTCTATCAACTCACTGTCTGAGACTGATAACAACTCCCTTATTGTTAGATCATACAATTACCAGCAAGGATGGTGGAAGGGGAATTAGATGGACCCTGTTAAGCTCGCAATCCCTATGTTAGATGAGAAAATGCACAGAGCCACATTTCAAAAATATAAATGCGCAAGGCCACCACACAGGATTGGAATTCCCAAAAAGAAAACATTCAGTCACTTAATGTTTTGGGTAGGTTGGGGTCTAAAAAAGTAGAAAGTACCGAGGTGACATGAAACTTTACTCGACAGTCAAACCCCACCTGAATCACACTGACTGACAGTTCCGAATAGAAAATTT
Source organism: Mustelus asterias (assembly GCF_964213995.1). Taxonomy (NCBI): domain Eukaryota; kingdom Metazoa; phylum Chordata; class Chondrichthyes; order Carcharhiniformes; family Triakidae; genus Mustelus; species Mustelus asterias. Next base: position 11,385,093 of record NC_135834.1, on the reverse strand, counting down.
GAACTGACTAAAAGAAACATGCTTAACGAGCCAATGATACCCAGCGGCATCCTAATTTATAAAAAGAAATGAATAAAAAAGGCTGACAGAGTTTGGTTCCCTTCCCTCGGCGTAAGGATAAAGCCAACAGCAAGTATGTCCAAAGATTCTAAAGACAGATCCCTGGTTTGCTTAGTGGGCCATGGTGCTACCGAGCCATACAAACCAGCAAAGATGGGGAGTTAGGAGTGGGCGAGGGATCAGAAACAAACCATAGCTCCCAGTGTCCAGTTACTCTTGTTGACAAGTGTGCACACATCTGCGCATATATACATTCGTATACACACACACACGCTGGTGATCAAATAGCCTGCTGACATTGATTGATCAAGTGGTAATTCCTTGTGTAAGGCAAAGTACGAGAGGATTTCCAATGTCATTCAAACTATGCCCCAGCAGAGGGCAATCTACATGCCCCACCCTCCGATTCCCAGTATTAAACTGTGTGTTTAATTCTGCAAATTAACAAACAAATGAAATAGTTTGTCCATTCTGCGAGGAGTTAAAATATGGCGGAATAAAAGACAAATACACATGAAACAAAGCAGGAAATACAATCTCTGTATCTGCAATATACAATATCAGCTTTCATAAGCATGTTAAAAGATCATTCAAAAAAAAGAAATAGGCCTCGTTTACCTCATTGCCTCTGCTCCAGTTACTGCCAGCTGTTGATGGGAGTACAAGGCCCTTAGGGTGTGGCTGTCTGTCCATCTCTTGCAGGTAGTGGCTGACACTTGGCTGCTTTCCCACACTGAAATTATTTGTAATTTTATTTCAGACGATATCTGATAAATCAACATGCTTCGTGACAGCGTATTGTCCTGGTAATCCAAACAATTTCTGATTCCAGCATGTGTGACGGGGAGGGTTGGGGGAAGGGTGGGGGCCCGGGACAGAAAGAGAAAGCCTCTGAATCATGGTTATGAACTGCTGTGACAGGAAGTAGCAGGATGTAAATACGACTTGGCTCCCAAGGCTGTTTCCAACTGGCTGACAGACTCGCGTGAGAGACAGGCACTCACACCTCATTGTATGGGTGAGGCAGCTTCAACTTGTCACTTACAACGCCGGCTGGGCATAAGGCAGAGCAAAGACACCTCCATCCACAGGCTCGTGCCTGAGCACAGGCCGGTCACTGGCTTTCAACACACACGTTGCAATGTTTTTTACCTCACAACCCTCAAAAAAAATTCTCCCTCCCCGTCATAAAACAACTGACCCTTTCCCCAGAGACATAGTCCCTGGTCACCTTTCAGTGTCTTGTCCCAGTGATCAGTCAGAATAGTCCAGCTCACTACTTGTGGCTCAGCGGGTAGCACTCTTGCCTTGGAATCACAAGGTTCCAGGTTCAAAACCCACTCCAGGACTTGAGCACAAAAATCAAGCTCTGCCCCTACAGTGGCATGCTACAGAGGTGCCATCTTTTGACTGAGATGTTAAACCCCCATCTTCCTCCTTATAAAAGATCCCATATTATTATTATTGAAGCATTATTTCAAACAAAAGCAGGGGACTTAGTCCCGGTATCCTGGCCAACATTTATCCCTCCTTTAACATTACTAAAACAGATTATCTGGTCATTGTCACATTACTGTTTGTGGGATCTTGCTGTGCACAAATTTGGCTGCCATGTTTCAACAGTGAAAGCACTTCAAAACTCTAACTCCAACTCTATTGGCTGTCAAGTCCTTAGATATCTGGTGTTTGTGAAAGGTGCCATGTAAATGCGGTGGCACAGTGGTTAGCACTGCTGCCTCACACTGCCAGGGACCCTGGTTCAATTCTGGCATTGGGTCAGTGTCTGTGTGAAGTTTGCACATTCTCCCCGTGTGTGCGTGGGTTTCCGCCGGGTGCTCCGGTTTCCTCCCACAGTCTAAAGATGTGCAGGTTAGGTGGATTGACTATGCTAAATTGCCCCTTCGGGTTACGGGGATAGGGCTTGGGAGGGATTGTGGTCGATGCAGACTTGATGGGCCGAATGGCCTCCTTCTGCACTGTAGGGGTTCTATGATTCAAATGTGAAATTTGATCCTAAAAAGGCAACAAACTCTTTTCCTTCTGGCTCAACAACCACATGAACACTATTTTCGGCGGGGGCCCCTGGATAATGAGTGAGTGGCTAATCATTAGCCCTCCCCAGCTAGCAATAGGTCGTTGGGGGCTATGGGGAGGGGGCACACCAATGCTAGTTCTGGTATTCCAACTGATATTCCATTCCAATTTTCTTGCTGCACCTAGTGGTGCACTAAGGCAGACTTTTGCCTGTTTCCATAGCTAGTAATTCCCGGAACAGGTCGCTTGTCTGTCGCCAGGGGCTTGTAGCTTGAGGGGCGCCTCTCCACATCAAGCGTGGCTGACCAGGAGTCTCCCCCATTCTTACCGCCAGCCATTTGCGTGTTTGGAAAGATTTACAGGTCAACACACAACCTGTTTGGCTGTGTTACGAATGCATCTTCCTTGGCCATCAAGTCCTGGGTGGGACTCGAACCCGGAGCTTCTTGCTCAGAGCAGGGACACTACCCACAGCGCCACAAGACCTCCCTTCCATCTGATATATCCCAGCTGGAGTCAGCTGACTCCGGTCATAGATCACATGACTCCCTTTCTTGGGCTGCACGTCTTGGTGTTACAGAAGGCCTTTATCAACCAGGCCACTGGGGGAAGCTGCATTGAACTATCCTTTAAAAATATGGTAGCAATTTCTTCCTTGAAGTTCTGTCTCCCTCACAGGACTGGAGAACCCGATTTTTGTCCTGCTTCGCCCCACTCCCAACTAGTATGAAAAACTCCATCATGGGTATCTACAAGGGCAGCAGTGCTCGAGCACAGTCTGATGGATAAAACTCGCAAGGGAAAAAAAAGCACTGGCAGTGAACAGGTGCTGCTGGCAGACTGCAGTCGGATCCTGCATCTTTTGGGGGCTGAGACGGGGGGCTGGTGAAATTAGGCAGGATTTCTGCTACTGATCAGTCTGTCCATTCCTGCTAGAACTGGCAGGTGTGCAGGTCAAGGGATGAGTAAATTGGTAGTTCAGGCTCACATACCACTTTGATCTGGTACCGGAGCACCCAGCACCCATAGGATGGCACCTTCAAAGGCAGTGAGATTAGAACAGAACTTTGGGAATAAAAAAGGTTGCTCCACAATGGTTGAATCAGATTACCTCCGCCCAGAATAAGAGTATCACTTCAATATATTGTAGCTGCGAGGCCTTCTACGTCACGATGACAGCACCCTGCTGTCCCATTCATCTTACAGATTCTGTAGAGTCGATACAGTTAATAATGGGAAAGAATGCTAAATATGTAAGTGTTATACTGGGGCAGCTTTGACTTTATTAAAATAAAAAAGAGGATTGGCACGTTGACCTTATAATTCAGTTCAAATCCAGCCCAGACAGACGGATTTACAGTCCCTGGTGCTTGTAAAGGTCCCATGTGAAATGAGCTTGAGGCCCTCTCAGTCCAGCTCCTCGTGAGTGTGGATCCACTGAAGAGGACTGCTTGTTGGTGCTGAATTTGCAATCTCTCTCGCTGAGGCCATAAGGGTGGACTGGAGAAAGGAATCTTTTCAAACAGCTGCAGTAGGGGGCACTGCAGCGATAAAGACAGAGAGAAAGAATTTCCATCGCTCATCTTTGACCAAAGCACAAATTCTAAATAAAAAGGAAGCAGAATCCAAATAAATCCAGCTACAAATTTTATAAACAGTTTATGTTCCAACCATGTTCCATTTATCAGCTTGGAAGGAGAACACAAGAAACCATCAGACCCCTCGAGCCTGCCATTCGGTCAGCTATGATCATGTTGAAACATTGTTTGAAGGGGAGAGCATGGGCTTCTTTTCAGAGCACCTGTTCCATGGTGTAACAGTAAAATCATCTTACTCAATGTTAATGGCTGAACCTCTGCTCAGCTCAGCTTGCTATTCAAAGGTTTAGCAAAGGGAAACTGAAGGGACCATACATTTCTCATATTGCTAAAAAGAGAGACATGTTGCTGAAGCTTTTCGTCTTCCACTCATCAACAAGCACAAGAATACCAAACTGCCACAATTTATACTACAAGAGAAAAGGATGCTGATTGGATGGCAAGTTGACTCTGGCCAAGGTGTTGCCATGGGTAAAGCAAGCAAAACTACAGGCTCCCCAAACTCCCAGATAATTCAAAAAAGCAGCATGTGTTGAACATAGTCCTTTTGGATGCAGAAAACAGGTCCCTATGTATAAATACATGTCACTTCTGGCAAGTGTAAATGGGCTACGTTATGAGCATGACTGATTATCTTAAATTGGTTGTTAGTGTAGCGATTAGCATACTCTGGATTGTTCAGCAAGTGCTGCCCAATTGCGGAATTGCATCTAACAGTATATGTTTTGTGCGTTATAAGTGCAGTTTGGTGGAATCTGATTTGTATCCTGCCTGTTTTAAGCAACCAAAGGAACATGCTGTTTGATTTGATCAGCCAATTGTACAGCAACTTACCTGGCATTGCTCTGGCACTGAAATCCATACACGCCGTTGCTCAATTGTGTGGTAGGCAGGCTGTCTTTTTTATTTGAACCAACAACAGCATCCTGTTAGTGGAAAATACCACTCGCGCAGCCATTGCATAGTAGCAGCGTCAACCAGCTTGCTTAACTTGTTCAATTTTTTGAGGGGATTTGCCTTTCCATGGTAATTTGAGGTAGACAGGGCACTTTTCAGTTTTGGAAGTGGAAGTCTTTGACCCATTTGTTCACTGTACATCGTGCAAACCTGTAATGTTCTGATCAAGATAGCCATTGTCCCACAGGATAGCTTTTTGATGCGCTCTATTTCTCAGTATGAGGCCAATCTTGCAATGCATGGAGCTATACAAATCTCAATGTGTATACATTGACCAGTGAAGGTAGGCTTAAGATAGACAATAGTGGAGAACCCATTAGTAGATTCCTCAACTAGTACGTCGAAGAGAGGGAACACATCAGACTGCCCATTTCAAAAGTGAATGTGTGTGTAAGGAAACCATTACACGCGGCTGTAGATTCAAGCATTGTGAGCCTATCATCTACATATTGGAAATATGCATGGGATGGGAGGGTTAGGTCATTCTGTCAAAAACACATTTTTTGTGGAAACCAACAAAAAACATCAGCGATTACTGGACCTGGAGGGATCCCATAGCTCTGCCACCTATTTGGGCATACATAGCGTCATTAAAATGGTGTGGTACAGGAAGACGATGGCTTAGTGGTAATGTCACTGGAATAGTTATCAAGAGGCCCAAGCTAATCCTCTGGGGACAAGAGTTCAAATCCCACCGTGGCAGCTGGTGGAATTTTAATTCATGTAATAAATCTGGAATTGTAAAGCTAGTCTCAGTAATGGTAACCATGAAACGATAATTGTCAAAACTCATCTGATTCACTAATGTCCCTTCAGAGAAGGAAATCTGCTGTCCCTACCTGGTCTGGTCTACATGCGACTCCAGAGCCGCAGCAATGTGGTTGACTCTTAACTGCCCTCTGAACTGGCCTAGCAAGACACTCGGTTCAAGGGGAATTAGGGATTGGCAACAAATGCCTGCGACACCCACATCCCATGAAAGAATAAAGTAAAAAATTTAAACTTGAACTTGACTGCACGTGTTCCTAGGTCCAATGAGTAGATTCAGAAAATGGTGACCTGTTTATATTGCCATGATAAAGTGACACGATGCAGAATGTCAATGGCGTCCTTCAGCAACATGTTCTTAAATTAGCTCGCAGCGTGGATGAAATTCAGTGCTGGTGCCTGTGTCCCAATGATCGGCTGATTGAATCCTTCAGCTGTATGTAGAGTGCAGATAGTATTCAACCAGCCTACACTTGCAAAACCCAAAACAAACGTCTACTGTTAGATCTGATTCCGTGATTGGCAACACTTGCTGAACAATCCTGTACAGGACCTTGGTGAGACCACATTTGGAATATTGCGTGCAGTTCTGGTCACCTCACTACAAGAAGGATGTGGAGACACTGGAAAGAGTGCAAAGGAGATTTACCAGGATGCTGCCTGGTTTGGAGGGTAGGTCTCATGAGGAACGGTTGAGGGAACTTGGGCTTTTCTCTTTGGAGCGGAGGAGGTTGAGAGGAGACTTGATAGAGGTTTATAAGATGATGAGGGGGATAGATAGAGTGAACGTTCAAAGACTATTTCCTCGGGTGAATGGAGCTGTAACTAGGGGGCATAACTATAGGGTTCATGGTGGGAGATATAGGAAGGATGTCCGAGGTAGGTTCTTTACGCAGAGAGTGGTTGGGGTGTGGAATGGACTGCCTGCAGGGATAGTGGAGTCAGAAACTTTAGGAACATTTAAGAAGCTATTGGATAGGTACATGGAGTACTTCGGGATGATAGGGAGGAAATAGCTTGATCTGGGTTTCAGACAAAGCTCGGCACAACATCGTGGGCCGAAGGGCCTGTTCTATGCTGTACTGTTCTATGTTCTATGTAATCCTGAGTGTGTTAATAGCTACACTAACAACCAATTTAAGATCATCAGTGCAGTGTGTAACATGACTCATTTACCCTTGCTAGAAGTGACATACCTTCACAGACAGGGGCTTGCTCTCTGCAAACAAAAGGAATGTGTTCAAGCCGTGTGTCTTTTTTGAATTACCCAGGAGTTAGTTTGCTGCTACTTTCTCCATGGCAACACCTCAGCCAGATTCGACTTGCCAACCAATCAGCACCCTGGTAGTGTAAATTGTGATTAGAAATTTGGCATTCTTGTATTTGTCTTGATGAGTGCAAGAGGAAAAGCTTCAGTAATGTCTCTCTCTTTTCAGCAAGATTCAAGTTGCATACTACCAAGTGACTGTTTATGAATTTCTCAGTTGCAAATATCTCTGTCTAATCAGGAGACCAAGATCGATAGTCATCTGATATGTTGAAGCTTTTTTTTAAAGGAATAGACTATACGATAAATTAAATTCAATGGATTTGTTTCCCAGTGCCTTCTCTAGTCTGGAGGTCATTACCCACCAGAACACATTCAGGGCCACAGCTAAACAGTCCAGAAACACGGCCACATCTCACACCGACTTAAGTTAATCATACACAAAGCAGACGGAGGGTCAGAGGTCCCTGGGACATCAAACATCATGAACACAAAATAAGCAGCATAACCTCTTCAGTACCAGACCACATCATCCTTGGCTGGGTTTGGGAGAGGATGTTATATATTTTCAATCATCAGCCACCTCTTCCGCTCATCTGAATCACTTCTCCTCACCTTGTGCCAGAGTCTACTTTACTCTGATAATTGCCTGCGTCGTGATATGAACAGCTAATCGCTTCCTCTGGAACATTTTCCAGGTTACCCTGTGAATCAGTTATTACTGACAGCTCCTTTCCTCTTCCAACACTGTCAAAGCTCAGCTGGCACTGCAGCAAGGATGAGCCAAGACCTTGCATCGTTAACCATTTTGCTGCCAAATCTGTTTACCTAGTACAACTTGCCATTAGCTCGGGAGTGATTGACTGCAGTGTCTAAGAACCTGGTTCCTGCCGTACTCATACAAACTAAACTTAAGCCCAATGATGCAGGCTTTGGAACAAAAGATATTAACACATTTACATTCTACTGGGTTCCCTGGAGCTTTCCGCTTCATTTATTCCACAGCTGCAATCTTTGCTCCTTGACATTCACTTCTGAAGAGAGGTGAGACCCAGTTGTTGTATTTCACACCAGTGCATCTATTGGCTTGACACAAGTAAGGGTTAAGATGCTAAACTATGGGTTAAGATAGTCACTTCTCTCGATTCTGCGAATTAGGCAGGCTCCACTCGGAATCTGTTGGCATTGCATGTGTGATGCTAAGTGGGACATTGACAAAAGATGTAACATTTACATAGCTAATGTGACCTGTATTTTAGGGAAGGGTGGGGGGACAGGTGGATAGAGGTCAAACCCTGACCCTTCACCAATTTTGCCTTTAGAGAGAGTCTGGATCATTGGCATCCAGCATGGTCCTTTCTGCCTCACTCCAGGGTTGACAGTGTTCAGACTCTTGCAGTCTTTTAAAAAGGTAATTTATGTTGGTGGAGCAGAGATGCCAGTGTGGCAACTTCAAATCACCACAGTCCATTGTTGGCCTGGAGGCAAATGGGAAGATCAAAGAGCTCCGCCCTTGGCGAGGCCAGGGAGCCATTATACTGTTAGTCCTGGCACTGGACCAGTACAAAAAACAAACAAACTTTACTTATTATAGGTCTTATCAATGGAGGGGATCTCAGGACAACTTAGTCAAACCTGGCAGCTACTTTCATATGTATCCTAGAGACTAAAGAAAAAAACCCAACTAATTATCGACGACCAACATCAATATTCTGCACAATTCAGTCTATGTACAGGATACACAAATTTAACCAATTGACCCAGTTCAGTTGTATTGCAATTCCTGTAGCAAATCTATACCCACAAAGAGCTTTTCCCTCCTGCACCTTAGTTTATTCCCCTCCTCTCCTGAAGAGATGGTTTCTTATTGGTGTACATGTCCACAGATTGCTGGCACTGTTACCCTAACTAGATGCTGGCTGCTCAAACATGCTACCGTTGCCAACTAACCACTCTTCATGGTTTTCATGACTATGAATGTTGCTAAGTTTGACCACGGGGGCCATCAGTGTGACTTAATCTTTTCATTACCCACTGCCCATATACATGCACCTACAAGAGTCGCTGAACATTGTCAGAAGTAAGATGATGATGAAAAATAAACAACTGAGAAAAGAATAGCATCAAGCACCAGCAAAAGAAGCTGAGGTAGGTGTTGTACAGAGCTCAGAGTATGGGAAATATACTGGGAATTTAGAAACTTGTGTCTCAGCAAGTTATAGATTTAAAAGCACTGATAGAAACTTGGCCCGGCCTCTCAAAAGGTAGGAATGGACAGTAAATGCATTGGATTCTATTTTTTTTTTAAAAGAGGGACACAATAGGTAAGAATATGGGTTGAAGTGGGAATACCTGCTGCAGAGGGGGTTGATATATACTAAAGAGACAATATGGTTCGAGATCAAAGATAAAAAGGAACAAAAGGGCAGCACGGTGGCACGGTGGTTAGCACTGCTGCCTCCCAGTTCCAGGGACCCGGGTTCGATTCCTGGCTTGGGTCACTGTCTGTGTGGAGTTTGCACACTCTTCATGTCTGTGTGGGTTTCCTCCGGGTGCTGCGGTTTCCTCCTACAGTCCAAAGATGTGTGGGTTAGGTTGATTGGCCATGTTAAATTGACCCTAGTGTCCGGGGATAGGGCCGGAGTGGGATTGTGGTGCATGCAGACTCGATGGGCCGAATGGCCTCCTTCTGCACTGTTGGAATTGCACTACAGACCCACAGACTAGGGGAGGGAAATCTATAGCCAGATCAAGGAGATGAGTACAACAAACCATTATTCAGAGAGATTTTAATTACCCGCTCATTGATTGGGACAAGGAGGAAATAAACAGAAAAGGGAATGGACTTCCTAAAGATGTGCAGCTCAGTACATGACCCCTCCAAGTTGTCTACCCTCTGCACCGCGGTAATATGCTCCTTAACTAATATCGCTACTCCCCCACCTTTTTTAGCCCCTCCTCTGTCTCGCCTAAAACACTTATACCCCGGAATATTCAGCTGCCAGTCCTGTCCTTCTTTTAACCAAGTTTCCGTCACCGCAACCACATCCAAATTCCGCACAAGCATTAAGGCCCTAAGTTCGTCTGTTTTACCCGTTACACTCCTCGCATTGAAGCAGATGCACTCCAGACCTCCAGGCCCAGTCAGGTCCTCCTCCTCCAGAGTGCTCCTCTTCTTAGCTAGCCTTGCCCCGGCCCCCAGCTCGACCCCAGCCTCAGTATTTACTGACCTCCTGTTTTGTTCCCCACCCCCCTGCCACACTAGTTTAAATCCTGCCGAAACACTCTAGCAAAACTCCCAGCCAGGATATTTGCTCCCTTCCAGTTAAGGTGTAACCCATCCTTTCTGTACAGTTGCCATCCTGACTTGAAGATTTCCCAGTTATCTATGAATTTAAAACCCTCCCTCTTGCACCAGTCTTTAGCCACGCGTTCAACTGTAGAATCTCCCTGTTCCGAGCCTCACTTGCACTAGGCACCGGGAGCAGTCCAGAGATTGCTACCCTGGAGGTCTTACTTTTTAGCCTAGCACCCAACTCCCTGAATTTCTCTCGTATGACCCCCCTGCTCTTCCTACCTACATCATTTCCCCCAATGTGTACAATCACATCCGTTTGACTACCTTTGACTATTGTTAATCTTTTGGAGACAACTTCCAAATCTTTACATGTGTTACGTGGTCCCCAAATTTGTTATCCTCCATCCTCACTGTGGGAACTCTTGGTGCGAGCTCCAATTTGTTAAATTCCAGATGTGATATCCCTAATTGTTACGCCCCCGGGTGAGGGACAGACAAACTAACTCCCTTTCTGTATTCAACCCCTCAGTTGGTCGCAACAAGATTTCAAAAAGGATCCCTTTCCTTTGGAACTGGGAAAAAAAGTCTTCTAAAGTATTTATATTTAAAATGAGCCACTTTAACCAGGTTTTGAGTTAGTGATTACTAGTGACTAAACGCAAGGAATATAAAATACATGCACATACATGCACACACCGAGTCCAAAAATGAGTAGATGTTGAAACATTGCAGCCATTTGAGATTAGTGATTCCAGTAGCGTTAACGGCAGCAGTTGAATAGTTGGTTTCAAAATTCCAGGGTTCTCCAGTTTAGCCAAGAAATTGCCCAGATTCCTTTTCAGATGTTGTTGATTTGGCTTGCTTCAGCAATGAGAGGGGAGGGTGAGACTTGTATTATTACCTGCCACAGTTTGGGTGCTGGCAGAGGAGGGGTCTCTTGTACATTCCTGGAAGGTGAAAATCCACAAACCAGTCTCGGACATAACCAACAGGATATAATTCTTGCTGAGATGATAATCAACTTCCATTATCTTCACAGAAGAGGGCAGCTTATGCTTGCATGGTTTCTTCCTTTCAAGTATCTGTATGAAACAGGATATGACATTCTATTGTCTGCAGCAATTCAGTCACTGAATTGACATTCTCAGAATCCCAGCCATCTCTGACTTTGTCTTATTTAAAAGTCCAATATGTCTGTACGCAATTCAGGGGTCTTGCACCAGTCCAGTTTCAAATTGAACCCTTCCTGAAATTGGAGTTCTCAGTCTAAGTTGCATTGTTCAATCTGACCAATCTTGATTAAATGTAACACTATTGTAACTGTTGTCTGTCTCAAAGGTGGTCAAAGTGATCCAGGATCTTTTCAGGATGAGAAAGGGATAACAGAGGTTCCTCTCCAAAAATTTAAAATCCACAAAAAAAATTGGAAACATAAAATATAAACCATTCAGGCAAGTCAAATCTGAAGGATTACCCAAGTCAAGCAGGAGTTTCACATGATTTGTAAAATGTGACAGCGATTAATCCATTTTACTTTTTACAGAGGGTCGTCTTGATGCTGCTCCTTTCATACAGGAAATAATAAAACAATAAAAAATTCAGTGTCCCCCCCCCTCAAGTTGTGACTCCCTTCCAACAGCTCCACGCGTGTCCATTGAGGCGAGAGATCTATTGAGAAACACAAAGAAAAGCTTGCATCAAAAATCGATGATGGAATTTGGAAAGGGGGGCATGTAAGATGGTAGTTCACCTGCTTCAGAAAACAGCTGCAGGTATAAACAGAAGCAACCATAGGCCAGTTCTACACCTAGACCTCACAAAAGGGACGACCCCTTACTCCCTGTAAGACAGAGAGGAGAAGGAATTTTAGAGGGGAGTGAATCTGTGGAATTCTTTACTGCAGAGAGCGGAGGAGCTGGGTCGTTAAGTATGTTCAATGCAGAGATAGACAGATTTTTAATCAGTGAGGACATCCAAGGTTATGGGGATAAGACGGGAAAGTGGAGTTGAGGATTAACATACAAGATCAGTCACAATCTCATTGAATGGCGACAGGCTGAATAGCCGATTTCTGCTCCTATGTCTTATGATCTTACTTTAGAGGCAGGTCATCTGCTAATTCCTAGGGAGAGAGGCCATGGGACCACAGCATGAAAAAAAGGTCCTTGGGCTTGTTCCTTCCACAGTTTGAAAGCAGCCATGATTACTTTGGAGTCGCCATCCTGCCTATCCTCCACTGTCGAGAGGGACTAAAGGACTAAACAACAACTCTGATTTTTAAAAAGGGGGAGCGATTCTGGGAGTTCTTAACTGACAAGTTGCCAAGGACAGTCACCACAGAGAATTCACATGTCAGATTTTTGAAATTGAATTTTTTTTTAAAAAACTTGCATTTAGTGACTTACCATCAGAAACCTTTCAAAAAGGTTATGAAAAATTGTGTGCGTCTGTTGTGATACAAGAAACACAATACAGACTAATTAATAACAAGCCTTGGGAAACCCCACTCCCATTTATAATACAACAGATTCATCCACCCACACCACATTCCTAGCTAGGTATACATTACTTTTGTAAATTTAAAGCGCTGTTGAAAGCCAACCTACATTTGCAGCTCTTGTTATCTCTAATCGGGGCCTATTGTTTCAGCACGGGGCACATTTCAAAGCTCATGCACAGGCAGCATCAGATGGCAGTGAACAGTTGGTGACATCCCAGCTGGAGCTGGAAAGCAGCCACGACCTTCAATGCTTTGGAAATGAGCTACAAGTGGGCCCGATGCAAATCGAGCTGTTGCACCCTCATTGATTGCTATTGAGGTTTGCTGTAACACACACCACATTCTAACGTACACATCTGGCTTGGAACCAAGAGCAACGTTATCACAAGGCACCTTTCATCAACTGGGATAGAATTAGCAATCAGCGCAAGTCGGTGGATCCAGAATTCCATACACAATTTAAAAGGTTAAACTGCAACTAAGAAAAGCAAGGCTTGCGTTTATAATAGCACCTTTCACAACCCCCAGGACATCCCAATGTGCTCAAGTCAGTTGTGTACTTTTGAAGTGGATGTATGCAACTTCTTCCGGTAATTGTCAAGTAATACCCCTCAAGGGTTTGCGCTTGATAGTTTTCAAAAAGCTGACAAACAATCTCCAAAGAGTGAGAGAACACGGTTTGAAATGGACAATCTGACATAAACCTGTGACGATTTAACTGCTAGAATCCTCACTGTAAGGAGAGAAGACTTGTGCTTACTTAACATTGGAATTCATAACCCATAGTATAGATCACTGATGTCCTGATGCTAACGAGTCCTCTTATCTCAGGAAAGATGGACTAGCATTGGAGAAAATTCACTTGGTTGATCGATCTCTAGTATGGAGGGATTTTATGAAAAGAGGTTGAATCGGTTGAGCCTGTACTTATTGGAGTTGAGAAGAATGAGAGGCGACCTTATCGAGACATATGGAGTTCTCAGGGGGCTTGACAAGGTAGATGCTGAAAGGTTGCTTCCTCTTTTGGGAAAGACTAGGACCAGAGGGCACCATCTCAGAGTAAGGGGTCACTCATTTAAGACAGATGAGGAGGAATTTCTTTTCTCGGAGGACAGTGAATCTGTTAAATTCTTTACTGCAGAGGGCTGTGGAGGCTGAGTCGTTAAGTATGTTCAAGGCAGAGACACAGATCAGTGAGGGAATTGAGGGTTATGGGGATAAAGCTGGAAAGTGGAGTTGAGGATTATCACATCGGAACAGTCATGATCTCATTCAATGGTGGAGCAGACTCGATGGGCCAAATGACCTACCTCTACTCCCACATTTGATGTCCTTAACACTCCATAAGTGTTATCCTGGGTGTGTACAGCTCAGCACAATTGAGCTAGTAGCATCTACATGACCGATGAAGTCGCAATCCAATTCCCCTTTCTTTCTTCCTTCCTTCCACAGAATGGTGTCAGGGACCTTGAATATCAACCCAGGTGGGTCCACATGGCCTCAATTTAACGTCACACCATCTCTGAATCCTGTATTGGAGATGGCAGCCTAGATTTGTGCACTCAAGTCTCTGGTGTGGGGTTTGAACCCATCTTCTATTGCAATGCTGCTCCCCACTAAGTCACAGCAGACAGCTCAATCCAATTCCCAGTCGGCCCACAAGCAGTTTGGGCAATCTCCATATGGAAAAATGGGGGAGATGGGGGTCACACTACTTCAATACCGCCTGGAGACTGATGTACATTGCTGTGGCACTACTGTGTATAGGTTTGCTACACTGGGTGAAAGGGAAAAATTCACAGGATAAGAAAGGTACTGCTTTGCTGGCTGGGTAGCAGTGTAAAGGGAACCAAAGTCACTGTGGGAATGGTTTGAGTTGTTCCAAATTTATGAGATCAAAATAACAGCAAAATGCAGTTTTCATCGTGCTTAAGGCTGTTACCAATACATCGCTTGATAAAAATTGAAATGCGGATGGAGTCGAACAGCAAAAATAGAACTCAAGGCAGGAAGAGATATTCTTATCCCTTTTGCCATTTTATAATGAGCGAGACCATTGAGTCAGTGCAACATTGTTTCATAGCTGAAACATCACCGGGTGCTGTGTGTTGCCAGCTCATTTTGATGTGTTGATGATAGATGTATGAACTGGCATGAAAATCACCCGGAACTGTACAAGTTTCACTCCTCTACATACACGTCTCCTGAGGAAACACAACTCCTCCTTTGATTTCACATTTACAATTTCCTCAGATTGCACCCAAAACATCCATCTGCATCAACACACGCAAAGACCAATCGGAAAAGGCTCATTAGGCAAAATAAATGCTTGTTGTGACGCAATCCAAATAATTAAAGCACACTTGACAGAAAGATGTACTCCACGTTTCCCGCCTTTCCTAAAAATACTGAGAAAGACAAAGCAACCCGGTCTGCTTCAACTAAAATTAGCCAGAAGGACACTCAAGCCTCAAGATTGGTACTGTTCCCAGACAATGCCAGTACATTTCCTTTCCAGCTGCCAGTATCTCAAATCACGAGAGTAACAATCAGTGATTACAATGTTACAAAGTGTGCTTTGTAGTTTTGTGATTATTTTCTTTATTTACACATTTCCCCATTTGTTTTCTCCCGTCTCCTTTGAGGTGTTGATTTATGCTGGGATTACAGGCAGTCTTCTATACTGCCCCACTAGCCAGATTTCATTTCTGACTTTAACAATGTGAATTGATGGATTCACATCTACCAAGCAGCATCCTGTCTTCATCCAATATCAGAACCCCATCAGCCTCTAGCAGAGGTCTTGTATAGTGATCAGACACAGGCAAGTTAGCACTTCGCAACTCCTCAGATACTGACGCAGTCTGTGCCTGTATTTGGCAAGGCCAGGGCAACTCAATCTTGAACAGATAAGTGGCAAGTTACATTCCAGGCAATGACCATCTCTAACAAGAGAGAGACTTCAACCATCTCCCCATGACACTCAACATGATTTCCATCGTTGAATCACCCACTATCACTATCCTGGGGGTTATTATTTACCAGAAACTGAACTGGACCTGACATACAAACACCATGGCTACAAGAGCAGGTCAGAGGCTGGGAATCCTGTGACAATTCACCTCCAAACTCCAAAGCCTGTGCACCATCTACAAAGCACAGGTCAGGAATATGATGGAATACTCTCACCTGGATGAGTGCAGCGCCAACACTCAAGAAGCTCGACACCATCAGAACAAAGCAGCCCCACTTCATTGGCACCTCATCCACAAATATTCACTCCCTCCACCACTAACAGCAGTGTACACCATCTTGGTATACCAAGGCTCCCTAGGCAGTATGTTCCAAACCCATGACCTCAACACCTAGAAGGGCAAGAGCATGGGAACACCACCAGCTGCAAAGCCCTTGCATGCACCCATGCTGACTTGGAACGAGATCATGGAACTTTCATCATTACTGGCTCAAGATTCTGGAACATTAACAATAGTGGGTGTACCTACCTTATACATACTGCAGCCGTTCAAGGTGGCTCACCATCACTTTCAGGCCAATTAGGGATGGACAACAACTACTGGCTTTGTAAGTGATGCTCACCTCCTTTGAGTTATTCATGGCTTCTTCCTCCTCCATCCTACCCAGCCACAGAGCAAGCGTGGTTTTCCTCAGAATGCTGGGCCAATACTTATTCCCTTAAACTAATATCACTAAAAAGATCATGTCAGTGTCCCATTGCTGCTCATGGGAGCTTACTGTGTGCAAATTGGCCATCATGTTTCCTACTCTACAATAGTGACTACACTTGTACATCGTTGGCTGCAAAGCACTTACGGATACCCTGATATTATAAATGTCAATCTTTTCTTTATCGCTTGTCTGAGATCAGTTACTAAGACACAGGACAATATAGTCAGATCGAGGACTATAATGTTTGGTAGGGCTTGATTCTACATTGGACACTATGTACCCATTCCTTTTGAGTTATAATCTTAGAAATAAAATATACTTACACTGTATATTGCAAACATGTATATACACACACACACACCTTAAAAACAAGGTAATTTTTAAATAACTGCTCCCAGTCACATACCAAAGGTCCCTTCCAAAAACTGCATACGTAGTAGGGGTATGTTTTCTCACATTCTCCTCTTGCAATGAGGTGGACTAGAATGATGGGCAAAAGGGACTTACAAAATGAGATCTATTTATTTTCTAGACACCACTTCCTAAATGTAGGTGACAAAAAAGGCATCAAGATGCGTGTGAACATTGGTTTTTTGACCTACAATTGCCTCCCTTCTTTAGAGCCAGCTGGAAGGTGCAGCTCCACTGATGCCTGCTGCCCTGACGGGACCCCAATAATTAACACATTTATTTTGAACAATTTTCATTAAAAGCAGGAAACTTCACTTCTTCCTTCTGACAGAGTATTAAATCATTTCTTCTGTTCTCCACCAGCTAGCTGAACTACATGCCGCAATGCGTCTGTAATTCAAGTAAATTCCAAACCCACAGATGGCGCACAGGATCCAATAAGAAGTCTCACATCACCAGGTTAAAGTCCAACAGGTTTATTTGGTAGCAAAAGCCACTAGCTTTCGGAGTGCTGCTCCTTCGTCAGGTAAGTGGGAGTTCTGTTCACAAACAGGGCATATAAAGACACAAACTCAATTTACAAAATAATGGTTGGAATGCGAGTCTTTACAGGTAATCAAGTCTTAAAGGTACAGACAATGTGAGTGGAGAGAGGGTTAAGCACAGGTTAAAGAGATGTGTATTGTCTCCAGACAGGACAGTTAGTGAGATTTTGCAAGCCCAGGCAAGTTGTGGGGGTTACAGATAGTGTGACATGAACCCAAGATCCCGGTTGAGGCCGTCCTCGTGTGCGGAACTTGGCTATCAGTCTCTGCTCAGCGACTCTGCGTTGTCGTGTGTCGTGAAGGCCGCCTTGGAGAACACTTACCCGAAGATCAGAGGCTGAATGCCCGTGACCGCTGAAGTGTTCCCCAACAGGAAGAGAACACTCTTGCCTGGTGATTGTCGACAATCACCAGGCAAGAGTGTTCTCTTCCTATTGGGGAACACTTCAGCGGTCATGGGCATTCGGCCTCTGATCTTCGGGTAAGTGTTCTCCAAGGCGGCCTTCACGACACACGACAACGCAGAGTCGCTGAGCAGAGACTGATAGCCAAGTTCCGCACACGAGGACGGCCTCAACCGGGATCTTGGGTTCATGTCACACTATCTGTAACCCGCACGACTTGCCTGGGCTTGCAAAATCTCACTAACTGTCCTGTCTGGAGACAATACACTCTTTAACCTGTGCTTAACCCTCTCTCCACTCACATTGTCTGTACCTTTAAGACTTGATTACCTGTAAAGACTCACATTCCAACCATTATTTTGTAAATTGAGTTTGTGTCTTTATATGCCCTGTTTGTGAACAGAACTCCCACTTACCTGACGAAGGAGCAGCACTCCGAAAGCGAGTGGCTTTTGCTACCAAATAAACCTGTTGGACTTTAACCTGGTGTTGTGAGACTTCTTACTGTGTTTACCCCAGTCCAACGCCGGCATCTCCACAGCACAAGATCCAAGCCAGCTTCAGCCACTATGTACATCAACTGCAAAAGTGAAGCAACCTTGTATTGCAGTGTCCCTTTCAATTTCAGGTCCCAGGTTCAAGTTCAGTCCAGACTGATGAAATTGGATGTTGCCTCCCTCCGCTGGCTCTAAAGGTCTTACTTGAAATGAGTTTAGGCATTCTCAGCTCAGTTATAATGTGTGGGCACTCAGTACAGAGCTGGTAGGCTCACAGGATGATGGTGTGGGAAGTGAGATTGATAAGCCAGTGCAATGGTAGGAGGAAACCTTTTGAGGTTGAAACAAAGAATGACTGTTGGGGCAGAGTAGAAGGAGCTTTTTATTCAGCTGCTATCCTAGTGTATCCAACCTTAAGTCTACTTAAATGGCAACACTGGGTAAAATGGAAAGCGCTCTTTACCCAGTGCCAAGATATCCCTTGATGTTGGGATTTGGGAAGGGTGGTTTGCAAAAATGGATCAAATCCTTTAATACATCTAAACCAGTGATGGGCAACCTAGGCTGGTGAGTGGGCCGCGTGAGTGGCCCCCCCTTCCATCTCAGTGGGCCACAAGATTGAATCAGGCTTGTTCAAAAACCACATCCCCATGAAGATGATTAAATATGTTTAATACACGCTGAATATTTCAGAGTTATAGAAAATGATCATTTCTATATTAATGGAACTGTCATCAACTTCAAATGGTAAAAACAAAAGAAATATTGACACTTTGGACACAGAGGGAGCGCACGGTTCTCACACTCAATGTTGAGTGTAATCAGCACACACCTCACTTCACTTACCCTTGCTTTACGTGCAAATCACTTCAGTCACACCGGTAGGAAATAAAACTACACGGACGGAAATCAGCAGAATGTGGCAACCCTGCGCCTGGAGCAATGGTCAACAAAATGTCTCATGGGGCCGCACTCAGAACCCAGATGGGCTGCACGTGGCCCCTCACCGATGTAAAGATTATGAACACGTTACCACAGCCTCTGAAGGATAGACTTTTTAAAAAATTCATTCTTGGGATGTAGGCATTGCTGGCAGGGCCAGCATTTATTGCCCATCCCCAATTGCCCTTGAACAGGGTGGCCTGCTAGGCCATTTCAGAGCAACCACATTGCTGTGGCTCTGGAGTCACATGTAGGTCAGATCAGGTAAGGATGGCAGATTAAAGGACATTAGTGAACCAGGTGGGTTTTTATGATGATCAATAGACAATAGTTCAATTGCAGATTTTTATGGAATTCAAATTTCACCGTCTGCTGTGGTGAGATTCAACCCCAGATCATTACCCTGGCTCTCTGGATTATGAGTCCAGCAACAATGCCACTGCACCACCACCTCCCTACTGTTTGGGTCTACCCTGACCACCTTGGAAATGGTCATTTTACTTCTGCTCAAAACTTTGTTTTCCTGTACATTTACCATCAAAAATCTGATTCCGTCACAAGTGTGGGAGGGAAGATTATTAAAGGAACCTCAGGAAACCCAAATGGTTATGTACTGTGTGGTTTTAGTACATCTCTCCTCAGCAAGGACTTTGGAGCAATCAGCAGGCAGGAAGCACAGAGCCATTAAAAAGAAAAATAAATTTCAAAATCCAAACAGAGTGGTGTCATTTTCTCAGCATTATCTACAAACAGCACAGGCAACATTTGAAATCAAAATTTCCTTTTTTTCAAAAAATAGAAATCCTTGTCGTGACAAACACAATTGTACTTAGTAGAATGACAAAATAAAATAGGAAGGCTTTCCTCCTACAATCCTCCCAGTACAAAGTGCTACTTGATGACAACCACTCAGGAACTGAAAGAAAAAGGCAGCTTTATAGATCCTGCCAGCAACTGGAAATCAAAGATATCTAATGATATGAAGTTAATTTGGTGCTTTGCATGCTCAAAAGTGCAGGATGATTATTTTAATCAGTTTCAAAATGACTTTCACCCCTGTTTTACAATAAACAAAAGGATAGAGACGGCTTTGTGTCTGGCAGGAAGAATGGTATGAGGTAAAGAGCTCCAATTTAGAAGCTTTACTATTTATGCAAAGTTACCAGAAATACCCCTCATCTTTTATTCCCCCCCCCCCCCCCCCTCCCCGCAACACCACACACTGCTTAGAAAATAAATATCCACAGTCCCCTCTCATCCCAAGTTACTTTGTGAACCAGCACCCACAGGAACTTCTGGTGACTACTGAATAGTAGAAATAAAGAGAGGGAAAGAAAGATTGGATTGTCAAGGAGCACCAATTAGCCCCATTTCCCTGCCTTTTCCCATAGTCTTGCAAAATCCCCCATTATAGTTCCAGTAAGGATCAGGGGATTATTTCCAGTGTACTGATTACCTTTCTATTTCGAGAAAAAGGATGTTCACCTCACTCATGACACCAAAGTTGAGAAAAGTAGGGATGACAAATAAAAACTAAAACAAGTGACTGGCTGAATCATTGTACTTGGATCACTGAGGGAAAGAGGGTACGCGTAGATGAGAGACCCAACTAGATGCTATGCAGGTGGGTCCATTCCATGACCAAAGAACAGATGCTGCCAGCAATTGTCAGATTTACAGGACACTGAAGTGAAACCCAAACCAAGGGCAAAAGTAAAATACCGCACATGCTGAAGATACAAACTGGAAATACAGGTCAGGCAGCGTTGTCTATTTTAATCTCAATGAAGTAATTGGGTTTACTAATACAGAAAATACTTTTGGAAGATTAAACATGCATTAAAATGAACTGATCCAAACTATGTTCAAGCTTCCAAGCTCCACACTTGACACAAACAAGATAGTCAGGCTAGGTAAATCACCTTGGGCAGGGGGGGCCTGATTAAGCCACTTGTAACCTGGGCACCGCACAACAGAGGCTACATCCACACTCATGCAGGACTGTATTTACTCCATATGCTCACCAAAATACTCTAGCATGTTAAGGCTTGAGAAACATACAATAGAGCATGGTTCTGCCACCATACAACATCGCGGTTGCTCCAAAAGCCACATGTCAACACACTGTCCCATCAGGAAGGAATATTGTTTTGGTGCTCACTACTCACTCGTATTATGTCAAAGTAACTCGAGTGTATTGAATTGGAGTTTGGCATAGTGGAATTTTTTAAAAAGTGCCCTTTTCTCCCAAAATTGTATTCCCATCCAAGATTTGACTATGGTGCACTTCTTTCACTGCCAAAAAAAAATATTCCAACAGAAATGTATGCAGTCCTAGCAACAATTTGTTTGTTTGAAGCAGATGTCAGAAGGAACAGACCAGCCACTAAGTAGCAACATATTTGCTGATTTGTTCAATGTGTATTTGATTGGCAGCTTGGTTTTAAATCAAACCGCTACTTAAATTTGCTTGGCCATGAATTTTATTTGGAAGGCATTTATCAATCCATCTTTCCCAAGAGATTGGAAAGGGAAAGAAACAACTAGCATAACTACACCGAAATGGAGTACTGCTACTATTCACACCATTTAAGAAACCAAAAGAGAGAATGCTGGAAAATCTCAGCAGGTCTGGCAGCTTTGACAAAGGGTCATCTGACTCGAAACGTCAGCTCTTTTCTCTCCTTACAGATGCTGCCAGACCTGCTGAGATTTTCTCTTTTGGTTTCAGATTCCAGCATCCGCAGTAATTTGCTTTCATCCAGTTTTTAAAAAAAACATTTACAAAGTTGTTTGCAGTTAAAACATGGTGTATATTATTTTGTTCCTTTCTGAAGGCAGGAGGATATGAAAAGTTAAAACCAGTGACTGAAATAAATGGAAGGTGGTACACTGCTCGTGCTACAAATTCACCTCGTTTACTGGGAATGTACAAAAGCTGTCAGAAACACTAGCCCCAAAAATATCTACAGCAAAAAAAAACCCAAACTGGTGACACACCACACAGTCTCAGTGGGGGTAGGAGTCTTAGACTGTTAGACAGGATAAGTGAAAACAAACAGGTTTTTGTAAAAAAAAGTATTTTACTTGTATTTAACAGATTGTAAACAAAGATACAGACATAGGTTTACATTACAATTTCAAATCACAACATTTATTTAACCAAACAATGTTTTAAAAAAAATACATTTTCACAGGAGTGATGATTATATATCAAAGCCATTTCACCCCAATATAGAGCAACTTTCAGAGACCAGGTTGCTGGGACTCTGGAATGCCAGGCCTCCAAAGCATTTCAGAATCCTCAACTAAAACAGCATTAAAGGATATGCCCCATGACTGAGAATTTCCACCATCCGCCCAAAAGTCCTCAGACCAGATTAAAAAATCTGAACTTTACATTTGGAATGTCAATCTTTGAAAAGAGGGACAGATATTCTGAGGGGCAAAAGCTGATGCTCACTGAAGTAAATTCCTCCTCTAAAAGTGTGGACTCATACTGGGGTACAGTTGAATGGGCACCAGCCTCTGCACCAAGTAGGCCTTCATGTGCAAGCCTAAGCAGCAAGGGCAATGCTGTTTGACTATTAAAGGCAGCAGACCAACTGATCTATATGGCTTAATAATAAACAAGGCAGTGCCTATTTCCCACTGGCCCATCTAGGGAGTGAAATGAACTACATTTGCTAAATATGTATCCAAGCGATAGACTAAGACAGACAACACATTGGAAGAAGGCACTCAGTAATAGTCATAGTCAGTTTTATAGACTGGTTTGGGGAAAAAAAAAACCACGCTCCCCAAAATGTATTTCCATCCCAACAAGAATGCACAAAACTATTTAATATGCAGAGAGCGTTCCAAAGATGACAGACATTATACACACATTACAACCAGAGGTCAACTTAATTATAAACAATCCCATTCTACATCTCAAAAACACATTTAACTTCTGCCAACGTATTTTTAAAAACAAATTTTTCAGCTAAATTGAACTGTTTAAAATGACAACTTTGAAAATTGAAAAAAATTCAAATAAAAAGATGCCAATAGAATTCATAACAGCATTAAAAAGTTTATCTGCCAGAACTGGACCCTATGACAATGTTGCAAAGATGGCTAATCTGATTAGTAAAGTCATTAACAGAGATCTACTAACTCGTCACTAACAGAGATCAGAGAAAGGAGCAACTCACCAGCTTTGCACTATCCCCACAAGGCTAATTCATTACAAAATTGCAGGAGTTGAATTTGAGAGCCATTATGAACAAGAACAAGCCCAGAATTTTGTTTCTGAAGATAACTTTGGGATCTTATTCTGGCAGTTCAGGACCTTGGGCAGATCACAAGACACCATACATCAGGTGTGAAAGTAACAATTTGCTCAGGGTCCCATGGCTGTGCTAAATAAAACCATTCTGGGCTGCAAAGGACAATTACGAATGAGACTTGTCTGTAATAAGAGCACAACACAAACATTGCACTGCTTGTTTCAGTCACAGTAGGACAAGATTCAGTTGCAAACAGTTTCTTGACCAAAAACCATCGTGATGCCAAAACTCTCTCCAGGCACGAGTCTTTAAATAAGAAAGCCAAGTGAATTTTAGAAATAATATTTTCATTACCCCATCATAATGAAAAGAGAAGCTAAGTTGGATATTAAGGATTTATGATCGGGATTTTGAGATATCCTTTTATTAAATTGCTGATGTTGACCACACAGTCCAACCAGTCTTTCTACCACCAAACCAAGGTGCTGCTTACCGACTAAATCAAACATTTTAACAAGCATTCTCCATCAGCTTCATTCATACATATTCTCATGTCTTGTACCAAAGAGGCATCAGAGAAGATTCAAGATACAAGGATGTGGGAGTTCAGAAGGTAACTCCTCCTGCAGAGGTAGGAATGCAAACGGTCCATTTCGCTTTTACAAATCATTTAGATCTCTATAAACAATAGCCATTAGCAACCAGCTGGAATCAAGTGGATTCTTTCCATCATTGCCTTTGTAGACAGTGTGCAATGGTTTCATTTGAGAAACCAAAGTCCAATTCAAGCAATGCAAGTCCATATAGTTGGTCTGGGTGGTAGTCTGCATAAACCCATGATGGAGATGTGTACTGTATAGACCTCTGGAGAAATTAGGCAAAGCAAATGCAAGGATAACAATTGGGTCACCCCAAACTGTAATTGCGGTTATCTGCCATAAAGGATATTTTAAGCAAGTATTACCGGGACAGGACTTGACTCAATATCAACTTTAAGAATGAGTGTTAGGCTTTCCCCCACCACATCCCTCCTAAACAACCTTCCTTTACTCTGGTGCTTCGGGGAGGTTCAGAGCATCGCCTCCATTCTGCCCAAGTAACTACTGCAAATCTTCAAGTTTCTGTCCAACTGTACCAAGATCAATCAATGCGTTTGGTTTCTATTACTAGTTCTTCACACCATTGATGCCTGCTGTTCTGCAGATGTTACCACTCCTAAACATTTTACAGGTTGACACAGCTTAAAACAGATGCTTATATTAAAATAAAACCTCAAATGGCATCCCAGAACCAACAACATCCTTCAGTTATTTACAACCTTTGCCAACTAGTCTAAGACTTCAACTTTATAAATTTAATAATACAGCACAGTTTTAAAGAACAGAACTGTTAATCAAAGCTTAAGGAACAGGAAAACACATCTCAAACTTGGGGGACAAAGGCCCAATGGTCAGAGTGCAGGGCTCAAATTGTAGAGCTCGTTTGTTCAACATTTTGCAGAGACAAGAGTTTTCAATTTTTGATGCCATCATGAGGAAGTTCATCAACAGGAGGGATTGAGGTGGCATAAGAGCCAGACAGTGTCTCGAGGGAGGGCAGGAGAGAGCGCCTGTCCTCCATGCACCTTTCATACTGGTTATGCAGCAGCCATGGTGGGGAGAAATGCATCGCCAAAAAAAACTCTGGCTCTAAAAATTGGTTAATGATAATATGCAATTTATTATACATGGGACTCCAGTGGAAAACTCGGATGCCTAAACTATCAGCAATTTTATAATAAACCCACAAAAACAGAACAATGGCCAGAAATCATTAACCATCATCTTGTTTGACATTGGAAGTGGTAATGGTTTCTTGACAGTCCATCTATTTAGACAGAATGTGTCTCTAATCCCATGTGCAGGCAGATAATTCAGTTAGCGCTGTTCAAATCCAGTAGAAATGAAGTGCAAAATCAATTCAATCCTTCAATCAAATGAAGTCTTAAGCTTTGGGCTGGGTAGGAAGCAGAGATTCAGTTCAAGCTCTTGACACTTGTTCCATTAACAGAACTAAAACACTGAAAGACATTAAAAACATCACCAAACATTGGGATAAGAGGTTTTCCTTAATTGGCATCCTTAGTTGCTCACTCAGTTTACAAAACACCAGTTTAGTAAAAAAACAAAATTCGCCAGTCACCAGTCCAAATTAGAATTCCAGTAAATATTGCCTCGAAACATGTAGTACATGAAAAACCACCACATTTCTCCTACCTGAATCTCAATTAAAGCGCCACTTTTACTACATAAAAACGTTCTCCAAGTCCCTGAAATATATGAGTAAATCTCACTCTCTGCATGGTTAACAGCCTGGCTTCTCAGTCAGCAGGTACTCTCCACTGCTTTCATTAAATGGTTCTGAAAGGAGCATGGCCTTGGGAGGAATATCCTGGAGGACGTTTCCCTTAAACAGCATCCTGTAATGTTCAAAACCCAGTCACTTTACAGAAAATATGTATATACATACACAAGTATATATGCAAATGGAAATTTGCCTCTCGGCTTTATTCTGAATTTCCCAGCCCTAATTCACACTGTTACCACCAGACATGGAAATCCTTCAGAGTTGCTTCATTTTGACACCACTACTAAAAAAACAGTTTAAAACAAAAACAGAAAGAACACCAATTGGTCACAGTAAACTTAAAAACACGGGCAACATCCAAGGGCAAAAATGTTTAAATAAAACATGCTAAAACCACATTTAGAAAAACCTATATTGCACGGAGTACGTAGTGTAAACATTTAACGGCTTGAAATATGTGCCTCTTTGGATTAATTCCACCCCATAATATGGTACATTTGCATAATGAGGTCCATCTCACTATGGTAATTCCAGCTCCGACTGATGTAAACAAGGCTTGGGTTTCTCTGCGGTGGGAAAGAGATATTTGATTGGGTAGGCCCAAGAGTCAGGATTTGCTGAAAAGAACTACCGTTCTATGGGCCTGGGGTTATGAGGGGCCTTGGAACTTAGAAACCCAACCGATAGCAGCATTCACAGTATAGATTTAATAGAATTCAGTCCCTTGTGTGGCTGGTCCATTTAAATTTCATCAGCCGTAACTTTCCAGCAATGTTACACGAGTCTCTTGCTGTTTGCTGGACACATCTTGGCAGAGATGCTGGATCTGGTGACTGGAAGAGGCAACCTGTCCAACCCTGAAAGAAATAAATAATGTTAAGAATCACAGTAATTTGTTGCAGAAATTTTAGTTTCTAAAAACGGGTTAAAAACCCTTTGTAGAAAAAGCTGAATGTCCATTTTGTTCTGTAATTACCCTAATTGCTTTTAAAAAAAATAATGTTGTGAAGATGTGCTTATATGGAATATTAAATCATTTCATCAGCTGGCTGTATAAAATGATTTTAAAAAAGGACAACCACTTTTAAGGAACTGCCACCTGCAAAGTCACATTCCATGGAGTTTCAAAGTCTATGGAGACCAACAGAGACAATGGCATCCCTGGCGGTGTGAACAGCTCATTCCTTGCTCATCAAGATGGAGGATAAGAACTCTGGCCATGAGTGGGGAATGCAGCCCCTCGTGCCTGCTCCGCCACTCAACGTGGTCATGGCTGATCTGATCACAGCCTCATCTTCACCTTCCTGCCTGCTCCCCAAAACCTTTCATTCCACTAATTAACTTATTTATCACCTTAAATTTGTTTAGTGTTCCACTACACTGAGGTAGAGATTTCTACAGATTCACCACCCTTTGAGTGAAGTAATTCCTCCTCAATTCTGTTTTACGTCTGCCTCCCCCTTATCCTAAAACTATGCTGAAAAGCCATTTGGCCCTTAGAGCCTGCTCCGCCATTCATTACGATCGCAACTGAATGATCAGCCATGATCGTAATGAACGGCAGAGCAGGCTCGAAGGGCCAAATGGCCTCCTCCTGCTCATATCTTCTTTGTTTCTATTCTGGAATGAGAAGTCATAGTTTCAGGATAAGGGGGAGGCAGACGCGAAACAGAATAGAGGAAAAATTACTTCACTGAATCTGTGGAAGTCTCTACCTCAATGTCCAACAAGGGGAAACATCCCACTCTACCTCTACCCTGTCAATCCCCTTTGGCATCTTATACACCTCAATTAGATCTCCTCTCATTCTTCTAAACTCCAGTGTAGGCCTAAACTGCTCAACTCGCTTCAGAAGACAAGTCTTCATCCCTGGAATCAATCTCGTGAGCTCTGAACCACCTCTAATGCATTTATGTCCTTCCTCAAGTAAGCGGACCAAAACGGTGCTCAGTGCTCCAGGATAGATCATTTGGAAATTAATGGCTGGGACATTTAAAATAAAAATCACCTTGGCTGTGAAACAACGCCTAAAGGGAGGCTATGCAAGACATGAGCTAGTTCTTTATATTCTTTGGAACATATAACCAACATGGAGAAATCATATGTTGTCGTCTGGATGCTGGAATCAGGATCCAAGCAGAGAAAACAGAAAACAGGAGTCTCCCTCTCTCTCCATAATGTTTAATCCAAGTCTGCACCCGGTTTTCTGAGTATGTATTTTCTAATACCTCTGCAGCAGACTCTTAAAAAGTCACTGGATATTCTACACCAGTGATTCCAGGGGAAAAGTGGATCTGCCAGCCACAGCTTTAAACTGATGGCCTCAGCCGAAGAACCAATGCCTCCTGATACAGTTAATCCTTACTGACTTGACCTATTTATCACCTGCACGTGGCCTTAAGTCTATGGGTGAGATTTTTTGGCCCTTATTGCTGGCGGGATCTTCTGATCCTGCCGAAGGTGACCCACCCTTAGCAGGTACCCTGATGATGGGGCGGGCGAGCCGCAAGAAACACTGTAGACAGTAGTGGGACCACCCTGCCGTGTGCAATGACGAGCTGCCCCTGCCACCCAATTTGTGCGTTGGGGAGGGGGGGGGGGGGGGGGGGAGGAGAGTGGGGAGGGGGGGGGGGAAAGAGTGGGGGGGGGGGGGGGGAAGAGGCAGGCAAGTGTGAAAAATCTAAATAATTTTGTGCACTCTTCTCTGTGCAAATGCTTGGCTTTTGTTTCATCATCCATGTGCATTGCAGGGCAAGGAAATCCAGATTCCAACCCATGAACTCCCCAGCCTACAGGCAAGTGCTGCACAATATTAACTTTTAGAACAAGGACTACGTTTCACCACTGAATATCTGATAACTGACATTACACAATTCCTCAAAATGAGGCTGGTGATAAAAGTTATTTTAAAAACCAAACAGGTCTCAAGATTTGCAATCCATGCATGAGCAGGAAAAGCAAAAATCAGATTCCAACAATCAGCTCATATAACCTACCTCTTTGCTCAGCGATAAGTCAGCATTACAAGAGTTTACAGTCTATTTTAAAGTAAAGTAATCTTATCAAATTTAATTATAAATAACTTAGCACTTTTTTTCCAGTCAGAATTCATTGTGATCAAGGAGGCCCCACTGAGAACCCAGGCCTTCTCAGGCCTGTTTGAATTTTTTTTAAATATAATCTTCACATCCAGAAATGGAAGTTAATTATTTTAGAACACAGGATTTGAGTCAATACTGCTCAAGTTCTTTCCATATTTTGGATTTATTCCAGCTGGTCAGAGACTTTAGTTATTTTGAAAGGTTGCCCTTGGTCAAATAAATTATTCAAAAAAAAATTGAATGTGAAAAATCAAAGGCACATTTGTCAATTGGGCGACTCAAGTGTCTGCAAAGCAACCTAACATTTTAAAAATACTTTACAGACAAAAGCATTTTAATTTTGATCTGAAACTCCTTTTCCATTTCATTAGGATATGTCCATACCAGATAATGGACTAAATGGCCTCCTCGGTGTCATAATTATTTCTGTGTTTCTATCATAGACAGAGTTGGGGGTGGGCCATGGGTGTGAAGAAAAACACCACCAACTACTGTCCAAAAGAAGCAGTTATGCCCAGATACCACTTGCTAGGCGATTTTGGCAAGTCACAAAAAAAAGGAACACCGACAAAATAGGATAGCAGCATCTTCTAACAAAGCAACAGAGTGTCTATCATCAAGGAGGACAAAGGCAAACACTGATCACATCAACACATTTAAAATAACTTGCATTTATTTACATGCTGCTGTTCCCATCCTCAAAACACGTCACAGCCAATTAATTACTCTTGAAGCAGTGACTATCCTGTAGTCAAATACTAATTTGAACGCAGACATCAGATATCAGGGGTCGATCACTTTGCTGGGAGTTTTCTATAGGCCGCCCAATAGTAACAGGGAGGTGGAGGAGCAGATAGGGAAACAGATCCTGGAGAGTTGCAATAATAGTAGAGTTGTTGTGATGGGAGACTTTAATTTCCCAAACATAGATTGGAATATCCCTAGGGTAAGGGGATTGGATGGGGAGGAGTTCGTTAGGTGTGTTCAGGAGGGTTTCCTGACACAGCATGTGGAGCCAAGCCAACAAGAGGAGAGACCAATGAACCTGGACAGGTGTCAGATCTCTCAGTGGGAGAGCATCTTGGGAATAGCGATCATAGCTCTATCTCCTTTATGCTTGCATTGGAAAGCGAGAGGATC
Organism: Mustelus asterias; assembly: GCF_964213995.1. NCBI lineage: Eukaryota > Metazoa > Chordata > Chondrichthyes > Carcharhiniformes > Triakidae > Mustelus > Mustelus asterias. The sequence continues at coordinate 11,355,267 of NC_135834.1, read as the reverse complement.
AGGCAAGCTAGGAAAGCGTTTATATGGAGTAAGGGGAAATATGAAGACATAAGGCAGCAAATTAGAGGAGTAAATTGGAAGGAGGTATTCTCAGGGAAATGTACCGAAGAGAGGTGGCAGTTTTTCAAGGAATGTCTGTCTAGAGTTCTATAGGACAATGTTCTGAGCAGACAGGGAGGAGTTGGTAGGTTAAAGGAACCGTGGTGCACGAAAGCTGTGCAGGACCTAGTCGAGAAGAAAAAAGGAAAGTGTACAAAAGGTTCAGAGAGCTTGGCGAAGATAGGGATCTAGATGAGTATATGGCTTGTAGGAAGGGACTTGAGAAGGAAATTAGGAGAGCCAGAAGGGGTCACGAGAAGGCCTTGGCAGGTAGGATTAAGGAAAACCCTAAGGCGTTCTATAAATATGTGAAGAGTAAAAGGATGAGACATGAAGGAATCGGGCCTATAAAAGGTGAAGGCGGGAAAGTCTGTACAGAACCAGTGGAAATGGCAGAGGTGCCTAATGAGTATTTTGCCTCGGTTTTCACAGAGGAAAAGGACCTGGGTGGATGTACTGCGGGCTTGCGGTGGACTGAAAAGATGGAGTATGTGGACTTTAAGAGGTTGTGCTGGAATCTTTGAATGGCATCAAGATAGATAAGTCGCCGGGTCCGGATGGGATGTACCCCAGGTTACTGTGGGAGGCGAGGGAAGAGATTGCAGAGCCTCTGGCGATGATCTTTGCGTCGTCGATGGAGGCGGGAGAGGTGCCAGAGGATTGCGGATGTGGTTCCTATTTTCAAGAAGGGGAATAGGGATAGCCCAGGAAATTACCGACCGGTGAGTCTAACCTCAGTGGTTGGTAAGCTGATGGAGAAGATCCTGAGGGACAAGATTTATGAGCATTTAGAGAGGTTTAGTATGCTCAGGAATACACTCAGCATGGCTTTGTCAAAGGCAGATCGTGCCTTACGAGCCTGGTGGAGTTCTTCGAAATGTGACTAAACACATTGACGAAGGGAAAGCGGTAGATGTGGTTTATATGGATTTTAGCAAGGCATTCGATAAGGTCCCCCATGCAAGGCTTCTCGAAAAAGTGAGAGGGCATGGGATCCAAGGGGCTGCTGCCCTGTGGATCCAGAACTGGCTTGCCCAAAGGAGGCAGAGAGTGGGTATAGATGGGTCTTTTTCTAAATGGAGGTCGGTCACCAGTGGTGTGCCCCAGGGATCTGTTCTGGGACCCTTGCTGTTTGTCATTTTCATAAATGACCTGGATGAGGAAGTGGAGGGATGGGTTGGTAAGTTTGCCAACGACACGAAGGTTGGTGGGGTTGTGGATAGTCTGGTGGGATGTCAGAAGTTAGAGGGACATAGATAGGATGCAAGACTGGGCGGAGAAGTGGCAGATGGACTTCAACCCAGATAAATGCGTAGTGGTCCATTTTGGCAGGTCAAATGGGATGAAGGAGTACAATATAAAGGGAAAGACTCTTAGTACTGTCGCGGATCAGAAGGACCTTGGGGTCCGGGTCCATAGGACTCTAAAATCGGCCCCGCAGGTGGAGGAGGTGGTTAAGAAGGCGTATGGTGTGCTGGCCTTTATCAATCGAGGGATTGAGTTTACGAGTCCGGGGATAATGATGCAGCTATACAAGACCCTCGTCAGACCCCACTTGGAGTACTGTGCTCAGTTCTGGTCACCTCATTACAGGAAGGATGTTGAAAAGATTGAAAGGGTGCAGAGGAGATTTACAAGGATGTTGCCTGGATTGACTGGCATGCCTTATGAGGATAGGCTGAGGGAGCTTGGTCTTTTCCCCTTGGAGAGGCGTAGGATGAGAGGAGACCTAATAGAGGTATATAAGATGTTGAGAGGCATAGATCGGGTGGACTCTCAGAGGCTTTTTCCCAGGGTGGAAATGGCTGCTACGAGAGGACACAGGTTTAAGGTGCTGGGGGTAGGTGCGGGAGAAATGTTAGGAGGAAGTTTTTCACACAGGGTGGTGGGCGAGTGGAATTGGCTGCCGTCAGTGGCGGTGGACGCAAACTCAATAGGGTCTTTTAAGAGACTCCTGGATGAGTACATGGGACTTAATAGGATGGAGAGTTATAGGTAGGCCTAAAAGGTAGGGATATGTTCAGCACAACTTGTGGGGCCGAAGGGCCTGTTTTGTGCTGTAGTTTTTCTATGGTTCTTTCTATGTTTCTTTATCAACCAGTTTAGGCCCATTACCCCAGCCTTTATATCCTGCAGGTGAAAACATTATGCTGGACAACAGACATACAGCTCCTCACTGCAAAGCTCCCAGTCCTCCCCAACCTAGGGCCCATCAATTAGCATTGAAAAGCACTAAAATGTTTTAACATTACACATGCAGCTTGTCAGAGTCAGGATGTTTTATTGAGGATGCATAATAACTTCATACGCAAGCTTCAAAAGTACCTTAAATGAAGCAAAACCAAAAACAAAGTGGCAATTGGCATCTCAAGAAAGTCTGCCCATTCATTTAGGAATACCACAAACAATAGCAGGTAACTAAACAGTTTCAGCAATCTGTGAATTATCTTGATAAACTTATAAATACCATACAATTAGACATGCTTGCTTTTGAAGTATAAAAACCCCTCAATCCAGAAATGGCCTTTTATGAAAGATTGCGAATGTGCCAATATCCACTCCCTTCAATAGGTGGGTACAGATTCCTAATCATATGGTGCGGGCGAGGCTCTTCATCCCTCCTTATCTTGACCCTTTGGAATGAGTTGCGTCCCTGACTTTGTGCTTGGGCAGCTATTGCATTCAAATTGTTGACAATGAGAGATTAGAAATGGTTCCCAGGAGACAAAACTTTTCACAGCAACATTTCCCCAGGGGAACCAGACTGGGATTGTATTTCAGGACAAACGTCACTAGTTACTGACCACAGATCTAACATGGCCAGACCATAATTTAACCCTTCTTGATGCATTTCGAGTCAAAAAGTAACATGTGAACCTGGAACCAGTTTCATGCAAAATGCAGAATGCCAGATTACTACAACAAGGTTTCACGTTTTGTGCCTAATATCCAAAAAGAGTATTTGGCTTTGTTGGCTTACGCAAGCAAACCTACTGTAATCAAAATCTTCAGTTGTCCCTCCTCACGACAGCCAAATTTTATGCAATGATGTTTATGAGTGGCTCCAGAATCAGCAACTGCGGACTGAACCAGTGTCAAACCAATAGCAAAATATTTGGAGAAAGGGGGCGCTATAGTATCTTGTGCATGATTTGTAGCGGCAAGGAAACTAACTTTTAGAATAAGTGTCCAATTTGGATCAAAGTGGCTCCCAAAAACAGTAAATTTGGGACAGTTGAGAATAAAACAAAACGCCATTTTGTGTTCATTCACATCATCATTGCTTCCTCCTCAAACACTTATACTATAAGACATGGGAGCAGAAGGTGGTCATTTGGCCTAGTCTTATTTTAATTGATTTTGGCAAGTTGGGTGTAGATTGACCCATTTGGAGAAAACCCGAGGAGAGCAGCAAGGTCCCAACTCTTGCTGGGGAACAGTTCCGTGGTACCTGCAGCCAGAGTAACTCACCCAAGTGGCCATTCTTCATTTGCCAGCAGGCTATTTCACAGGGATGAAGAGGGGGAAGTCAGGCAAAAGTAAGGGAAAGAAATATTAGAAATGGTTAGCAATAACTTGGTCAAAAAGGTAGGCTTTAAAAGGAGAACTTTAAAAGGAGAGGAAGGTGGAAAGGGTTTTGGGAGAGAATTCCAGAGCTTGGAGCCAAGCAAGGCGGCAACATGTACAAAAGGCTAGATTCAGAGGCATGGAATTGGAGTTGTAGTGCGAGAGGAGGTTACGTCAAGTAGGATGGCAATTTGTAAACAGCTTGGCTCAACCATGGTCAGGAAAGGGGATGGGTTGAAGGGGGGGTGGGGGTTGAGTTTGTGGCAGGAGCCAAAAGGAAATATTTTTTTAAAGAAAAAAAACATTACAATTCAGACCAATCCAAGGTAAACAGGCCCGAAGCAACACTGGGCCTTTCAAAGAGTCTGAAACCCATAAGTGGCTCAAGTAAAACTCCTGATGACATTGCCAGCCAGAGGCCACCTGTACTTCGTAACAAAGCTGTTCTGTGCTCACTGCTCTGCATGCATCCCTACAGCCAGTGAAGAACTTACAGGGGCCAGAAAAAGCCACCATTAAGAATTGAACAATTAGTTGCTACCTAATGCTGTGGAAACTGGTGAATCTGCCCTGCAACACAAATGGCATGGAGCCCTGAGGTAAACACATCTTGGAGCAGCTCTGCAAAAGAAACAAGTCAGAGAATTGTGCTTGAAGCCTGCAAGCCAACCTCATTCTAGAAGATGCACCATTAATCAGCAAAAGGACGTTTGTTGTGTAATGGACTGGCTCTCTATACTGGTTTCACATGTAGCCATAAAACATTAGCTGGTATGCTTAGGTGAAGCCCAGCATCGCTGACCTACATATCTACCCGATTCAAAGGTATAGTTTTAGTGAGACAAGATGCCCCAGCTGTAGCATTCAATTAAGATTCTGTACTCAACTATTGAATGGAGCTCAAATTACAAGTTATTCACACACTTTAAAACATTAAAAACCTCCATTTATGTGGAACATCACAAATCCCATTACACTCCAAATATGATTCTAGTTCAAAAGGTGTTCAAGTCATTTTTGAATGCACCTTGGTCTCGTCAAGATGTACCAAATCAGAATGCCTGTGGTGTTATTGCACCTGTACAGGCAGCACTTACCAAATGCACGGAGAAGTTCAGCTTGCATAGCCTTGGTGAACTTTTTAACCAAACACATTGCAGTAAGGCCAGCAAAAAGCATGTTGTAGAGAAAGATGATGTAAAAATTTCCCAGCCAGTTAAAACTGCCAAAGTTCCCCAACAGGTCAAAGTTTGTGATTCCTAAAAAAAGGGAGGGGGGGGGGGGGGGGGGAGAAATAATTTTAAAGAGGTGAGCAATTCCAATGTCCAATTTAACATCTGTAGACTAAATCAGAAAACGTTGCACAACTTTTATTCAGATTATTTAACAAGATGCAGCACAGTAGGAAAAATGAAATGGTTTTAAAATTGACTTTTGTCCATTCAAATCTTCAATAAACATGCACCCTCTAAAGAGCACACAAGAAACAGATGAATATTCTTGCCATGCATTTGCACCTTCTTAAATCAAATAGTTGGTCAGTCATAATATCTAGCAGAGAGAGCCAAAACACATGCAACTATATGGCAGTGAGGAAACCAATGCCTTTGGGGGGGGGGGGGGGGAGGAGGAGATAGATTATATTTTAAAAAGACCAAGATTACACAAGTTCTCCAAAATTAAGCACAGTAGGAAAAACTGAACTTTACAGATTTTACAATCCAGCAGGTTTTACAAACTGAAAATGGGGCTTTGAATGCCAAGTGGCTTTAGTGGAGTTTGGTGCCACCTCCAGGCAGTCTTAAACTTAAACCCCAACTGGATCTAGCTTACTGGATGCCATCAGGGCCAAAGGCTTGTCATGACTTGTGTAAAGCAAATTTGTTTCTATTGCATTTGCTTCTGGGATCTCTAATTAGCATTTTGGAGATCACATTCCACAATTTAATCTGTTTTTCTGTGGAAACAGAAAACCAGTGCTTTCCTTGCTTCATACAAAGGGGCAACTATTCCTCATTATCAGATATCATATTAACGCTCTCTGGTTACCAAAGGCAATATGAAAAGCAGTCGCAAAAGGTCATTTAAATTGTCTCGTTAACAGGGAGATGATTCACTCATTGCTATTGGTTACATTCAAAATTCAGAAATGATAGACAGGCGCAGTGCAGAGATAACAGTGGATGTTTCAAAGATCTTAATTTAAATCAATAATTTGTCCAGTTCAGTTTTTCCTCCATTGTCTCCACTCCACAACCATACTGAGCTAAGCCTCCAGCATCCCGACAAAGTCACCATTCATTATGAGCGACCTCCAACAGCAAGCATTTGTAAACCATTTAACCAGAAGGAGCAAACACCTTCAAGTGCTGGACTGAGGGGAGTGTTGTGTCAGAGATAAGAGATCCTTTGAATGAGACATTAAACCGAGGCCCTTCCTGTGTGTTCAAGTGGTCACAGAAGACCCAATGGAATGATCAGTGAAGCTCTGTTATTAAAATATGAGAAAGCACTATATAAATTCAAGCTCCTTCCATTTTGTCTTCACCCAATATTTCCCGCATGCACACAAACATTCAGCAGGTTACACAGATTAACAAATTGAGAACTCTGGTTGATTTTTTCCTAAAGGATTTTATTCCCCTCCCAGGTCTGAACAGGTTGAAGCCAATTAAAATATCTAACACTGCCCCAGCGGAGATGTGTAAACTCAGTAGACCAGGAAGGTTTAAAACAGTAACTACAGGTACTGGAGAAATATACAACTGCTTACCGAGTGTCCGGGAGAATACTGGCAGGGCTGAGCTCAGAACAAGCAGTGACACACAGTTCCCGATTATCTAGATGGAACAAATGTAAAATATTTTACACAGAACAAAGGCATCCTTCAAACACCCTTAATCCCATAGCTGGAATATTGGCCAGAATTGTACCGCCCCACCCACACAAGAATTGGAGCGGGCAAGGGGCAGAACACGGAAAGGTCCGTTGACTTCGGGGAGTTTACTGTTTCGGGACGAGCAAGGCCATAAAATCCCACCCATTGTGTCCAGTTTTGGTCCCCTGCTGCAGCCACGGAAAAAGAGGGCTACAAAATGGATAGTCTGTCCTGGTAACTGAGGGCCTAGGTTAAGAGAACCAGGGTTTTTTTACTTTTGAAACAGATGGACTTCAAGGAGATATAATGGGGATTCTTAAAGTAAGTTTTATACAAATGTAAGCGTATCTTCATACACTTTTTTCCCTTTGGGAAATAGTGGGAAGTGGTGGGAAGTGGTAGCAAGACTTCTGAGCTGATTATTAGCTTGTTGAACTGCATTATGAATTCTCCTGTGACCAACAAGTCCAGCTGGAAACTGAACCTGGAGCTTCTGGTAGGTAGGGACACTAACACTGCGCAACAAGACCCCCTATCTTAAAGTAATTAAAGGATTAGACTAGATTCACATGGATAGGTTGCCTATACTCAATTGGTTAGGAAAGACTAGTAACTCAAGCATTGGTGACAAAAAGCATAGATGCTTTTTGCAAAGTCTTAAACTTTGGATAAATTGACATCAAGTGAATACAGGCTCACAATAAGCATTCAAAAAGGGAACTGGCCAAGTTCCTGTGAATGGTTGACTTCTCTACATAAAAAAAGTAGCAGAATTACTGGAGGCCAGGATCACAAGTCATTGTTTAATCATCTCCAGGATTTGGAGAGGATTGTTGCAGTTTCTTTTGACAAAAACATTTTTGTCTTCATTTTTTAAATGCGCCTTTTCTGGGACAGTGACACGGCCAATGGGTGTTGTTGGGATGGTATATGTAAGCGACGGTACATAGGGATGGGGCCAATGGTCTTTTCCTGTCCCCTCTCATGTTTGTAACCATACCACATTTAACTGCCTACCTGGTGACAATATTAATCATTGCACAACAAACTGAACTGGATCAGCCATACAAATACTGTACCTACAAGAGGTCAGAGGCTGAGAATTCTGCAGTGAGTAACTCACCTTCCAACTCCCCAAAGCCTGGCCACCATCTGAGGCACAAATCAGGTGAGATGAAATACCACTTGCCTGGATGTGTGCAGCTACAACAACACTCAAGCTCAACACCATCCAGGACAAAACAGCCCTGCTTGATCACTCCCCTCACCACTGATGCAGTGTATATCATCTTCAAAATGCACATCAGCAACTCAACACCACCTTCTCAAAGGCAATGAGGCTCGGACAATAAATGCTGGCCTCACCAGTGATGCCCACATCCCATTAAAGAATTTTAAAAATCCACAAAACAAGCCTATGGTTGTTGAGCCATTGGGCAGCACAGCTTGGTTGATGACTAATTATAATCAGCCTATGTGGCTGTTCTTCACAAATTTAAAAGTCATAACATTCACATACAATTTGAGAATCAGAAAAATAGGTGGGAGATTTGGTCTTCTCTTGCCCAAAGTACTGTCATACAGTTAACCAAACTTGTATATACAAGAAAGCAAACAGAACAATGCGGCATGTTATAATACAGCACAAGTCTATCCATTATAATCCTCAAACAGGAAACTATTTTCAACAGACGGGCTTCCAATCCTACCTTGGTCATGGTGGTGTCCTGCTTCCTGGGGGCAAGTTTGATGAAAAATGGGGAACTGTAAAACCCAACAACTGATGACACCATTAAGTAACTGCATTGAAGTCAAGGTGCAAACATGTCAGACAAGAGCATCAGAAACTACTGAGCCATCTTACAGTTGAGAAGTTGAACTGGTTGCAGGATCCTGGGGCCCCCTCTGGTGGGCCCCAGGATCCTACAACCACCATCCAAGTAAAAGCAGGTCAGTTCTCCCCAACGTCATGGCCAACCTTTATCCCTCAACTAACAGATTCTGATCATTAGCACAAAATGGTTTGTGGGAGTCTGCTTTGCACAAATGGTCTATACATTTCCTAAATTACAGCAGTAACTGGGATAGAAGCACTGGGCTATGCACTCCTTGACCAAGCCTTGTGCCAAACAAGCAAGGAGGAAACAAGAGGTCCTTACATACTCTCCACTTGCCTGGATGAATGCAGCTTCAACAACACTCAAGCAGCATGACCCCATCTAGACAAAATAGCCTGCTTGATCAGCACCCCATCAAAATTCACTCCCTCCACCACCAATGCTGTGTTCGCATGTACACCATCTACAAGTTGCACTGCAACACCTCACCAAAGCTCCTTTGACAGGACTTTTTTTGTTCTTCAGGATACCAGCATCACTGGCAAGGCCAGAATTTACTGCCCATCCCCAGTTGCCCTCAGAGTGGCTTGCTAGGCCATTTAAGAGTCAACCACATTGCTGCGGGCCTGGAGTCACACATAGGCCAGAGAGCCAGGATGGCAGATTTTCTTCCTTAAAAAGGACATTGGTGAACCAAATGGGTTTTCATGCCAATTTTATACCCTTCCAAACCCGTGCCTTCTAGGAAAGCAGATGCATGGTAACACCACTGCCTGCAAGTTCCCCTCCAAGTCACACATCATCCTGACTTGGAACTATATCAGTTGATCCAAATCCTGGAACTCCCTGCCTAACAGCACTTCTGACAACCTAGCAAGCCACTCAAGAGGACAATTGGAAACGTGTAATAAATGCAGTGGTTCAAGTAGGCAGTTCACTACAGCCTTTGAGCAATTCAGGATGAGCAACAAGATGCTGGATTTGTCAGCCATACACACATCCTATTAACAAATGAAACAAAACTTGAGGCAGAAAATTGGGAACACACCCCTCGTTCACATTGTGGTACTTGGCCTGTGCCTCCTACAGGTAGCAAAGAGCCAATGATGTTTGGGGGGGGGGGGGGGGTAAAGACAGGGGGAAAGCCTGGTGAACACAAAAGGGGAGATCACCCCATCTGCCTTTACAGAACAGATAAACACTGAAAGGATACAAAATGAGAATGACTTCCACAGCTGCTCCAAGTGAACCAAACATAGAAAGAGAGTCTTTCCCTAGAAGAGGATCCTGGAATAGAAAAAGCAGTCACATAACTACAATTGGCTTTAGGGTTCCAGTGTGCGCGGTGCGTGGGTCAAACTGCAGAGTCAAAATGTCCAACACCCTCTGTCCGGAGACCCTTTAGACAATACACTAGACAGCTGTCAACACCTGTAGCAGTTGTAGTTCAGCAAAAGGTGGGGAAGATATAAAATCCAGAAATTTACCACCACAGGATTAACCTGTAAACTCTCAGCTGCTATTTTTCTCCAAAACAAAGATACTATGTATGGAAAAGGGGGATAATAAACTGTAAATGCTGCAGGGGTACAACAGAAACATCTAGAAAGAGAACTGATAGGCCAACATTGCTCTTCTTCAGACCCTTGAGTTGTGAAGGGTCAACCCCACCTATTTCATTTCACACATGTTCCAGCATTTTCTGTTCTTCATTCAGGCATGGTGCAGGAGCTCCCCCTCCAGGTTATTAAAGATAGTACATGATGTACAATGAACACTGTTTAGGGACCGTGTTATACAAGTAGCTCAAGAGGCCATTAGGGGAACTATATACACAAGTTATTTTTGCAAATGTTGCCACATTTTGTTCCTCACTTGCACATACAACAAAGAGCTTATCTTGCCTTTATAATTCAGCAAAACGTGTCAGTTTATATAGAGTTGTTGGAAAGCTTGCAGTCAAACATTACTTGTGCAAGTGACTAAAGAGCAGTATTGAAAACAGAGCTGTACCAGGCTCGGTTACACATGTTTTCTACCATCAACCTATGGAGACGTGGCTTCTATCTTCAAGATTTGGTTTCACTCACTGCAACAGAACATTAGGTAGTCAGTATGGTTACAGATCCCATTACATGCAACCTAGGGAGACTTGAGACTTTCCCTTGATGATGTTTGGAAACTATAAAACCTCCAGACTGTGGTAATTCCAGTTATAGGACAGCACCCAGACAAAGACTGCAGAAACAGGCCTGGGAAATTTTAGCTACTATACTTCACAAGGTGTGCCACAGGAACAGGAGGTCATTCAGCCTCTTAAACTTGCTCTTCCATTCAAGTAGATCATGGCTCGGTAACCCTTAATACCCTCGCATAACAAAAAAAATCATGCTGACTTTCCCAATTCAAGGATGTGCAGCTTTTAAAAGTCAGAGTTTGGGGTGGGAGGGGTGGTAATGCTTGGTGCAACCAGGCTGTCTAGATGGCAGTCAGCCATGAGCATAACACAAATAGCAGAAGTAAATTATATGCTTCGCTTTGTTTCAAGTTCTTTACCTGCATCCCTTTGGGCATGGCTGTTTCATCAATAAGTAATTCAAGAAGATGGAATCCCACCAGCAGGACTGAGATACCCTGAAATTATAGCAAATCAAAATATATCAACCGGGAAGAAAAGTGTACACCAACCTTCCCCAGTTAGTAAGACATCTCACAGTGCCAGAGTAGCAGAGATTAAACTACATTGTTTCAGGACCATTGTCTTTATGGCCCTTAAAACTGATGGGACAATACAAAATAAGTTTTGAACAATCCCAACCAAAAGCTTAGTGAGCACAAGTCCCTCGTACAAGCCTTTGCCACACACAAACAGGAGTTGCAGAACATTGCTGAGGCAGAGCAGGATGCCTTTGGGACATTTGGCTCATGATATACCTCCGCTGCAAGGGCTTGGGGCCGATGCTAGCTGCTAAAGTCTTGCAATGTTCACGAACAAAGACACCCTCACTTGGGAAATACAACATTCAAGGAAAATCACAACTACAACATTTGGTTTGATCATGTGCACCAATTTTAAAATATTGAAGTTTTATTTTATGGATTGAGTAATGTACAATTCCTGGCTCACATTGCATCAGGACTCAAACAGAAGCCAATCATGTTTGTGCCAAAAGGTCAGCGAACAGTTCATCTTTTCAATTAGGTCTTTCATGTGAAGCTGAGTTTTCTGGATTCAACCATAAAAAGCACAATCAATTACCTCTTGCATAAAACAAGTTTGTTTTAAAACTAAAAGGGCAATACATCATTTTGAGTTATGCAGATGAGTCACTCCTAAAAACACATCTAAGGCTTGCAGCTCAAGGAACAGGAGGGACTCAGCTGAACACTTAAAACCTAAGAATTTCAACATCATAGAGTTCAAAGATGTACAAAAATAAACTCCCATATCACTACTTAATAAACCTGCAGAAACAAAGCAATAACATTTTTAGTTGACTTTTTTGTATATTTGTTACTGGGATGTGGGCATCACTGGTCTGTCCAGCATTTGTAGCCCATTGCCAATTGCCCTCAAAGTGGTGGTGAGCTGCCTTCTTGAACCCACTGCAGTTCATCTGGTGTGAGTATGCCCAGTTTTAGGGAGGGATTTCCAGAATTTTGACCCAGAAACAGCGATATAGTTCCAAGTCAGGATGGTGTGGGGCTTGGAGGGGAACCTGCAGGTGGTGGCGCCCCCATGCAGCTGATGCCCTTGTCCTTCTAAGCAGTATAGATCACAGGTTTGGAAGGTGTTGTCAAAGGAGCCTTGGTGAGTTGCTGTAGTGCATTTTGTAGATGGTACATATTGCTGCCACTGAGAGTCAGTGGTGGAGGGAATGAATGTTTATGGATAGGGTGCCAATCAAGTGGGCTGCTTTGTCCTGGATGGAGTCAAGGTTCTCAAGTGTTGCTGGAGCTAAACTCATCCAGGCAAGTGGAGAGTATTTCATCAGACTCCTGACTTGTGTATCGTAGAATGTGGATAGGCTTTGGGGGGTCAGGATGGGAGTTCGTGCCACAGAGTTTCAGCCTCTGACCTGCTCTTGCAGCCAGTGTCTTGATATGGCTAGTCCAGTTCGGTTTCTGGTCAATGGTAATCCCCAGAATAGTAATAGTGAGGGATTCAGCAATGTTAATACAACTAAATGTCATGGGGAGGCAGTTAGATTCCCTTTTGCTGAAGATAGTTCAGTATGTGATGCCAAGGTTATAGTGTATGTAAATCCTTAAGATCTGAGTGATGAATGTGACTCAATGCCACTTCAGAGCAATTAATCCAGGAATATTACAAATGGTTCTTTCAGTCTTTCTCATTGGGTCTTTTTGCTTCCATGGTACAATTTAATAGAGGTTTATAAAATGATGAAGGGGATAGATAGAGCGAACGTTCAAAGACTATTTCCTCGGGTGGATGGAGCTATTACAAGGGGGCATAACTATAGGGCTCATGGTGGGAGATACAGGAAGGATATCAGAGGTAGGTTCTTTACGTAGAGAGTGGTTGGGGTGTGGAATGGACTGCCTGCAGTGATAGTGGAGTCAGACACTTTAGGAACATTTAAGCGGTTATTGGATAGGCACATGGAGCACACCAGGATGATAGGGAGTGGGATAGCTTGATCTTGGTTTCAGATAAAGCTCGGCACAACATCGTGGGCTGAAGGGCCTGTTCTGTGCTGTACTGTTATGTTCTATGTTCGCTATTTTGCATCACAAATTCTAATGGTTATGATGCTCACTCCCAGAGTAAAACTGAATGGAGTGGCATATACACCATTGAGCAACTCGAGCTAGTTGAGAATGCTCTCAAAGCAAATTCTGATGAAACCCTGGGTTAACTACTCTCGACTTCAATTTATACTCTCCCCAACACTGCCATTTAGGAATTGGACTCCCAAGCTAGCTAGCTTTCCCATCAATTTTTCTTCTCAACATCGTTAATTGTTGGTGACTGGAAAGCTATGTTGCTAAAAAATGCACATCCCAGCAATTGAAAAGGCTTTTAGGTGGATTGTTTCCAGCAAAAATGCTTTTAAAGATTTTACAAGAAGGAAAATACACACCATTCATCCCTGATGGGATTAGGTTTTGTTTTACAGAGAAACACTCAGGATTTCTATAAACAGCACAAACATAGACAACTGGCAAACCTTTGCATTGTCATTCAATCCAAAGCAGAAAGTTCGAATACCTCTTACACTAAAAGGTCAGACTACAAAGTGTGCCGCTGTCTCCAGGTGACATTTGACAGCAGGTTGGCTGCATTTAGTTGGCACAGCATTAAAAACAGTTTACAGAACACTTTGTAGTTAAATGTTCCGTGTGATCAGCAATTCGGCACAATTGCATGAACAAGGTGTGATTAGGTACACTGCATTCTATGCTTGGACAAGGTGCGCATTGATCAGAAGAGGATCGTAATGAAAACCAAGTCTAATTTGCAGGTTTGTTTTTTGTTTCATTTCAACATGGATGAAGATGGTGTCTTTAGAATATTAAGCAAATTAATTTGAGATATCAAGCAGCCATGGAGTAGTAAAAAGATCAAAATTTGTATTAATTACAATTGGATAGGTGAGTGGCTGGAATCTCTTCACCAAAACCCAACCAATATTTTAACACTTACTGTTAATGCCAGAAGCAACAGCATTACCAATGGGTATCCCAGGTTCCTTTGCCAAGGTGATGCTCGTCTCCTAATTTCTGTGGGCAGAGATACGCTGTTAGAGGTGTCTCACTTTACACACATACACCAAAGATGATATGCGCATGAACAGTTAATTCAAATTTCCTGCTCATACCCAATTTAAGCCTCCTGGCATGGATACTCAGGAACTGATTTTTGAGGGACTCCACACTGAAAAACACCCAGCAGGATGACATCTTGCCTGCCAGCATAAGAAAAAATATACATTAGCAACAATGTTGCTTTTGAATTCCTTTCACAGTAAATTGCTTGAAAGCTTGATCAAGAAGTTTAGAAAGTTATCATTGGGCACAAAGTTGCACAGCTCAAATATATGACTTGATTTGAAGTATTGACAATTTGCTTTATGGTTTTTGAACAACATTAATCTCACATTGCTGGACAGAAAATGAAAAGGGTATCAAATTCAGTTAGGTTTATTCCATCGTCATTGATGGGGTTGGACGTGGGGTCATTCTGTCCACAAGAATTACTTTTACACACCATTTAGCTTATGTAGCACGGCAGCCTCCTCAAATCGTGTGCAGTTGAGTTGTTCATCCAGGTCTTCCAAAAGCTACAATCAAAAAGTAGAGTAAGATTGATGCATCCCATCACCCTTCAATAACATACATTGACACAGCCCTATTGACAAAATATCTCAAAGGCCCTTCACAGGAGCGTCATCAAACCCTGAGCCAAAGGAGGAGACATTAGGACAGATGACCAAAAAGGTTAGATCCAAAAGGCAGATTTTGGCACTAAAAGGAGGGAGATAGACAGGGAATTGCAGAACTTGGGGCCCATGCAGCTGAATGGCAGAACGATTAATATCATGGGTGCTCAAGAGGCAGGAATTTGAGCGCAGAGATTGAAGGGTTGAGGCTGGAGGAATTTGATCGCGGAAGAGAATCTTAAAATTAAGGGGCTGCTGAACAGGGAACCAACACAGTCAGTTAGCACAGGGGTGATGGGTGAGCAGAATTGGTACAGGTTAGGGTTCAAGTTCGATGAGCACAAGTTTGTGGGGAGTGGAAAATTGGTCAACAAAGCAAGGGAATAGTTCAGTCTGGTGGTAACAAAATGGATAAGGATTTCAGCAGTTGATGGGCTGAGGCAGTGGCAAAGAATGGTGATATCAGAAGTGGAGGTTCTTGGTAATGGAGAGGCTAAGGGGTCAGAAGTTCAGCTCAGAGTCCAGTAGAATGATGAAGTTACAAACGTGTGATTCGGCCTCAAACACTGAGGAGGGAATGGAGTCTGTGGTTAATGAACACAGTTGGTGGCAGGGATGATAAACAATGGTTAATATTGATAATACTGTATTGGAGAAAGTTTCTGCCCATCCAATATCAGGCAGCAGCGTCACACCTCAAAATAAAAAGCCTAGATAACACCTTGGAGTTCCAATACACCATAGTGAGCACAGTATTTGCAATCACACCAAAGTTTTCCTCATCTGCCTTAAATGAATGACCCTTTATTTTTAAACAGTGGCCCCTAGTTCTAGATTCTCTGACAAGGGGGGGGAAACATCCTCTCCACATCCACCCCATCAGTCAGTACCCCTCAGGAAAAAATCCATCTGGTTCACTAACGTACTTTAAAGGAGGAAATCTGTCGTCCTTACCTGGGTCTGGCCTACATGCGACTCCAGACACACAGCAATGACACTAAACTGCCCTCAAAAAATGGCCTAGCAAGCCACTCAGTTGTACAAGGTCAATAAATGCTGGCCAGCCAGCAATGCCCATGTCCCATGAATGAATATTAAAAAAAAAGAGGGGTTTTGATCAAGTCACCTCTTACTTTTCTAAAGTCTAGTGGATACAAACCTAATCTGTCCAACCTTTCTTCATAAGGCAACCCACCGATTCCTGGTATTAGTTTAGTAAACCTTCTACTCAACTGCCATAAACAAGGAAACCAATACTGTACATAATACTCCAAATGTGGTCTCACCAATGCTCTGTACAACTGAAACTTAACCTCCATACTTTTGTAATCCATTTCCCCCTCAATAAACAATAACCTTCCATTCGCTTTCCTAATTACTTGCTGTACCTGTATACTAGCCTTCTGTGATTCATGTACTCAGAGACCCAGATCCCTCTGTACCTCAAGATCTCTGCAATCCCTAAAGGGAAGCTTTCTTATTCCTGCTGCCAAATGGACAATTTCACATTTGCACACATTTATACCCCATTAGTCAATTTTCTGCCCACCCTCACTTAACCCATGTTCCTTTGTGGCCTCCTCACATCCTCTTCACAATTTAGTTTCCTATTTATCATTGTGTCATCAGCAAATTAAGCAACCCTTCAGTCCCTTCATCCAACTCATTATCAATTGTAAAAAGGCCTCAACACTGATCCCGTGGCGCACTACCTGTCACATCTTGCCAACCGGAAAAAGACCCATTTGTGCTGACTGTTTCCTATTAGCTAGCCAATCTTCAATCCATGCCAACATGTTATGCCCAACACAGTGACATTTTATTTTCCACAATAACCTTTGATGTGACATCTCATCAAATGCCTTCTGGAAATCTAAATAGAGTACATCCACCGGTTCCCCTTTATCCACAGCACGAGAGACAAGGAGAAACTTCTTCTCCAAGGGTAATGAAGCCGTGCAAGTTCTTCTGAGGGAAGTGGATCTGTGTAATATTTTACTGCAGAGGGCTGTAGAGGCTGGGTCGTTAAGTACATTCAAGGTGAATAGACAGATTTTTAATCAGTAAGGGAATCAAGGGTTATGGGAAAAGGCGAGAAAGTGGAGTTAACGATTATTACATCAGTCATAGTCTTATTTAACTGTGGAGCAGACTCGATGGGCTGAATGGCCTACTTCTGCTCCCAAATAATTCCATTGGAAAAGCTGGAGTCACGCAACATTACCTTAGATGACGAGAGTTTGTAAAATAAGATTCCTTACCCTGGGTTTTACAAGAAGTTGGCCAGTGACAGTGAACATACGGGACAAGCCAAAGGGAGTGCACACTGTGAAGAGAAGGAGACAAGTTAATTCTGGAAATCCAAAACCTATGCAATTTGCTCTCTACATTCTGAATACTGATGAAGCAGACAGATTTAAACTCTCTCTCAATTGTGTAATTCTGCACTAATCTGTAGCTTTTTAAAAAATTCCTTTATGGGATGAGGACACCACTGGCTAGGCCAGCTGCCTATCCCTAATTACTAGAGATGATGGTGGTGAGCCACCTTCTTGGACCAAGCAGTCCATATGTTGTAGGTGCACCCACAGTGCTGTTAGGAAGGTAATTGCAGGATTTTGACCAAACAACACAGTGAAGGAGTGGCAGTATATTGGCTTTTGCTACCAAATAAACCTGTTGGACTTTAACCTGGTGTTGTTAAACTTCTTACTGTGTTTACCCCAGTCCAACACCGGCATCTCCACATCATGTATATTTCCAAGTCAGGGTGGTGAGTGATTTGGAGGGGAATTCACAGGTGGTGGCACCCCCATGCATTTGCTGCTCTTGTCCTTGCTGTCTAAAGAACCTTGGTAAGTTGTTGCAGTGCATCTTGTAGATGGTACATACTGCTGCCACTGTACATCGGAGATGGAGGGAAGTGGATGTTTGTGGAATGGTTGCCCATTATGCAGGGCTGCTTTGTCCTGGATGGTGTTGAGCTTCGAGTGTCATTGGATCTGCATTCATCCAGGCAAGTGGAGAGTATTCCATCACACTCCTGACTTGTGCCTTGTAGACAGTAGACATGCTTTGGGAATCAGGAGGCGAGTTACTTGCTGCAGGATTCCTAGCCTCTGACCTGCTCTTGTAGTCACAGTATTTACATGGCTGGTCCAGTTCAGTTTCTGGTCAATGGTGACCCCTCAATATAGATAAGTGGGAGATTCAGTGATGGCAATGCCATTAAATGTCAAGGGTTGATGGCTATATTCTCTTTTGTTGGAGATGGTCACTGCTTAGCACTTGTGTGGCGTGTACTTGCCATTTGTCAGCCCAAGCCTGGATATTGTCCAAGTGCTGCTGCGTTTGGACATGGACTGCTTCAGTATCAGAGTGGCAGTGAATGGTGAACAGCGTTTAACTACCCACTAACTTGCCCACTTCTGACTTCATGATGGAAAAAGTGTTATTGACAAAACAGCTGAAGATGGTTGGGTCTCGGACATTACCGAGGAACTCCTGCAATGACCTCAAACTGAGATGACTGACCTTCCATAACCACAACCATCTTCCTTTGGGCCAGGTATGACTCCAATCAATGGAGACATTAGCCCCCAATTCCCATTGACTTCAGTTTTGCGAGGGCTCCTTGATATCATACTTGGTCAAATGCTGCCTTGATGTCAAGGACAGTCACCCTCACCTTACCTCTGGAGTTCAGCTCTTTGGATCAACAGTAGGCAATTGGATGGGCTGGATTTGCCCCACTTTTTCTGGACATGGTGTATCTGGCCATTTCCCACATTGCCAGGTAGATGCTAATGTTGTTGTTGTATTGGAATAGCTTGGCTAGGGGAGTGGCTACTTCTGGAGAACATTGTCAGCTGGAATGTTATCAGGGCCCATTGCCTTTGCAGTATCCAGTACCTTCAGCTGTTTCTTGATATCACCTGGAGTGAATCGAATTGGCTGAATATTGGCATCTGTAATGCTTAGGAGGAGGCAGAGATAGATCACCCATTCAGAACTTGTGTCTTAAGATTGCTGTGAATGCTTCAGCCTTATCTTTTGCGCTGATGAGCTGGATTCCTCCATCATTGAGGATGGGGATATTTGTGGAGCCTCCTCCTCCAGTGAGTTGCTTAATCGTCTACCACCACTGATGGCTGGACGTAGCAGCACTGCAGAACTTAGATCTGATTCGCTGACTGTGGGATCGCTTAGCTCTGTCCATTACTTGCTGCTTCTGCTGTTTGGCACACAAGTCATCCTGTGTTATAGCTTCATCAGGTTGACACCTCATTTTCAGATATGCCTGATGCTACTCCTGCACACCCTCCTGCACTTTTCATTGAATCAGGATTGATTCCCTGGTTTGATGGTAATGGTAGAGTGGAGGATATGCCAGGCCAGGAGGTTATAGATTGTGGTTGTATACAATTGCTGCTGCTGATGGTCCCATAGCACCTAGAATGCCCCGTTTTGAGCTGCTAGATCTGTTCCAAGTCTATCCCATTTAGCACTGTGGTAATGCCACACAACCCCGACGGAGGGGACCCTCAATGTGAAAATGGGACTACGTCTCTGCAAGGACTGTGCGGTGATCATGGACAGATGCATCTGTGACAGGCAGGCTGGTGAGGATGAAGTCAAGTAGGCTTGCCCCTCAGTTACCTCACCCAGTCTAGCAGCTATGTCCTTCAGGATGGACCAGCTTTGTTAGTGGTGGTGTTACCAGGCCACCAAGAGTGAAGCCCCCCCACCCAGGGTACAATATATGTACACTTGCCACCCTCAGTGCTTCTTCCAAGTGGTATTCTGGAGTAGTACTGATTCATCAGCTGGGAAGGACCACTATGTGGTAACCTGCAGGCTGTTCCCTTGTCCATGTCTGACCTGGTGCCATGAGACTGGAGTTCCAGAATTGATGTTGAGGACTCCCAGGGTAACTACCTGGTGACTGTATACCACTGTGCCACCACCTCTGCTGGGTCTGTCCTGCCAGTGGACAGGACACACCCAGGAATGATGTCTGGGATATTATCCACAAGGTATAATTCCATGAGCATTATTATGGCAGGCTGTTGCTTGACTAGTCTGAGACACAGCTCGCCCAATGTTGGCACAGGCCCCCAGATGTTAATGAGGACTTACAGGATTGAGAGAGCTGGGTTTGCCATTGTCATTTCTGGTGCCTAGGTCAGTGCTAGGTGATCTGGGGCAGCACAGTGGTTAGTACTGCTGCCCCTCCGCTCCAGGGGCCCGGGTTCAATTCTCGGCTTGGTTCACTGTGTGTGGAGTTTACACGTTCTCCCTGTGTCTGCGTGGGTTTCCTCCGGGTGCTCCAGTTTCCTCCCACAGTCTGAAAGACGTGCTGGTTAGGGTGCATTGACCCGAACAGGCGCCGGAGTGTGGCAACTAGGGGAATTTCACAGTAACTTCATTGCAGTGTTAATGCAAGCCTTACTTGTGACTAATAAATTAACTTTACTTGTTTGGTTTCATTTCTCTTTGTAAGACTTTGAAATGGCCTAGCAAGCCATTCAGTTGCATCAGAGAGCAGTTAAAAGTCAACCAAATTGCTATGCGTCTAGAGGCCAGACCAGATAAGGATGGAAGATTTCCTTCCCTGAAGGACATTAGTGAACCAGTTGGGTTATGACCATCGACAGTGGTTTCAAGGTCACCACGAGACTAGCTTTTTAATATAATTCCAGACTTATTAATTGAAGTTAAATTCCAACAGCTTCTGTGATGGGATTTGAACTAGTGTCCCCAGAACGTTAGCTTGGGCCTCTGGATTACTAGCCCAGTGACATTACCAAAATGTCATTACCTCCCCTAAAGGAATGCATGCTTTAAACAGAGAAATCTCTCATGCACTTACATACATACTTCACAGGCACTGAAGTGGGGGGGGGGGGGGTATTGGTTAGATAAAATTAAACTAAAGCATTGACATTTCCATCTTAATTGCAGTAATGAAACTCTACACAACATGACTTGTTGTAGAAAAGCAACATTCAACCCAAGGTTGAAGAATTAGCTGCTTTGAGAAAGAAAAATAAACCTCAATATTCTCTTTGCGTCAATGGGGGAAGTTAAACGTGACAGGTGGGATTCTCCAGCCCCGCTCACCCAAAACTGGAGAATCTCACCCAAGGTCAATGGACCCTCATTATGATTCCTGTGGTGAGCATGATGGAAGAATTCCCCCCCGACAAGTTTGGCCAGTTCTGCTCCAGTCATGTGGTCCAACAGCCTTAATCTGCTTTGTCCTCACACTGGTCAAGTTTAAGCATGCAAATTAACATTTGCTCCAAGAACACAATTTACAAACTATTGGAATTCAAACCATTTGAATTTAAGGACTGGGCTATTTAAGCAAACCTCATAATAACAAAACCTTCACAAAAATGTTTTCAAAATTCACCAATTAGGAAAAATAACAATCTAAGGTAGCACAGGCCATCATTTTATCCTCGGAGGAGTTACTCACAGAGAAGCAGCAGAACTCCAAATAGAGAAATACAGGAGTAGAGGTACGGAAGGTAATAGTCCCACAGATCTGTTGGTAAAAGAGAACATGTATTAAAATATGGACTGAAGAAGAATGGATGACTTGAACAAGAGTCCCGCTCTCAGCTTTTAGACTTGCCTTGGTTGCAACATCTCGAAAGGCTGAGACACTAGGATATATAAATCCAAAAACAACAAGAACATTTGAGGAACATGTTTCTCCAAATCCCATGTTAGCACTGAGACACCCACAAGTTCTCCAATCCTGTATTAAGTTTTTTAAAAATTAATTATACTTTTTGCCACTACTCCTTTTCCAGCAATGACTCCGATGATGGGATAGAAAGCAACATACTCAAATTTGCTAATGACAAGGATAGATAGCATTGCAAGTAGTTAGAAAGTTAGAACAATGCGTAAAATTACCAGAGATACTGAGAGATTAAGTGAATGGGCAAAACGGATTTCAAATTTAGACAAATATGGAGTCATGCACTTTGGACCTAAAAAAGGACAGGATAATTCCCAGATGGTGAAAAAAACTTGAAACAGTCGAGGTCTAGGAAGTCCAGATACACAGATCCTTAAAAAAATAATTAACGGGTACATAAAACTAATCAAAAAGGCTAATGGCATGCTGGCCCTCATCTGGAAGATTAGAATGGGGATGGGAGGAAGTCATGCTTCAACTACACAAAAGTCTTGGTTAGACCACATGTGGAGTCACTTGAGCAGTTCTAGGAAGGTTATATTAACCTTGGAAGGAATACTATGTCGATTTACTCTGACACCTGGACTCCAAAAGGTTACAACTACACAGAGCTTATACAAACTTGGGTTCTATTCCCCGAAATTTAGACGGTTAAGGAGAGATTTTGATTGACGTTTTCATGGCATTAGGGTGAGCAATTTAGGGTAGTGCCTTTAGCAAGATACTCACCATAAAGAGATTCTCGGCTCGCTGCATCATCATTAATAATTGCCGATGCCACCCACACGATCCCCAGAACCAGGAGGGTCAGAAGGAAGAGGACAACAAATGTTTCATAAACCCGAGCCATAATTCCCTGTGGATGGAGACAATATAATCTAAGGTAGAGTTCCTGTATATCAAAAAAGATCGGAGCTGAAACTCCAGGTCAGGTGAGATGTTAAAACCAGCAACCATAATGTCAGCAGCCAGTACCACCAGTATCAAGTCAAGACAAAGTGCTGTTTAATTAACCTGGTTGCTCAAAGTGCTAACAGCTTCAGCCA
Source organism: Mustelus asterias (assembly GCF_964213995.1). Taxonomy (NCBI): domain Eukaryota; kingdom Metazoa; phylum Chordata; class Chondrichthyes; order Carcharhiniformes; family Triakidae; genus Mustelus; species Mustelus asterias. The sequence goes on along the minus strand of NC_135834.1, from coordinate 11,332,720 downwards.
GTGTGTGTGTGCAGTGCAATCCTCGCTGAAGAACGTGCCATCAATAGGCAAATCCGCAAATCCTTGAAGTAGCTGGAGTCCATAAACTGCAACAGGTGGTACAACTGCAGTACACAGCAAGTCAATGAAAGACTAATAAAAAGCCTCAATGATAGATGGTGGACAGCTGCAACCATCCCCTGGGTTAAGCAGCTTAACCACCTTCAAAAATCACAGCCAAACACGCGCTTCAGGAGATCAGAAAACAGACCGGCTTACTGAACCATTAACAGCAAATACAAGGCCCAACAAGAAACAATTGGTTTAGCAACAGCAGCAGATCCAGCTGGAACAAACTGATCAGATCCTGCACTCTTCTGTCAAAACTATTCCAGGATCAAAGATAACTCCCAGCTTCTCAAACTGCTCTCCATCCTCATCAACAACAGGAATTATGAACTTTCGCCATGAAGATAGAGAGCATCCATTTAGCTTCTTCTGCTACATTCCTCCCTTTCCCCAGCCCGCCAAACCAAACCCGCGCCAAAGTCACTTCCTGCAACAGCAGGCCCAAACTCACATCTTATTCTAGCTTATCTCTGAACTTTTCCTGGGCCACCTATTGCTTTTTCAAGAGCTGTACAGATGCTGCTCTGCCATGGAGTATTGTACTTCACGTCAGCCAAGTTTGATGAGGACATACCCATGCGTCAGTTCATTTAGCATATTCACACTTCCTACTGAATGATTGCGTAGTTATTGCACTACAAAAAGCAACCATCACCATCCTATTTCATAGCAATGATTTGAATTATATTCAGCCATTTACTGCTGATTTTCCAGTCTTCCTGCAACACCACAATATCCCTGCTCACCTTTTTTGAGCCAGCAAATCCCTCTGACTCAGTGAAGAAGTATGCAAAAGGCATCAGGAACACCAAAGAGACGTTGGAAAAGAGGAAAACCAAATTCCACAGACCTGCAGGGAGAAGACATACAGGACACTTAACACCTGACCAATTCATTTTGAATGTCTTTGTTGCACTATAATTAGGTTCTGCAGCCAGTACTGGTGTGAGATAATCAAAAGGAAGCTTAATTATTGGAAATACCCACCAGAATTGTCATTGAATGTTAATTGGGAACTGATGTGCGATTGATTCACACGGGAAGCTAGGACATACCCGGGAATAAAGGCTTTTATTCACAACAAGATTCGAGCACACTACTTAACAATATTATCCCAGACTAAGGGCTACTAGGAAGTAGCAGTGACCTTTATACTCCTGTAAGAAGGCGGAGCCGAATGGAGTGTACCACAAACAATAATAACAGGTGGAACACCCAAACCCTAACCCCAACAGTAACAAGAGTAACATATGTACAAGTACCCATAGTGGTAACCATCTATGGTTCAGTACCCATAGTGGTAACCATCTATGGTTCAGTACCCATAGTGGTAACCATCTATCGTTCAGTACCCATAGTGGTAACCATCTATGGTTCACCACATTCACCCCTCCTTTAAAAACAAAGGCCGGTGGGGTAAGGAGACAATACGAACTGTCCACATGTTCACAAGTTCAGCCGTATCGGGGGTCCGCACCGTCTCTGCGACCTCCGCAGCACTGGCTCCAGTGCCGGTTCCAGTGACCGTGGTGACGACCCTCTCTCCGAGGTGGTGTCCACTGACTCCTCCAGTTCCTCACACACCTGTGGACCTCGAGGTGACGACAATCTCCTGGACTCAGGCAAGCTGTACACGGGAGTAAGAGGATTAAGTTGAGGTCCCGATGCTGCCCTCGCCGTGTCAGGAGGGGAGAGAATGGGCAAAGGAATCCTAACCAGGGGTGCGGGAGTGACGGGGGTTTCCAGGTCCCCTGCAGGCGCTAGATCTCTGATAGAGACCGTGTCCTCTCGCCCGTCAGGATATGCCACATAGGCATATTGAGGGTTGGCGTGGAGGAGATGGACCTGTTCAACCAAAGGGTCGGACTTGCGGGCCCTAACATGCCGCCACAGGAGGACAGGTCCTGAGTACGTCAACCAAGACGGCAGTGAGGTCCCAGAGGATGACTTCCTAGGGAAGGTAAACATCCGCTCATGTGGGGTAGCGTTGGTTGCCGTACACAGGAGGGACCGGATTGAATGGAGCGCATCAGAAAGTACCTCTTGCCAACGGGTGACTGGAAGACCCCTAGACCTTAGCGCCAGTAAAACAGCCTTCCAGACTGTAGCGTTTTCTCTCTCGGCCTGTCCGTTACCCCTGGGGTTGTAACTCGTAGTCCTACTTGAGGCAATTCCCTTAGAGAGCAGGTATTGCCTCAAGTCGTCGCTCACAAACGACGAACCCCTATCACTGTGGATATAACTGGGGTAGCCGAACAGGGTAAAAAGACTCCGCAGGGCTTTGATGACCGTGGCAGAGGACATGTCAGAACAGGGGATGGCAAAGGGGAATCGGGAGTATTCGTCAACCACGTTGAGGAAATACACATTCCGATCTGTCGAAGGAAGGGGCCCCTTGAAGTCGACACGCAGTCGTTCAAAAGGGCGAGTGGCCTTAATGAGGTGTGCCCTGTCAGGCCCGTAGAAGTGCGGCTTGCACTCTGCACAAACCTAAGGCATGGATAGGGTGAACGGTGGGAAGCTTTTCCCCAGGTCGGTGGTGACGTTCACGAGGGGTCATAGGTTCAAGGTGAAGGGGGGGGGGGGGGGGGGGGGGGGGGGGTTTAACACAGATATCAGAAGGACATATTTTACACAGAGGGTGGTGGGGGCCTGGAATGCGCTGCCAGGCAAGGTGGTGGAGGCGGGCACACTGGGAACGTTTAAGACTTATCTAGACAGCCATATGAACGGAGTGGGAATGGAGGGATACAAAAGAATGGTCTAGTTTGGACCAGGGAGCGGCACGGGCTTGGAGGGCCGAAGGGCCTGTTCCTGTGCTGTATTGTTCTTTGTTCGAGTTATCGACCTGACATCCTCTATGGAGTAGGGCAGATTCCGAGCCTTTACAAAATGGAAAAACCGAGTGATCCCCAGATGGCAGAGATCATTGTGGAGGGCCTGTAACCGGTCCTCCTACACACTGGCACATGTTCCACGCGACAGGGCATCTGAGGGCTCATCGAGCTTCCCCGGACGGTACATGATATCATAGTTGTAGGTGGAGAGTTCGATTCTCCACCTCAAGATTTTATCATTCTTAATTTTATCATTCTTAATTTTTCCCTTTAACGTGTTGTTGAACATGAAGGCCACGGACCGCTGGTCCGTGAGCAGGGTAAACCGTTTGCCAGCCAAATAATGGCGCCAATGCCGTACGGCCTCCACAATGGCCTGAGACTCTTTCTCCACAGAGGAGTGCCGAATCTCAGGGCCTTGGAGGGTGCGAGAGAAAAAGGCGACGGGCCTGCCCGCCTGGTTAAGTGTGGCGGCCAGGGCGAAATCAGATGCATCACTCTCCACCTGAAAAGGGATGGACTCATCAACAGCGTGCATCGTGGCTTTCGCGATGTCGGCTTTTATCCCTGCAAAGGCTAGGCGAGCCTCTGCTGTCAGGGGAAAAGAGGTAGATTTTATGAGCGGACGGGCTTTGTCCGCGTAATTGGGGACCCACTGTGCATAGTACGAGAAGAAGCCTAAACATCTTCTCAGTGCTTTGATGCTAGTGCGTAGGGAAAATTCAAGGAGGGGACGCATACGGTCTGGATGGGGGCCGATGACCCCATTTTCCACCACGTATCCGAGGATTGCTAGGCGGTGCTTGCTAAATACGCACTTCTCCTTGTTATAGGTCAGGTTCAGGAGAGACGCAGTGTGTAAAAACTTCTGGAGGTTTGCGTCATGGTCCTGCTGGTCATGGCCGCAGATAGTGACGTTGTCCAGGTACGGGAAGGTAGCCCGTAGCCTGTTTTGGTGCACCATTCGGTCCATCTCACGCTGGAAGACAGAGACCCCATTAGTGACGCCGAAAGGAACTCTTAAAAAGTGGTAGAGACAGCCATCCGCCTCAAAGGCCGTGTATTTGCTGTCCTCTGGGCGAATGGGGAGCGGGTGGTAGGCTGACTTCAAGTCGATGGTGGAGAACACCCGGTACTGCGCAATCTGGTTGACCATGTCAGATATGCGCGGGAGAGGGTACGCGTCCAGCTGCGTGTACCTATTAATGGTCTGACTATAGTCTATGACCATCCGGGGCTTGTCTCCAGTCTTAACCACCACGACTTGTGCTCTCCATGGGCTAGTGCTAGGTTGAATGACCCATTCCCTGAGGAGCCGCTGAACTTCAGATCTAATAAAGATCCGATCCTCAGCGCTGTAACGCCTGCTTTTAGTCACGATGGGCTTGCAGCCTGGCACGAGATTTTCGAATAGGAAAGGCGGGGTAATTTTGAGTGTTGAGAGGTCGCATGTGGAGCGCGCTGGACAATTTGGAGGCTGCTGTTTTCCCACTGAAAGTGGAGGGAGTGGCCCATCGTACTGCAGGGTCACTCCTCAGGTGGACCACAAAGTCTAGTCCCAGGAGTACTGGAGCGCAAAGGTGCGGTAACACGAGGAGCCTGAAGTTCTCGTAGACTGTGCCCCGCACCGTTAAGGTTACCACACAGCTCCCAAGAACGAGGACAGATCGGGACCTCGACGCCATGGAGATTGTCTGCCTGACAGTTTGCACACAGAGCGCACCGTTTTACTGTATCCGGATGGATGAAGCTCTCCGTGCTCCCGCTGTCAAACAGGCAACGCACCAGGTGCCCGTTTACCTCTATGTCCATCATGGACTTGTCGAGTCTGTGAGGCTTGGCCTGGTCCAGGATGATTGACGCCACTGTTGGATCCCGAGCGTAACTGCAGGCAGCTGAGATAGCCGACGACGAGGACCCCTTCTGCGGCCGGTGTCGACCAAAGTGGCTGCGCCCATGAATCGCACGTGGTCGATGATGTTGAAAGCGGCGGCACCAGCAGGTCGCACGTGGCTTGCGTCGTCATCATAGGAAATGGCAGCGCCCGTGGATCACACGTGGCTGAAGACATCGACGAGGCCGGAGACGAGGAGATGGATCCTGGGGAGTCGCACGCAGCACTGCTGGGCTTGGAAGGGGTCTTTGCTCGGCACACTTTTGCATAGTGCCCTTTCTTTCCACAGGCGAAGCAAAACACCGCCCTGGCCGGACATCTCTGGCGAGGATGCTTCGCCAATCCGCAGAAATAGCACCGTGGGCCTCCAGGAGCTGCCGCAGCCGTCAGGTCTGAAGTTGAGAGCATTATCGCGCAGTTCCGAGGAGCCGCCGAGTACAGTGGAGGCGGTGGCTGTGCTTGCCACGCTGTTCCCACGTGGTCGGTGGGGTAGGTTTCGTGATTTCTGGATGCCGTTTCCATTGCATCGGCCAATTCTACCGTCTTAGCCAGGTCCAGGTTACCCTGCTCTCGCAGCCGCAGGCGGATATAGGATGAGCCGATTCCTGCCACGAACGCGTCCCGAATGAGGTCGTTGGTGTATTGAATAGCCGACACCGCCTTGCAGTTGCAGGCTCTGGCTAGCTGTTGAAGTTCGCGCAGGTACTGTCCCATAGTTTAGCCGGGCTGCCGCCGTCGAGTGGCTAATAGGTGATGAGCATGAATTTCGTTCGGCTGTTTATTATACAGCTTCTTGAGTAATTCGATAGCATCTTTGTAATTTTGGGAATCACGGATTGTTGCATACACAGTGTCGCTCACCCTGGCGTGGAGGACCTGCAATCTGTCAGCGTCGGACTGGACTGCTGTCGAGGCCTCAACGTAATCCTCGAAGCACTTCAACCAATGGTCGAAAGTATTCAATGCCCCAGCGGCACGCGGATCCAAGGTTAGCCGATCGGGTTTTGGCACCTGCTCCATTTTTTTTCGAACAAAATTTTCAATATTTTGTTGTGAATAAAATTGATGCGCGATTGATTCACACGGGAGGCTAGGACGTACCCGGGAATAAAAGCTTTTATTCACAACAAGATTGGAGCACACTACTTAACAATATTATCCCAGACTAAGGGCTACTAGGAAGTAGCAGTGACCTTTATACTCCTGTAAGAAGGCGGAGCCAAACGGAGCGTACCACATTAACAATAATAACAGGTGGAACACCCCAACCCTAACCCCAACAGTAACAAGAGTAGCATATGTACAAGTACACATAGTGGTCACCATCTATGGTTCACCACAGGAACATTAGCTCTATTGGAAGGTAAAAAGAAAATAATTTTCATACACTTAAATTTTAAAAGCCTTTCATAATTTCTATCACACAACTCAAATTGGATCTCAGGATGGATGTATTTCTGAAGATTTCAACACATCAGCCAAAACATCCCAGTGAACTGCCTTCTCACACTAATTGAAAACTCAAACAGACTTAGCTGATTGGATGACTCTTGACTGTCAAACAATTCCCTGTTGTATTGCCAAATATTTTTATAACAAACAGAAATCCCCAAAGAGAGAGAAAAAAGAAAACACTTCCTAATGTTCTCCTGGGTTGTCTGCAGTGGTGTCCTGGAAATGAATCTTTGATACCTGGGCACTTTGTCAATCCTGCAGGATTGACATCGCAAGTTATAACCAGTATTTTAGTTACTGTAAGTGACTGATGCCTACATTACAGCACAATTGAAAAAAAAACATTTAATAGCAAGGAGAAAAGAAAATGCCAGAGTCTAGATTTGGGTGATACGGGTCATCTTCCCCTTTTTTTTTTTTAAAACCTCATTATAATCTCCCGCACTGCAACTCCACAGGTACAGCAAAACCACCACTCCAACAAGCATGAAAAAAACTAGAAACTGCATTTACTTGTGTTACCCCACTTCACCACGAGATGGCAACCTTAACTCACTCCTGCAAAATCTGTCACATGCAGAAACATTTTTTAAAAATCAGTAGTTAAAATTTAAAAAGCCAACAACCTCAAATTAAAAGCTCATTTTCAGGTCATGCTTTTAGCTGCATTAATGATTCAAATTGTAACTCAGACTGATATTGGGTAGACAAATGTGGCGATAAAAATCAAGTGTAGATCATTGTGAGCAGTGGATGACTGTTGACTGTCAAACAGTGGATTCGATTTTGAATTCTATGGCCAGCCAATGTAACAGAGATAGGAATGTGCAAAACCAGGAATGCCAATGTTCCTCTGTGGAGGTTTTCTGTTGCCGATTTTCTCCCATTCTGAAGGTGGTGACACTTGTTGGCCCCAATGGCCCAAGGCACACCCCATAATACCCATTCTTTATGCGAGTTGACACAGCGCGAGCCAGCTGACAAATTCACACATGTTTTTAGTAGAGTTGCTGGTCAGTGATTAGCTCAAGGAGCCCTAGCTCATTTTCCTTCTCTTCAGCCATGAGAAGTGACCAAATGCACCAGCCTAATTACTGCTTCAGCTAAAATCAGCTAACTCACAAGAAATGCTCTTTATCAACTGTTGTACTTTTGTGGCGCACAGATAACAATGGCCTTGATTTTGTTTTAAAACCCTGGCAAGGTTCCTCTTAGATTGTCTCATTACAAGCTTCCAAACTGTCAATTCTCTGGGGCTAAGTACCAGTTTGATCACTTTTGTACAGCTTTTCCTTGGCATTCAAAATGAAGCTGGAGATTGCCATTTGCAAATACGCTGAAAAAGGGCCCTCAATTTGATATTTTCCAATTTACAAGAATGCAGCTCTTTTATTAGATGTGCTGCCCTATCATAGCTAATGCAATAAAACTGTTTTGTCAATTCTATACATTACTTGGATCCGAACAACATTTGAGCTACCATTTACTCACCATGAATAAGGGAACCATTCAACCACTGCATGTAATAATTTTCTGGAAATGAAAGCAGGATCTCATTGCTAATAATTGAAAATGGAAGTAGGAAGACTGCACCAGCAGATACTGCAAGGGTGAATGTGCACATCCATAACCTATTTTTAAACAAAAAAAAGAGGTTACTATTAGTCATGTGTTCTGTTGGGTCTAACCCATGTTACTGCAATAGATCAACACCTTCCACTGAGCATGCTGTTTAGATGTGACACATGGCACAGCTCAGTTCTTTTTCCCTAATGGAAGATTCTCTTGCCTTCAGCTGCACTCCTATAAATATACATACTATTGCACAGGGAGCCAGTTGCAGAAAAGGAGCCACAAAAATACCTGCGCTCTGAATCTACCAACAGGTTATGGTCACATGCTCTGGGAGAACAGACGGTGAGAGCCAGTCATGTATTTTTGAACCAACAGCTTCTCAAAGCATTGGAGTCACCTTTCCCACAGAGAGTGGGGGGGCGGGGGGAGAGTTTCATATTTCAGTAAATAGTGTCTTACTGTCTGATTAGATTTTAAGGGAAAAAAAAGACTCGTCAGCATTTCGAACAATGCAGATAATCCTCTGAACACATTGGCAGCAGCAACAGTGAGATAACCTACTATCCAGTTCAAGGTATAAGAACACTATGACATTGACATCTAAACACTTGCAAAACAAGTGACTACACTGCAAGTATACTGCATTAGCTAGGGAGCATTTTGATAAAGTTCTGAGGGTGTGAAAGATGCTTTATTACTGCAAATTACTCTCTTGCACCCCCCCCCCCCCGGGACTTTTGTGAACCGGATTTTTTTAAAAATCCAACAGTTTCATGGCTACTTTGACTGATTTCTAGATTTTTAACAAATTCATATATTCTCAAATTGCCATGGTGGGATCAGAACTCTCATTCTCCAGATAATTAGTACAGTAACAATCACCATGTCACAATAGGGCACCATATATATTTTTAAAAAAGACAAGAGGCCAGATAACTGACATAATTACAGATGTGGTTGTTCAAAGGACAGAATGGGGATGTCATTAATCTTTCAGTATACTGACAGATACAAAGTCCAGTTGACTAATGATGCTTCGTGTCATTTAGTCCATGTAAAACTGATGTCTGAGTCATTATACATTTGTGGCTTGAGGAAGTAGTCCCCATCCAAGCCAGACCAATAAGACCAACTGGGTTACACTAATTTAATAAAAAGATTAAAGTGGGGGATGGAGTTTGATTTTTTAAAAGTTACACTTACGTGATGCGATTGACTGTTGCATCTTCATTATTGTCTAGAGAAGATAGATAATTTCACATTATAAACTTGTTAGAATTAATGTTTTACTGTTTCTTGGATTAAACTGGGAACATGCTCTGTAACACCTTTAAGACTGAAAACTGGTTCTGACAGCACACAGATGATAACACAGCTCTCAGGTCAAAGTTTCAGTTCCAGATTTTAGCTTATGGACAATAATCATTGACGATCTTTTTTAAAACATAATCCAGATTTTCAAAGTGAATCAAGTATTGCTTTTGTTTAAATTTCCAGAGTCTTAAAGGTACAAAAACTGAAGCAAGAAAAGGCCATTTCTTGACACCGTCAAGCTCACTCCATCCAGAGCAGATACACAATTATTCCATCCTAGATGCCCCTATTTCAGGGAATATCAAATTTGCTCCCCAAAATTAAACTAGTACTCATTGCCATCTCTATAGCCTTAAATGCTCAGTAGATGGCGCTTCATTTTTGTGAGAAAGTGTCGTCTGATCCTAAACCAACCCAGAATCCTTTCCTCCACACGTTTACTACCCTGTAGGGAGTGGGGGGGGGGGTAGTAGTGTTTTTCCCTCCACTAATCTAACTTTGCCCTGACTCAACAATTTAATTCCCCATCCCACTGACCTTTGTTCTACTATACAGCCCCAATGTAACTCAAGCACATCACCTTCCTTGAAGGCACTGAGCAGCTTTCTGGTCTTAATATTGATGAGGTATATTCCAGGACGTTGTGGGAGGCTAGGGAGGAAATTGCGGGTCCCCTAGCCGAGATATTTGAATCATCGATAGTCACGGGTGAGGTGCCTGAAGATTGGAGAGCGGCAAATGTTGTGCCTTTGTTTAAAAAGGGCTGCAGGGAAAAGCCTGGGAACTACAGGCCAGTGAGCCTCACATCTGTGGTGGGTAAATTGTTGGAAGGTATTTTGAGAGACAGGATCTACAGGCATTTAGAGATGCAAGTACTGATTAGGTTCAGTCAGCATGGCTTTGTGAGTGGAAAATCATGTCTCACAAATTTGATTGAGTTTTTTGAAGGGGTAACCAAGAAGGTAGATGAGGGCAGTGCAGTTGATGTTGTCTACGTGGACTTTAGCAAGGCCTTTGACAAGGTACCGCATGGTAGGTTGTTGCATAAGGTTAAATCTCACGGGATCCAGGACGAGGTATCTAAATGGATACAAAGTTGGCTCTCCAGAAGCCAGAGGGTGGTTGTAGAGAGTTGTTTTTCAAACTGGAGGCCTGTGACCAGCAGTGTGCCTCAGGGATCAGTGCTGGGTCCACTGTTATTTGTCATTTATATTAATGATTTGGATGAGAATATAGGAGGCATGGTTAGTAAGTTTGCAGATGACACCAAGATTGGTGGCATAGTGGACAGTGAAGGTTATCTCGGATTGCAATGGGATCTTGATCAATTGGGCCAGTGGGCTGACGAATGGCAGATGGAGTTTAATTTAGACAAATGCAAGGTGATGCATTTTGGTCGATTGAACCAGGGTGGGACTTACTCAGTTAATGGTAGGGCATTGGGGAGAGTTACAGAACAAAGAGATCTAGGGGTACATGTTCATAGCTCCTTGAAAGTGGAGTCACAGGTGGACAGAGTGGTGAAGAAGGCATTCGGCATGCTTGGTTTCATCAGTCAGAACATTGAATACAGGAGTTGGGATGTCTTGAAGTTGTACAAGACAGTGATAAGGCCACACTTGGAATACTGTGTGCAATTCTGGTCACCCTATTATAGAAAGGATATTATTAAACTAGAAAGAGCGCAGAAAAGATTTACTAGGATGCTACCGGGACTTGATGGTTTGAGTTATAAGGAGAGGCTGGATAGACTGGGACTTTTTTCTCTGGAGCGTAGGAGGCTGAGGGGTGATCTTATAGAGGTCTATAAAATAATGAGGGGCACAGATCAGCTAGATAGTCAATATCTTTTCCCAAAGGTAGGGGAGTCTAAAACTAGAGGGCATAGGTTTAAGGTGAGAGGGGAGAGATACAAGTGTCCAGAGGGGCAATTTTTTCACACAGCGGGTGGTGAGTGTCTGGAACAAGTTGCCAGAGATAGTATTAGAGGCGGGTACAATTTTGTCTTTTAAAAAGCATTTATACAGTTACATGGGTACGATGGGTATAGAGGGATATGAGCCAAATGCAGGCAATTGGGATTAGTTTGGGGGTTTTTTTTAAAAAAAAGGGCGGCATGGACAAGTTGGGCCGAAGGGCCTGTTTCTATGCTGTAAACCTCTGACTAATATTGACCTTTAATAGTTTTTTACAAATAATTCATTTTTCTTTACATTAGGAGATGCTTCCAATCCAAGAGGAACATTTCTGTTAATGAAGGTGGTAAAGTTGGATTGGCTCTTGAATTAAGATGGAAGGCTGCACAGTTGGGACTGGCATTTTTTGGCCTGCAGTGCTGGATTCTGTTCCACTTGCCAACCTCTCCTGTTAACATGTTTCATCCATCTGGACCACAACACACCAAGAGGGAAAGCAGCAGCTTCGACCGGAGCGAAAAACAAAGACCAATATGTGGACAATATTCTATTTCACTGGTCTTATTACAGAAAAATGGTGTATGTAGCCTAGTCTGATTGGAACTTCTCAATTCTAAATTTAAAGGCTGGGAGAAGGGGGTGTGGAATAGAGTCAGGTGAGTGAACAAAAATAGGGAAGTGATGCAGGAGGCCATTCAGCCCACCAGCTCTCTGAATGAGGATTTCACCAAGTGCCATTCTCCTGCCTTCGCCCCGTAACCCTGCACATAAATTAATTCCCTCTTGAATGCCTCGACTGAACCCACCTCCACTACAAGGTACATTCTAGACTCTAACCAAATCGGTGCCCTCTCACTCCTTTCACGAGCGGGAACATTTTGCCTGTCTACTCTATCCAGGCATAGAGTACCCTTGGCTTTATTAAAAGGGGCATAAAGATTAGCGAGGTTTTGTTGAACTTGTCCAAGACTAGTTATACTTCAGCTGCAGTATTGCAGAGTTCTGAACTTCATATTTTAGGAAGGATGTGAAGGCATTGGAGAGAATGCACAAGAGGTTTACAAGAATTATTCCAGGTTTGAGAAGCTTCAGATATGATGGACTGAAGAAGTTGGGACTCCTTTCCTTGGAGAAGGTGGAGAGGGGATTTGATAGAAATATTGTGAACATCATTTCACTTTCAACCTATTCTTAGGGTTCAAAAGGAAGGCAACAATAAGCAAGAGAGGTTAACTAATGATCTCTTTGCATTGGGCTGTGCAACAAGGGAGAAAGTAAAGTGAAAGAACATGCACATGAAGCTAAAACATACACTTGAGTTAGATATAAAGGCAGATTTATACCATGTAGAGGTAAAGCAGCACCAGAGAGTAATTATAACACCTTTAACATTAAAAACAACCCATAGCACAGAGGAAGGGAGCAAGCACAGTCTTTGCAAATGGGTTGGGAAGCATTCTGAAAGCTTTGAAAACTCCAGAAAGGCAGAGGGAGATGCACAGGGTTTGAAAAGGGACAAAGTGCACAGGAAGCCAGATTCAGAGGACTTGGAAAATGGTTGCAGAAAGCAGAGTGAAACCACTAAAGGAATGTGCAGCTGAAGACAAGAATTATAAAATTTTCAATGCACTGAGGGGCAGGGAGTCCATTTGTGCAAGCTCCTCCAGACCTACAATCTTTCAAGAACTCCGTGCTCCTGCAATTCTCACCACTTGTGCATCCTGACTCCAAGTTGTTTTGCCATTCCATTGCACATTTTTCATTCAGCTTGGTCAGACTAGACACACACCTTATTAAATAACATGCCATATTGACACCACTGGGTGGCATCTCCTCGTGCAAAGAGAAAGGAATTATTTTTTTAAAATTGTTAAAGGTCAATAAGACCAGAGAGCTGCTCAGTGCCTTCAAGGAAGGTGATGTGCTCGAGTTACATTGGTGCTGTATAGTAGGACAAAGGTCAGTGGGATGGGGAATTAAATTGTTGAGTCAGGGTAAAGTTAGATTAGTGGAGGGAAAAGCTCTCTCCCTCTTTCTACAGGGTAGTAAACATGTGGAGGAAAGGATTCCAAATTGGTTTAGGATCAAACGACACTTTCACACAAAAACGAATAGCTGAAATAACATGAAAAGATGAATAAAAATAGCTTCTGCAGCTGTTAGCCATATTCACTTTGTGCAACAATGAACTATCCGCATATTCTCTATGTCCTGAAGCTTCATGCCGTCCGAAATTGGCAGGTGCAGCCCGCACCCCTCCAAAGCTTTGGAAACTGTCACTGCTATTTGTAGCTGAACCAAACAAGCCAGCCAAGCCCTCGATTTGATCCTTTGCTCATGTGGAATTAGTTGACCTCAACAAGCAAGGGTGGGCTGGGAGGAAAATATATAATTCTGTCAGTGGAGAACACCAATTTCAGATTGAGAGCAGCAGACATCAACAACGTAATGCTACATAAAACAATGATCCAATTAAAAAATGTTTAGCATTGCAGGGTTCTGTCAATAACAGTTAGATAAATTAAGCACCTGGATGTGGTTAGATGTACAGATCAACAAGGTGTTGTGTTCAATCTACGGTCTATGCTAAATGATCCTAGGTACTAGTGGGGTTATGACGTGGCCTTTCAGGACGAGAGAAAAATATGTTATACTTGTATTCAGCGAGGTCAAGAGTATCCAGTTGCAGCGCCTTGAAAATTTGTGAAACAATCTGTTGCCATGGAAAATTTCTCAATGTTAGTATTTCTTCAATTGAACTCTTCCAATGGATCGGTGGAGAAAACACAGATTTGGGAGCGTAGCATGGAAATTAGTGCTCAACATGCACTGGTCTTCAGTTTTTCCACACAAACCCTTGCCTGGCTGACAGGCTGAACTGTAATAACCTCGCAGGTAAATAAATTAAACAGCCTTCTAAACAAATCCAATAACAGAAACATGCCATGTGAATGGAAACAAGCCTGAACATTTAAAATGAACCTGATGGAACAAAACCATCCCCCACTCCCAGGGCAGGTTTGTGTCTTGGGACAGCTGTCCAGACTTTAAGAACAAAAACAGCATTGATGAGTGAGACAAAGACAATCGGACATCAATTGTGGACAAAGCCTTTTGTCATAGAGACACAGTGTGCTACAGGCAAGAGAGTGTACGTCACTCTCAGGACAGAGAATATGCGGATAGTTCATTGTTGCACAAAGTGGCTAGATGGGTGGAGAACTGGCTTGGTCATAGAAGACAGAGGGTGGTAGTGGAAGGGTCTTTTTCCGGCTGGAGGCCTGTGACTAGTGGTGTACCGCAGGGCTCTGTATTGGGACCTCTGCTGTTTGTGATTTATATAAATGATCTGGAAGAAGGAGTAACTGGGGTGATCAGTAAGTTTGCGGACGACACAAAACTGGCAGGACTTGCAGATAGTGAGGAACATTGTCAGAGGCTACAGAAGGATATAGATAGGCTGGAAATTTGGGCAAGGAAATGGCAGATGGAGTTCAATCCTGATAAATGCGAAGTGATGCATTTTGGTGGGAATAATGTAGGGAGGAGCTACACGATAAATGGAAGAACCATAAAGGGTGTAGAGACGCAGAGGGACCTGGGTGTGCAAGTCCACAGATCTTTGAAGGTGACGTCACAGGTGGAGAAGGTGGTGAAGAAGGCATATGGCATGCTTGCCTTTATAGGACGGGGCATAGAGTATAAAAGTTGGGGTCTGATGTTGCAGATGTATAGAACGTTGGTTCGGCCGCATTTGGAATACTGCGTCCAGTTCTGGTCGCCACACTACCAGAAGGACGTGGAGGCTTTGGAGAGAGTACAGAGGAGGTTTACCAGGATGTTGCCTGGTATGGAGGGGCTTGGTTATGAGGAGAGATTGGGGAAACTGGGGTTGTTCTCCTTGGAAAGACGGAGGATGAGGGGAGACTTAATAGAGGTGTATAAAATTATGAAAGGCATAGATAGGGTGAACGGTGGGAAGCTTTTCCCCGGGTCGGTGGTGACGTTCACGAGGGGTCATAGGTTCAAGGTGAAGGGGGGGAGGTTTAACACAGATATCAGAAGGACATATTTCACACAGAGGGTCGTGGGGGCCTGGAATGTGTTGCCGGGCAAGGTGGTGGAGGCGGACACACTGGGAACGTTTAAGACTTATCTAGATAGCTATATGAACGGAGTGGGAATGGAGGGATACAAAAGAGTGGTCTAGTTTGGACCAGGGAGCGGCGCGGGCTAATTGTTCCTGGTTTCTCGTTTCAAGGCTTCATTCTACGATCATCTTGCTGGTGCCAGTACAGAGTGAGACTGCGGATAGTTGGGAACCTGTCTCGGGGGCAGGGAATTCATATGGTGTTCGTGGAAGTGGAAATGACTAGGGTTGGGAAGCATTTTCCGATCGGGGCCATTGTGATCTCCTGGACTCGTTTCGATCGCCTCAGGGGGTCGGAGAGGAATTTCCCAGATTTTTTTTTCCCCATATTGGCCCTGGGGTTTTTCACTCTGGGTTTTCGCCTCTCCCTGGAGATCACATGGTCTGGAATGGGGGGGTGGGGGGTAAGTTAATAGGTTGTAATGAACAAAGCATCGTAGCTGTGAGGGACAGCTCGGTGGATAGGATATTGGTATGTAGATAGGCTGGAAAATTGGGCGGGGATCCTGGATTCAGGATTCAATCCTGGACCAGGGAGCGGCGCGGGCTTGGAGGGCCGAAGGGCCTGTTCCTGTGCTGTATTGTTCTTTGTTCTTTGTTCAAGGGCTTGCCGATGCAAGTAAGCCCTGGAATCTTGAGAATTCAGAAAAGAAAACTTGAGCCAGTTCAGGAGGGTGGAACTTCTGAAGGAGAGTCCCTTAATACATGAGGTGGAAAAAAGTAATATATTTTTTAAGTGGGTTAGTTATTTCTCACAAGTATATTATAGCGAAAAGTTTTATTTTTTTTAAATAATTGTGTTAAGTTCTGGTAATTTCCCTATTGCAGTCCACTATCAGTAGCCTACAGAAATCCTGATAAATGATAACTGGTCATCTGTTTATCAAAGTATATAAATTTAGAGAATAGTTCAAGCCAATATATTTCAGATATGACTCATCTTTCCTGAATTTCATTAACTGACAAACAAGTTTAGCTCTCAAATCAGAGATTTGATTGCCTTGGGGTCATCATGCCACAAGGAAGGAATGATTTAAAACACATTAGAACACTTGGAATGAGATACAGATGCTGCTCAAATGCATGCAATCTTTTAACATTTCAGCACAGTCCAGTCAGGCTGGTTTACAAAGGTGACCTTTCATCTCGCCACTAGATTGACAACTTTACTGGATTAAAATAAAATACTAATTTCGAAACCGTAGATGCAACCTGCATAATTAAACACAGTCACCCAACAGGATTCTCAGACTGATCGCCACCACCCACCGACACACACTTGCATTTCTAAATCACACCTTTGATAGGAAAATCTCCCCAGAAGCTCACAGAAGCATAGTTACATTAACATGCGGGTTAGTGCAGGCAACTAATTTTAAGCCCCATCTCAAAACTGTAACCAGACAAAAGGAAGCATGCAACACAAGTAGTGGTGTGCACACATGTGCCTGTGCTGGTGGGCAAAAATAAAATTACAAGCTTAGAATACCTTACCACCCTGGTGACAGCTATCCAGGATCAGGATGTTCCCACCTGCAAGTATCACAGACTACTAGGCTTTGGAAAGAGCAAGTTACAGTATATATTGCAAATGGTTTAAGATACAAGGTACAGTGAATGGCTTATGCTGTATTTATCTAGATCAGCACACTACAGAAACAGAGTATCAATGACCTACTGGTGCCACCACCATTGGAAACATCCTTAATCTTAATCAATTATTCATGCCACCCAAAACCTTGAATCTAAAACAGTCATCTGAGACCAAGTCAGAATAAATTATTTCAGAGTTGGTCATAAAATATCTTTTCTCACCTGCTGCAAAATCTGCATTCTTCTTAAACCGAGCGATCACCAGGTAGGAGAGGATATACAGAGCAGTGAACAGTAGTGCACAGATCTGTGGAGAAAGAACAAGAACAATGGTTAACAGAAAGGCAATAAAAGTAGTCACTGAAATTATAATTCACCCTTCACCAATCACCACCTGCTGAAATTCAGACACAAAAAAGTCAAACCCATATATTCATCTGGATGTGACAGAAGAATCTGCACAAAACCAGCATTGCCTATAACGTGAACAGCCTTACTATGATGGAACTGAGCTGGTGCAGAAAGTCTGTGGTTGGTTACTTTGTCAGCACCAAGTCAACTGGGTATCAGAGTGCTTGGTCCCATCACCTGTTGGGTAGTACAAGATCAGCTGCAATACATCCCAATTATGGAACTGCTTGGCAGCATTCCCTGTCAGGTTTTGCATATGACAAATGGTCCCTTGACTGAAGTACCAGAGGACTGGCACAGTAGCGCTTTCGGGGAGGGGGGATTTTCCCCCAACATCAACCTCTGAAAACAGCACCTCTCTTTCACCCATCCATTTACGAAACAAATCCAGTCTCAACATACTTCACTTTAATTGGGAGGATTTGGTCATGTGCTCAGTGCAATAGTCGTAACAGGATCAAAATACCTCAATGTTTTGCATTCAACTTTGCTTCTAAAATCAACAGAAGGAACTCCTCCCCCCGCACCCCTACTGTTTTTGCAAAATGGTGCACAAGACACTTTTTCAAATCGTGCTGCATTTGCTTCTTCAACCCACGTGAAGAATGCAGAGCTGCAGCTCCATTCTTGCACTGCTTCACAGAAGCATGTTGTTTGCGCAATTCTACAACTTGACTGATCGCCAAACTCAACTGCATTTTAAAATGTTAGCAGAAACACTGGGATGGCCCCACCACTGCAATCAAGCAAACAAAAGGGAAGGAAGGGCATGCTCTCAAATCCCAACACCATATTGTTTGGGCTTTTGCCATTTCCTATAGAGTGCAAATCACATTTCTATGAGCTGCTGGGTTATTTCACACAGAAACTGCCACTTCTGATCCAAATTAATTTTCAGTCTCATTCCCTTACTTGCAAATCATGAATCAAATTTTATACTTTAAAATGCTAAATATTCCCTTGTAAAAATGTTATCTCGGTATACTAAATCACCAAAACAAAGGGAATGTAAAAATGGAGTTAGATTTTTGTTGGGATATGGAGGAAGGTAGGTAAAATGGAGTTGAGCTACAGACTAGTGACAATCTGATTGAATGGCAGAACAGACTCAGCCTATACATGTTCCCATAACTGCAAAAAAAGCTTTCACTTAGGAGTGAAATCCTTTGTCAACGATCACCTTTTTTGTATGGAAACCTGGAGTTTTCAGTGAGCTACTACAGCATTGAAGCAAGCAGCAACTGGTCTCTCTTTAAAAAAAAATGAAGTTTTACAAGTTCATAATTTAAGCCTGGCCCAGACCCAAAATTAATACAAAAAAATCATTTGGAGAAAGCAGCCCATCCCTGCAAACAAAACTGGTTCCATTTTTATGGGTTTTAAAGCTCCACAATGACAGAGCAGATGTAGAGGCAGGTTTGAATCGGTTCTACAGTTTGTGATCGGAGCCAGGCACAGGCTGTGATACCCCTCCATGGCAGGGTGGGAAATCAGAGGGAACGTAACACCTGGTGGGGGGGCATCAAGTCCACTCCACCATCAAGCTAATCTTGGACTTCAATTCCATTTTCCTGCCTGCTTCCCACATCCTGAGATTCCAAGATCCTCCACCGCCCCCCCCCCCCCCCCCAAGAAACAATCTCTCAGTATCCACCTGAGCAAGTCCCTTCAGAATCTTGTTTCAGTGAGATAATCTTTCATTCTTCTAAGCTCCAATTTACTCAGCCTATCATTGAGCAACCCCCTCATCCCAGGGACCACTAGTAAACCTTCACTGTACCCCCTCCAAAGTGTAGCCTTGCTTAGATATGGAGAATGAAACTGCACACAATATTCCAGGCACCCTAGCTTTTGGTGCCTGATGATCAAGTTTCTCTAAATCAAAAAAAGGTGTCAGGGTCTTTAATGCATTTTGGAACAAAATCCCACCCCTGCACCTATATAAATGAAAATTCATTGACCTTGCATGATTAAACCTTCTTTATGAGAACCATAAGAGGAAGCTAGATGAACATGAGGCAGGACCAGAACAGAAGGTGATAGTGAGAGAAAATGGAAAGGGAGGAGGCTCACATGGAGCATAAAGACTAGCATGGACCAGCTGGGCCAAATGATATACAACATGCTCCTTCTCAGCCCTGTGAGCAAGTCAGGGGAAAGAAAGCACGTAACTGCTTGAATCCCAAGTCCAGATACAGAAAATCTGCAGGTTACCAAGCAAGGGGCAATACACTACCCAAATTCTCAGATACACCCCTTAAACCCGGGGGGGGGGGGGGGGGGGGGGGACGACGACACACCACCAGATTCTTGCACTCAAAGCAACCCATGTAGGATGGCAGTGGGAGAAAAGGAGATTCGTACACAAGGTTGGTTGTGATGTTTCCCATGACTGGATAATTTGCTAATTCTTACTGCTAAAGCAACACATCAACGACGACCATTTCAACGAAGTCCAGAGATCACCCACTGAGCAGAAGGGACTGGTCTTCTACTCATTTTGCCATATCTTGCGCATTACTCTTCAGTTGCTTGCAAGATCCTCCCATTTTCAACTTCAATGAGCAACACGACAAGAAAAAGAATCTAGGGTGGTTTCCCATTGCCTTCAAGTGTGTTGAAAAGGAAGCACAAGTCCTCTTCCTGAAGGATCTCCACCTGTAAGCATCTGCTGTCTCTCAAGGTTCCAGCCCACCACAGAAGATTCACTGGTTCAGTTGTTGGACATGACTTGTTAACGCTGAGCATGGAACACTTACCCGAGCCTGGGGCAACTCACAGAAGGGCAAGGATGGCCACTCAAGTCTCAAATGATCCTGCTGTGAAACAGCACCTCCGCACGCAAATTCAGCGCCTTCAAGGAGGTGGAAGAAAATTTTTCTTCTAAAACAAAAAGAGGACATTACTCGGGGAGGCGATAGCCTAGTGGTATTATCACTCGACTATTAATCCAGAAACTCGGCTAATGTTCTGGGGACCTGGGTTTGAATTTGAAAGGGATTAGCGGGTAGGGCCTGGGTGGGATTGTGGTCGGTGCAGACTCGATGGGCCGAATGGCCTCCTTCTGCACTGTAGGGTTTCTATGATTCTATGAATCCCGCCACGGCAGATGGTGGAATTTGAATTCAATTTTTAAAATCTGGAATTAAGAATCTACTGATGACCATGAAACCATTGTCGATTGCCGGAAAAACCCATCTGGTTCATTAATGTCCTTTGGGGAAGGAACTCTGCTGTCCCTACCCAGTCAGGCCTACATGTGACTTCAGAGCCACAGCAATGTGGTTGACTCTCAACTGCCCTCTGAAGTGGCCCAGCAAGCCACTCAGTTGTATCAATTACTACAAAATCTCAAAGAAATGAAACTGGACGGACCACCTGGCATCAACCTCGGCACCAGAGAAGACAACGTCAAAACAAACAGCCCTGTTGACCCTACAAAGTCCTCCTTACTAACATCTGGGGGCTAGTGCCAAAATTGAGAGAGCTGGCTCTCAGACTAGTCAAGCAACAGCCTGACAGTCATTCTCACGGAATCATACTTACAGATAACACCCCAGACACCACCATTACCATCCCTGGATATGTCCTGTTCCACCAGAGGTGGTGGCACAGTGGTATACAGTTGGGAAGGAGTTGCCCTGGGAGTCCTTAACATCGACTCTGGACCCCACGAAGTCTCATGGATTCAGGTTAAGCATGGGCAAGGAAACCTCCTACTGGTTACTATGTACCGTCCTCCTTCGGCTGATGAATCAATATTCCCCCAAGTTGAACACGATTTGGAGGAAGCACTGAGGGTGACAATGGTGCAGAATGTACTCTGGATGGGGGATTTCAATGTCCACCACCAAGAATGGCTCGGCAGCAGCACTAGGACCCGACCAGCTCGATCAGTAAAGGACACAGCTGCTAGACTGGGTCAGCGGCAGGCGAAGAAACCAAGGGGAAAAAACATACTTGACCTCATTCTTACCAATCTGCCGGCTGCAGATGCATCTGTCCATGACAGTATCAAAGAGTGGCCACCGCACAGTCCTTGTAGGGACAAAGCCCCGCCTTCGCATTGAGAATAACCTCTATCATGTCGTGTGGCACTATCACCGTGCTGAATGGGACAGACTTGGAACAGATGCAGCAACTCAAGACTGTGGACCAACAGCAGCAGAACTGTACTCCAGCATAATCTGCAACCTCACGGCCCAGCATATCCCCCACTCAACCATTACCACCAAGCCAGGGGATCAATCCTGGTTCAATGAAGAGTGCAGGAGGGCATGCCAGGAGCAGCACCAGACATACCTAAAAATGGAGGAGTCAACCTGGCGAAGCTACCAAACAGGACTACTTGCATGTGTCAAACAGCAAGTGATAGACGGAGCCAAGCGATCCCACAACCAAGGGATCAGATCTAAGCTCTGCAGTCCTGCCACATCCAGTCATGAATGATGATGGACAATTAAACAACTCACTGGAGGCAGCGGCTCCACAAATATCCCCATCCTCAAATGGAGGAGCCCAGCAAATCAGTGCAAAAGGCTGAAGTATTCGCAGCAATCAGCCAGATGGAACCATCTCTGCCATCTCCAAGTGTACGCAGCCCAGCTTGGATGCCAGTCTTCAGCCAATTTGATTCACTCCACGTGATATCAAGAAACAGCTGAAGGTACTGGATACTGCAAAGGCAATGGGCCCTGATAACATTCCGGCAATAGTACTGAAGACTTGTGCTCCAGAACTTACCACTCCCCTAGCCAAGCTCTTCCAGTACAGTTACAACACTGGCATCTACCCAACAATGTGGAAATTGCCTAAGTATGTCCTGTACACAAAGCACAACAAATCCAACCCGGCTAATTACCGCCCAGTCTACTCTCGATCATCAGTAAAGTGATGGAAGGGGTCATCAGCAGTGCTATCAAGCAGCACCTGCTCAGTGACGCCCAGTTTGGGTTTCGCCAGGGTCACTCAACTCCTGACCTCATTACAGCCTTGATTCAAACATGGACAAATGAGCTGAATTCCAGAGGTCAGGCGAGTGTGACAGCCCTGGACATCAAGACCGCATTCGACCGAGCGTGGCATCAAGGAGCCCTAACAAAACTGGAATCAATGGGTATCACAACAAATATATATTTGTTACTAAATATTAATAGTAAATTGGAATATTATTTAAATGGAGAAAAATTACATCGTGCGACTGTGCAGAGGGACCTGGGGGTCCTTGTGCACGAATCGCAAAAACTCAGTCTGCAGGTGCAGCAGGTGATCAAGAAGGCGAATGGAATGTTGGCCTTTATCACGAGGGGGATAGAATATAAAAGCAGGGAGGTCTTGCTGCAACTGTACAAGGCACTGGTGAGGCCGCAACTGGAGTAGTGTGTGCAGTTTTGGTCCCCTTGTTTGCGAAAGGATATATTGGCCTTGGAGGGAGTGCAGAGAAGGCTCACCAGGTTGATACCGGAGATGAGGGGTGTAGCTTATGAGGAGAGATTAAACAGATTGGGTCTGTACTCGTTGGAGTTTAGAAGGATGAGGGGTGATCTTATAGAGACACAAGATAATGAAGGGGCTGGATAGGGTAGAGGTGGAGAGATTCTTTCCACTTAGAAGGGAAACCAGAACTAGAGGGCACAGCCTCAAAATAAGGGGGGGGCCGGTTCAGAACAGAGTTGAGGGGGAACTTCTTCTCTCAGAGGGTAGTGAATCTCTGGAATTTTCTGCCCATTGAAGTGGTGGAGGCTTCCTCGTAGAATATGTTTAAATCACGGGTAGATAGTTTTCTGATCGATAAGGGAGTTAAGGGATATGGGGAGCAGGCGGGTAAGTGGAACTGATTCGCTTCAGATCAGCCATGATCTTGTTGAATGGTGGGGCAGGCTCGAAGGGCCAGATGGCCTACTGCTCCTATTTCTTATGTTCTTATGTTCTTAACCACATTAAAGCAGCGTTTTTCCAATTTACAACAATCAACTTGGCAACTCAAAAAATGCACATCTGATGTTCAGCCACCATGTTCCACAGCATTTCAGTTAAAATGAGTTTTTAAAGCAGCCATTTAAAAACAAGGTCCCATTAAGAATTCATGGCTCTTCTTCTGCTGGTTGGAGTCATACCTGGCATATTAGGTATGGTTGGTTGCGGAGGTCAGTCATCTCAGCTCCAGGACATCTCTGCAGGAGTCCCTCAGGGTAGTGTCCGAGGCCCAACAATCTTTAGCTGCTTCATCAATGACCTTCCCTCCGTCATAAGTGGGGATGTTCACCAATGATTGCACAATGTTCAGCACCATTCGCGACTCCTCAGATACTGAAGCAGTTCATGTTCAAATGCAACAAGACCTGGACAATATCCAGGCTTGGGCTGACAAGTGGCAAGTAACATTCACACCACACAAATGCCAGGCAATGACGATCACCCTTTGACATTCAACAGTGTTACCATCACTGAATCCCCCACTGTCAACATCCTCGGGGTTACCATTGAAAGTTTAAAAATCACAGGCTGAAAAACAAAGGTCTTCTTACAGGAGCCTCCACAGACAGACACCAAGGCCATTAGTCTGGCAAAGCACATAAATCAGGCATCTGTAACTGGAAAATGGGAGTGATCCATAAATACAAAAACGAGCTGTACAATGAAGTTTTCATGCTGATTGGATATTATAATGAAGCAAGCATAAAGTGATTGTGATTGCAAGTAATTAGCATAAGCCAATCGATTTTGAAAACTGTAATTGCCTTTGTATCTTGGAATACACCACTCTGGCTAGCTGCAGGGATGTGAACTGTAGCTTCCCAGGGTCCTTGCCATAGCTTGTATTGAAAGCCGTTTGAGAAAACTGTTACTTGTCTGGTTCTCAAAGGGTAAAGTTGCGATCAATTAAAAGGTTGACAAAGCCCACAACACAACCAGAAACTCAACTGGACTCACCACATAAACAGTGGCTACAAGAGCTGGTCAGAGGCGAGTAACTAACCTCCTGACTCCCCAAAGCCTGTCCACCATCTACAAGGCACAAGTCAGGAGTGTGATGGAATACTTCCCACTTGCCTGGATGGGTGCAGCTCCAACAACACTCAAGAAGCTCAACACCATCCAGGACAAAGCAGCCCACTCAGTAGCAGCAATGTGCAATTCACCAAAGATCCTTAGACAGCATCTTCCAAACCCATGACCACTTCTATCTAAAAGGACAAGGGCTGCAAACATGAGAACACCACCACCTGCAAGTTTCCCTCATGCCTGACTTGGAAAATTGCGCCATTCCTTTGCAGTCGTTGGGTCAAAATCCTGGAATTCCCTCCCTAACGAATTGTGGGTCAGGTCAGCCCACAGCACATGGACTGCAGCGATTCAAGAAGGCAGCTCACCACCACCTTCTCAAGGGCAACTAGAGATGGGCAATAAATGCTGGCCAGCCAGCGACACCCATGACCCACAAATGAATAAAAAAACCATTGCAGGCGTTGCAAATCTTTATCGGTCCGCTACCCAGAAATGTTCCTGCACAACATAAAAAACTAAACATACAGCCAATTGACACACAACATTAAAACTGGGAGCTACTTTGTTAAATACAAGGAAAATTCTTGCATTGCTTAGAGTTAAACAAATGGCCCTTCTGGATCACATGCAATCCAAGCTTTGTTGTTGAGTGCTTACAGATGTGGAAAGAAATTATTCAATTCACTATGCCAAATTTACACTGGGAAGGCTGGGGCGTAAAGGAGGAAAAGCAAGAGGGAAAATGAAAGAAGTGACTTCTGCACTGCCAATTGTGAGGGACCCAATTCCAAACCTTGATGGGCCCCTGCATTGGGTGTACACATATTAAATCAGAAGTTTTGTTTGCACAAAGAAACAAAAAAAAAAGTTCATTCATTTGATGCAAGGTCCAAGAATAGACACAAATGTGCAGCGGTCAAGTGATATCTAAAAGCCATACCAATGTATTTTTGTGTCAGCAGATATCTGGTGTCTGTATAACCCATATTCCAGGAATCCAGACATGACAGATATTCTGTCAGACCCATTGCTTACAATTTCTTACAGGAAGAAGTTTTTAAAATTAAAGTTTATTTATTAGCGTCACAAATAGCTTTACATTAACACTGCAATGAAGTTACAATCGGATTTCAGTTTTTAATATGGTAAAAGGTGGCTTGACAGCCAAGTCCAATCCTGTACTCATCCAACATCTACATTGGCAGTTTAACAGACATCAATTGAGGGCAACAGCCTTGACCAATTTTCCCCTTGGTCTAGAGAAAAGAAAATTAACCGTGTCAAAACTCCCATGCTCAGAAAACCCGAGATCGGCTTGACATCCAATCGGCAGATACATGCAGATGCCACCCTGGCTATGAATAGGTAGCTAGGTTCTTTAGCCTTAGTTGCACCGCACTTCCAAGATTAAAAAAAAGTGAGGAAGGCAACACCTTCAGCTCCTCTTCATTAATAAAAGTTACTCAAAAACTTCATGTCTGACACTTGATTTTGGATCTCTTGCCCCAGAGGCAAACACAAGATGGTCAGAAGTAGTTCATATTTTTTCGCTGTATGATTAATGGGTTGCATGGAATCAGAGCAATTAAGTCTTTACCATAATTCAGTTGTCTACCAGGGATCCCAAACAAAATTAAAACATGCATTATATGCCTGGGTTAATGCCCAAATAGATTGGTATTAGACAATAGGAACAGTCCATTTGAAAAACTGCAAATGACATTAAGTGCCTAATTGATTTGATTGAACAATCTTTGTAAAAAAAGTTAAGCACTGAATCACTGCCAAAGCCGAAATATTAACCTCGTTAACTTGTAGATCACTGAATGGAATTGTGCAATATCAGTATCATGTACAGAGCATGTCACTACTGCAAATACAACAAAGCCAACCATTAACGATGAGAGCCACAGAATCCACATTTCTTTTAAATTCTCTGCAACTCTCCCAAGGACCGGCACTCTTAAATTCTGACGCATTTAGGACGGGATGTGGAGTAAAATAGTCACAATATTGCACAAGTTAGTTAACTCCTCGCAACTAAAGACTTTGTGATGTAGTTTGTAGTTCTGCGAATAAATGACACGGTCAGTATAAATCCACCCCACCAAGAATAAATCTATAAAGCCTAGAAATATACATTTGTATACAAACTGCTTACAGCACATTATCTAAAGTGTCTGCTTGCATTTCTAAACCTGCGATACCCTCAGGGTTGATCCTGTTAAATTTACTCAGTTTGATTGCACAATATTGCTGTTCGAAACCAGACCCAGCAGCAGTGAAACACAAACAGATACAGTTGCTCAAAAATAGCACTCAGCACTTCCCAAAGGTAGGGGAGTCTAAAACTAGAGGACATAGGTTTAAGGTGAGAGGGGAGAGATACAAAAAAGTGTCCAGAGGGGCAACCGTTTCACACAGAGGGTGGTGAGTGTCTGGAACAAGCTGCCAGAGGTAGTAGTAGAGGCGGGTACAATTTTGTCTTTTAAAAAGCATTTAAACAGTTACATGGGTAAGATGTAAACCCCCCCCCACATACGCTCCTCAAAGCCAACCTCATTGACCAAGTTTTTGGTCGACAGTATCAATACCACTGTGTGGTTGTGTGTCAAATGTTGTTTGCTAATACTTTAGTGAAATGCCTTGGGATGTTTGCTTATGTGAAAGGCACTATTAAAAATGAAAGTTGTTGTAAAAGCAGCTCAGCTCTCGGTATTGGCAGGCTGAGCTTAATTGCCATTAAACATGCCTGTCAGAAGCTCCCATATTCATTTGCAAGTACTGCCCAAAAATTAGGAGTTACATAAAGAACTGAAATTATTGCAGTCTCTAACTGTATGGTACATTTAAAATATACACATTAGAGTAGGAGAACATGGGCTCATTTCTACAATTCACTAGTCAATAAGTTACCAATCTTGAGCATGTCATTGCAAAAGTGGGGGAAGAAAACACTCAATTTCAGGGCAGCATAGTCATTAGCACTGCTACCTCATAGCGCCAGGTTCGATTCCCGGCTTGGGTCACTGCCGGTGCAGAATCTGCACCATGTTGGCGTGGGTTTCTTCCCACAGTCCAAATGACGTGCTGGTTAGGTGGATTGGCCATGCTAAATTCTCCCTCAGTGTACCTGAACAGGTGCCAGAATGTGGCGACTAGGGGATTTTCACACAACTTCATTGCCGTGTTAATGTGAGCCTACTTGTGAATAATCAATAAATTAACTTTACATTACCCAGCAACTTCAACATTTAAAAATTTTGAACCTCAGAAGCACCTCCCTCAATTATAGAAGGACAACATTTCAAAAGTAACCAACTAGGTGTGAAGTACTATGAGATGTCCAAAGGTCACAAAAGTGGCTTTATAAGCAAGTTCTCTCCTTTAACGATTCCCATCTTTCAGAAGCTATTCAAGTGGACATTAAAAAAAAATCACATGACATGATTTGAAGAGCAGAAGTTCTCCCAAAATTCTGATCCAGTTTCCCCTTCGAATCAGCAGCACAAAAGCAGATTAGCTTAGGCATTGATGCCTTTGCTAGATTGGGGTTCTTTCTTGCAAGTGAAAATTGGATTACCTACATAAACGCTAGTCTGTAATTTATTGGCTCTGAACTGCTTTGGGATTCTCAGAGGATGTGAAAATGTACTGTACATATTCAAGCTCTCCCTTCAAGGCTGATAAATGTAAAAGAAAAAAAAACAGGCTCCCGAGTACCAATTAGAAACAGAACTGCAGTCTTTCCTGCTTGGTGTTAAGTGAACATTTTCACACACAAGCTGGAAGGATGCCCCACAGCTCCAGGACATAGGGCAGTAAACATCCTCAGGTCTCAGATCTTGCTGTTTCTCACCAAAACACTGCAATAAACTCCATTGGGAGCAACTTGCTCAATCAGCCTAGAACAGTTTCCTCCCAGCTGGTTGCTTTTACTGTAGCCTTTGGCCCTAATACAGCAGCAGACACCAAACCAAAAGCATGAGATCAGCAAACCAGTGGTGACTTGCATTTCTGTCCTTCTGCCCTCAGTGCAGCAGTTTAACTATTAAATGAACTTTAACTCTGTTACTGAAAGTTATTAGTCACAAGTAAGGCTTACATTAACACGGCAATGAAGTTGCTGTGAAATTCCCCTAGTTGCCACAGCCCGGCGCCTGTCTGGGTCAATGTACCCTAACCTGCACATCTTTGGACTGTGGGAGGAAACCAGAGCACCCAGAGGAAACTCTCAGACATGGGGAGAACATTCAAACTCCACACAGACAGTGACCCAAGCTGGGAATCGAACCCGGGTCCCTGGCGCTGTGAGGCAGCAATGCTAACCACTGTGCCACCCCCAGAGTTAAACTAACAGGATCAGATCTGCTCACATCCAACACCAACAAACCTGGCAACTAATCAAAAACAGCATTAACAATGGTTCAGGAGCCTCTTTTTTGTGTCTCAGCTCACAGTTACACAGTGGGGAAAAGAATAAGTGTAGAAATGGCATAGAAGACAATTTTGGTAGGAGGATTTTACCAAGGTAACCAGAACAGAAGAGATTCTCACTTAAAAAGTCGTTGAACCAGAACTAAACAGGAACTATTTTAAGGCAAAGTACAATATCAGTTACTTTGCCCAAGTATTGGGGGTTCAAAATAAAGGGGGTTCCTTAGAAAAGCTGCCAGTTGCAACACCAAGCTAAGTAATAAAAGCAGCATACTTCAGATGCTGGAATCTGAAACAAAAACAGAAAATGCTGGAAAATTTCAGTAGGTCTGACAGCATCCATGGAGAGAGAATAGAGCCAACGTTTTGAGTCTGGATGACCCTTCATCAGAGTGACTTACATTTACAGAATATTGGAGACTCAAATGCATTTACTTGCATGAATCGCTGGATTAGTGCACTAATTTCTTTGAGACTTTTGGGCTGCTTCCCCCATCTCTACTCACATGACAAGGATTTAAAATTAGTGCACGGTGTTGGTTTTACATAATTACTACAAGCCCTCAGTAAATATTGAAAAATCATGAGATTTTGGAAGGTATACAGTTGAACAAGTATCAGGACAGTGTGAACAGAATTTGAGATTCAACGTCTCTCAAATAAGGTAGAGAGAGACAAATGGACTGAAGGTCACCAATACTGAACTAGTAAAAGAGACAAACAATTCAAGATTCTGGGAGTCTATTCTACCAAGCTTATTTTGGGGCAAGATGGAAACTACCCTTCCTACAATGACCAAGATGATAAACTTCTGAAAGTATGTTTTAGAATCCTTTTACAGAGTGTGTGAATTTGAATTCATGACCTCAAGATATCTCAAAATACTTTCCAGCCAAGCAAAGCAAGTCTAATCACAGTTGC
Organism: Mustelus asterias; assembly: GCF_964213995.1. NCBI lineage: Eukaryota > Metazoa > Chordata > Chondrichthyes > Carcharhiniformes > Triakidae > Mustelus > Mustelus asterias. Next base: position 11,303,101 of record NC_135834.1, on the reverse strand, counting down.
AATAAGGCATGTTTTATGTTACCAGTTGAGGAACAAAGACCAGCAAAGACACCAGGGAGACTCACTGTCATAACAGTACCATGGGATGTTTTAAATCCACCAGAGATGGTTGACAGGGCCTCAGTTCAACATCTCATTTAAAAGATGGCATCTCCAACAACACAGCACTCACTCAGTACTGGGGCTTGAACCCACAAACTTCTGCCTTCAGAGGTGAGAGTGCTACCCACTGAGCCAATACTGCTTGACAGAAGAGCTTTTTAATATGCTTTGCCTGGATTCAACTGACAGGTTTAAATAGCTTTGCTAACTGCATCTGTTTCCTGTTCACTGAAAAACGTGACAAAGGAACTGCATTGTTTATTGAATTATCTTGTTGTGCACAAACCCGAGGGCATCCTGCAGCAAATTGTTGAAGCAGTGAATTAAGAAATGGTGAAAGAGGTGGGGGAGCAGAAAGGTTCAAATGTGAAAATTTACATTAAGTTTGCAAGAACTGCAGCACAAACAAGGGAGTGAACTTTGAACCAAGGTGTGAAACATCAAAAGCATAAAAACTAGAGTGAAATGCTGAAAAGGTACTGTAGTCTTACTACCGTTGCGCACATTCGCTTTGAGCAAGGGAAAGGTATAATTCACATTGAAGGAGACCAAATCATTCAAAGTCACTGCAGAGTAGTGCTATGGAGGTTGCTGATGGGATTGTTAAGACGAGCACCTGCTGCCTTCACAGCTTGGGAGAGGTGGGGGGAGGAGAAGAGGGGAATCAATTTGAAGTAAGAATCCTTGGTTCTCTCCTGTGGTGGGCCCTGTCACAAGGAATCTGCTGGGAACAATTCGCTGGTCAACTATTTCCACAGAAAAACAAGGTGGGAGGAGAGGGTGATCATGTGCACCATTACAGTAATAAATTCTCTTTTCTTCATTCACAGGATGCGCGTGCGGTCTGCATTTATTGTGTATCCTCAATTGTCCTTGAGAAAAGAGGTGGAGTTTGAACCTCTACAGTCCATGTGGTGCTTATTATGCCCTGTCATAGCAGTTTGATACAACAGAATACCTTGCTAGACAATTTCAGAGGGAGTGAAGAGAGTGTGGAGTCGCATGGGACCAGGTAAGGATGGCAGGTTTTCTTCTTCCCTAAAAGGGAACCAGGTGGGCACCATTGCTGATACTAACTTTTTGATTCCAGAATTAATTGAAATTAAATTCCCCGGATGCGGGATCTGAGATTTGCACTCATGTCTCTGGATCATTCGACCAGTAACATAACCACTACCACTGCCACACCCTTAATGTTCCAAGCAGTTCACATATAGACACAAGAATATGAGCAATTAAGGATTATTTTTAAAGGAATTTGTAACAGTGGAGATAAATTTCGAACAGCAGTTGAGAATTAAATATAGGGATGGATAATTCCATACTTTAAAAGGTGGAGGATGGAAAACAGCAAGAAGAGCATCGGCATAATCCAAAGTTTGGAGGTGACAGTTTCAACAACATGGGGTGGAGGAAGAGCGTGGTGTGATTTGCAACTGCCTGTCTGGAATGTATTTAATGTTCAAAGAGGACATCCTGTCTTTGTTTGTGACTCCGGTCAAGAAAGTAGTTTCTTGTGTCCAAATTCATTGCTCAGCCTCCGGTTTAGCATCAAGCTATTGGCATTGCCGACAATTGTTAGAAGATGTAAAACTCACCTCGGTGACAAAAATAGTTAATACTGATCACCAAGTGGTCACTGATCCACTCTCTCTCTCAAAATGCTGACTTATCTATGCATTTCCAGCATTTTGTGTGGAGTTTGCACATTCTCCTCGTGTCTGCGTGGGTTTCCTCCGGGTGCTCCGGTTTCCTCCCACAGTCCAAAAATGTGCGGGTTAGGTTGATTGGCCAGGTTAAAAATTGCCCCTTAGAGTCCTGGGATGCGTAGGTTAGAGGGATTAGCGGGTAAATATGTGGGGGTAGGGCCTGGGTGGGATTGTGGTCGGTGCAGACTCGATGGGCCGAATGGCCTCCTTCTGCACTGTAGGGATTCTATGATTTCTATGATTTCATAAGATCAGAAGAATAGGAGTAGACCATTCAATACGATCATGGCTAATCAGATTGTTGCCTCAACACCACTATCTTCCCAGTCTCCCAAAACCCTCCACTCCTTTGTCAATCAGGTTTCTCACACCTGCAGTTCTTGCTTTTCAGGTCAATTACCCCCATTTCCAGCCAATTGCATTTATCACTGCACCCAGCCTCAAAACTAAATGTAGACTTGACTGTCCCTTCAAAATGCTAGCTTATAACATAACAGATACACGATCCTTTTCTAGACAGCGTTTACATTGCTAATTAGGACCATAGGCATCTCTCTCCAGTAGAGATAGTGTGTTGCACATGCACACACAACACAATCGTTTATATAGCTTGAGGGACACTACTCCACGAGCAAGCTCCACAAACTACCAGAGCCAATACAGAGATTGAACCCATGCTGTTGGCATCATTCTGCACGACAGACTAGTCAAGTAGCCAATTTCAGCTAACCAACACCCACCTCCCACAAACCCCTTTGAATAAACTGCACAAATCTACAGCCACCTCACCTTTTTCGTCAATGCATTTCACCAAAATCATCCTCGTCTACTACTGGAGACTATTCATTTCCCTCCACCATTGTGAATATACAAGTCAAGTCTACAAGAAACACAAAACTAGATTCAAGTGCAACATTTGACAATCTAGTTTAGGCTTTCGTCTTCTGGGCCAATTTCTACAAATATGGTTGAAAAACCTGCACTCGGGAACTGGGTAATATCAGCAAGTCAAATGAGTAGGAGACGACTGAAATTCCCATTGCTTGCTTGTTTTTATTGGGATCACTGCAAAATCATTTTCAATACAGTTACAAGTTAGTAACAGATTACAGTGCAAAGCTGCAGCATTTCAGTCATACAATTCACAAAGGATGTCCAGTGTGGAAAATGGAAACAGTCTGGTGAATTTAAAGGTGCTCCAAGACTTGTACTATACAAGTCACTTTGCAAACAATTTGCATTATAATCCACCGAGTAGTAGCTGTACCAGCATTAATTTGGATCACAAAAATGCTCTTTTTGCTTATCCAAATGCTTAAAAAGTCAATCCTGTTACAAAACCAAGTTTTGAACATTCCTCTATTCCACAAGAAATCAAACTGAGATGCAAGAGTCAGACATATTGGATGGTCCCTAGTCTTTGCAGTTAGCCAACCTCAGCTACAATGGGCCTCAATGTCTCTGGGGGGGACAAAAGGCCCCATTTTCACTCATGCGCATTATTCATCAACACCTACTAAGAAGTAGGCATTTGTACAAGATCAGCTAAAAGTGGGATGGATTCAGTTATGTTGTTCACAGGGGCAAACAGCTTGACAGCATCCAATATCCAGCAGTACCTCTGTCCTTTCTCTTCACCACTTTGAATTTGCAAAAATTGGCTCACTGTGCATGAAGTCTACAAAAGAAAACAGTAAGGAAATCTTATTCCAGGATCTAATTTATGCTTTCATCAGGTTTAAATTATCCCCATTTCCTCCAAGCAACCGGATCGGCTTTAAAAAACTGCACCCTAGGAATTGGGCAATAATAATCAGGAAATAGGACTAAAATTGCTACTGCTGGTAAAAGTCACAAAAAAAAAGGCAAATGCCAATCTCTATCTGAGGATTAGATCTTTGGGTTAGTAGAAGAGGAGAGACATAGTTCTTATGGAGAAGTGGAAGATGTTGGAGTAGTAACTGAAAGTCTGTGGGCATGAAAGAACCTTGAAACAAGACAGTAGATAGGTGCACCTTCAATCACACATACAGCTACTTGCCAATCAATGCTAGATTGCTGGAAGACGACCCAGGGTAAGGAAAAAAGATGCAAACCTAAGTGATTCTCATGCACTTCCTAGCAACTAATTACACAACAGGGAGTTAGGACCTAGGAGCATGTAATTTTGCTGATCAAATGGGGTAGGGCATGGCATGTTGTGCTGTGTGATTTAAAGCAATGGCTCCCAACTGTGTAGTGAATATAGATTCAAAAATCCATGTAATTAAACTAAAACTATCTTTCATCTTTAGCTCTGTGGTTGGCATCTCCAAGACCTGACGAATCCTGGGCCTCCCAAGCATGCACCAGATAGGAAAGATCAGCACATGCATGGTTTACATTTTTTATTTTGGTCAAGCCCATCCGCATGACCAACAGGACTTACAGCTGAAGACAAAGATCCACACGCTCGCACAAAAAGGGCGCAAAAACCCTGGGAGAAGCGAGAGACAGAGAGGGGCTAAAAATACAAGCAAGAGGAAAGGGAGTAGTTAAAAACAAAGCTCGCAGTAAGGGAAGACGACAGAAAATAAGAGGTATGCCTCAAAAGATTTTGTACTGTGATATATTAAAAAGTTGGGAAACACTGATCTAAAGAGAACCTTTAGGATGTTGGTGGTGGAGGGTAGGGAAGAAGAGCAGAGATAAAAATTGAATACACTTTGCAATTTTAATCGCTTAGAAATGATAAATGATAACACTGTACAATGCAAGAAAAAGGAATCCACTGTGCTCTGCAGAAATAGGCAAAAAAAGTTATCCTGCATTAACAAGAACAGCGGGATCAAAACGCAACTGTTGCAAAACCTCCAGATGACCTCTAATCCTAATCCTGCAATTTGATTTTGTAATCTACAGATCATGACATAATGCTTACAATAATTTGCAGATTCATCTAATCATACAAGCTTCTGCTAAAAATGTACATTGCCAAGATATTTACAATCAAGTATTTCTCACTTAGATTAGAGTATCAGCAGCAGCCGGGCTGAGGCAGAGGCAAAAATAAGCAATGTTATAGAGCTAGAAGTGGGCTTTGTGACGGAGACGATATAGGGTTGGAAGCACCCACTCAGGGTTGAAAAGGACAGAGGTTACGAGCAACTTAGTTCAACCCAAGACTGTGACTTAGGAGGGGAACGCACAGTAATCAGTGACAAGGGCACAGATATGGTGGCAGGAGGCAGAGGAAAATCATAGAAATCATCATAGAATCCCTACAGTGCAGAAAGAGGCCATTCAGCCCATCAGGTCTGCACTTGACTCTGACAAAGCACCTTACCTGGGCCCTTTCCCCCACCCTATCCCCATAACCGTACATATTTAGCATGGCCAATCCACCTAACCTGCAGATTTTTTGGACTGTGGGAGGAAACCGGAGCACCCGGAGGAAACCCACGCAGGTATGGGGAGAATGTGCAAACTCCACATACAGTCACCCAAGGCTGAAATTGAATCTGGGTCCCTAACACTGTGAACCACCGTGCTACCCAATCATTTCAGTCTTTCCAATATTCAGGAGGAGATAATGGGCTAGAATCCAAAGAGCAACAGAAAGATGAAAGCATTTTGGATCAAATTGTAAAACTGTACCTCAGCAAGAAGTGCAGCAGGAAGGGAAATAAAGCAATCAAAAGAAAAAAAAGAGGAATGACTCTTCCTAGTAGTGCCACAATCATGATGTTCGAAAGCACTTTACAGCCAATGAAGTACTTTTTTAAAACAGTGAGCATACCTATTTTTATGGCGGCAGAGTGGTTAGCACTGCTGCCTCACAGCGCCAGGGACCCAGGTTCAATTCCAGCCTTGGATCACTGTGTGGAGTTTGCACGTTCTCCCCGTGTCTGCGTGGGTTTCTTCCGGGTGCTTCGATTTCCTCCCACAGTCCAAAGATGTGCTGGTTGGGTTGATGGGTCAATTTAGCATGACCATAGTGTCAGGGGGATTAGCAGGGTAAATATGTGGGGTTACGGGAATAAGGCCTGAGCGGGATTGTTGTCGGTGCAGACTCGATGGGCCGAATGGCCTCCTGCACTGTAGGGGTTCTATGATTCTAAATGTGTGCGCTCAAGTCTCAGGAGCGGGAATTAAATCCACAACCTTCTGGTTCTTAAGGAGAGGGCTGGTACCAACTGAGCCATAGCTGACACTTAAACATAACTCAAACATACCATAAAAGCTTCTTCAACCAGCCATTCCAATTAATGCCTTAGTGACAGTGCAATTCCACAGGCACTGAGAGTCATTGGTACCTCAGTGATCATCATTGTTGAGTGGACCTGGCCAATGAGCAATAACAGGCCATTAAAGTGCAGGATGCATCATAGCTAAACCCAATCATATTATCAACAGCCACACACTTTCCAGTAATGGAACAAGAGTGGAGATCAACAATGGAAACCTTAACTGACCTTTCTCCTCACCAACCTGAGGGGATGGGAATGTAATTATAGGCACTTCTTCCTTGTATCTTTGATTATCATGCACAGTTACTGATATTTGCAAAGGATGAACATTGTTGCAAGCTTGTCACAAGATGCTAACTTTGAACACTTGCAAATGATAGATCTCAGTTATTCCACAAAACAGAGAAGCTACTTCCAAGTAATTTCACAAGACAGAAGCCACTTTTGTAGTAATCCAGCAAGCACTGTCAACTGTAACATATTGATTACCAATTTTGATAATGCTGACATATAACTGGTTAAAGGTACACTTTATGGTTCCATGTTGCAACAAAAAGAGAACTTTGTGCCTCGTATCTCAACAAGTACTTTAGCACATGTGCTTTAAAGTTCATTCCTTCTACCCCACCCAAGAGATTAATTCATTATATTTTTCATTGGTTAAGGATTGGCACTATTTTGAGAAGCAGGTGAGTTCTTCCTGACATCCTGGCCAATATTTATCCCTCAATTATCACAGATTATCTGGTCATTATCACATTGCTGTTTGTGGGAGCTTGCTGTGTGCCAATTGGCTGCCGAGTTTCTTGCCAGTCCAAAGGTGCTCAAATGCTGGGATACAATACAGGGGATGCCAGTCAGCTGGTATCTTGCCTAAGTCACCATTCCTCAGAAGTGAATATTAACAAGCTTCTCAACTGACACTGGCATCATAGTAAAAGACTCATTTTGTTCTTTCTCAAAGTCCACACACATGCTTTGTAGTCACGTCACCAGATAGCAATCAGGACTGGGAAGGTTTTTTGATTCCACGTCACAGCCTTAATCTAGCCAGAGATCCTCTTGATCAGTATGGGTCATTAGATAATGTATTTGCCAATTAAGCTATTAGAATAGCTTATTGCCTAGCGGCAATTAAATTCTGATGTAAAATGTTTGTTAGTTAATATTTCAGTTAACTAACAAATATTTCAGTCAAGTGTGGGCGTGGGATTGTCGTCATGTCTCCTATGGAGAAGAATGGTGTGTAATATGGAAGTCACACAAACTTTTCTGAAGAATGCTACCAAATGCAAAATATTCATGCCAAAACTTAATCTAAACACAAGTCAGCACAAAATGTTGAAAAGCTAGACAATTTACCAGAGCCGAACACCATATTGGGTTAGAAAACAGTACCAAATATAATTCCTTCAATGTAGGGTAAACAGATTACATCCACCACACTGACAATGAAGAAGTGAAGAAGATTATATCAACCCATTTTACGATACTATTGAATGACATATTCATTGAAAGAGATAAATCAGGATACAACTTCAACTATTTCCCTCAATGACTGCAATGCCAACAAAATATACTTTTATATTCAAGCTTTAGCTACTCATTAAGTCAGCTATTACTCTGGGATTATCCTGGAGTGCAAGCACAATCCCAAACTCCTCTTTACTTCTACCACTTTTGCTCCCCCAATCTACATCAAGAATGAGCAGCTCATACATTTCTTAAATTGCTTTTAACATGGCCACCGGTTTGGAGATCCATGGCCTCACCTCCCGTTATCTCTGTAATCTTCACCAGCCCCATAACCATCCGAGATATCTGTGCTCCTCTAATTCCGGCCTCTTGTGCATTCCCAACTTGAACTACGCCACTATTAGTGGCCGTGCCTTCAGCTGCCTAGGCCCCAAGCCCTGGTTGATGATCAATGAATGCACCTTCCCTGGTTAAGTCCTGGGATGAGACTTGAACCCAGAGCCTCTGGTTTAGAGGCAGGGAGACTACCCACTGCAACACAAGATCTCCTCCCTCCTTTAAGACACCCCTTAAAATCTACCTCTTTGACCAAGCTTTTGGTCATCTGACCTAATTCCTTATGTTGCTCTGTCATATAAAACTCCTGTGAAGCACCTAGGGATGTTGTATGTTAAAGTTGCTACATGAATACAAGTCCAAAGATGTGTAGGTTAGATGTATTGGCCATGCCAAATTGCCCCTTAGTATCCCGGGATGCATAGGTTACAGGGATTAGCGGGGTATATATGTGGGGTTATGGGGGGCCTGGGTGGGATTGTTGCTGGTGCAGACTTGATGGGCTGAATGGCCTCCTTCTGCACTGTGAGTCTATGATGATTTCTTGTTGTTGCTGTACCCACCCTGTCCCCACATACATGTTTGCCCCTGTTCCTTCAAATACCTTTGAAAATTAATTCTTCGAACATTAATCCCGATAGCACATTCCACAGCTTCACAAAAATTATCTCCATCTCGGAGAAATCTCTCTCATTTAATCTTGTACATAACTCCTCATGCTAGACCGCCAAATTATTTTTTTCCTATATACTTTATCCCATCCCCAACACCTCAATTAAAATCGCCCTTCAATCATCTCTTAAAACATACCTGATCAAAGTCCAAATATGCCAGCAATCACTGCACAATACTCTACCTAGACACGTGTCCTTTTTTAAAAAAAGGACATTATGGCATCCTTTCCCATTTTCCAGTCTTATTCCTATCGCCCCAGGCTTAGGTAGTACAGAGCACTGCTCCTCTAACTAAAGGCGGCACAGTGGCTAGCACGGCTGCTTCACAGCACCAGAGACCCGGGTTCGATTCCTGGTTTGAGTCACTGTGTGGAGTTTGCACATTCTCCTCGTATCTGCATGGGTTTCCTCCAGGTGCTCCAGTTTCCTCCCACATTCTGAAAGACATGCTGGTTAGGTGCACTGACTCAAACAGGCGCCGGACTGTGGTGACTAGGGGAATTTCACAGTAACTTCATTGCAATGTTAATGTAAACCTTACTTGTGACTAATAAATAAACTTTAAACTTTAACTCATCCACATACACCACGTCCAAGACTCAATCCTTAGCTTCCTCTTCACTACTGAAAGCTTTGGAGATGGTACAGGATGGTTCCAGGGATGAAGAGTTCAGTTATCTAGATAGAGCAGAGAAGGCGATCTAATAGAACTGCTCAAAATCATGAAAGGTTTCGATAGAGCAAACTGAAAAGGCTGTTTTTAAAAAAGCTGATTACCAGATTTAAGAAAATTGGTAGAAGGGCCAGAGGAAAAAAATTGCTTTAAGGCAATTAGTAGTTCTGATTTGGGATGCACTGCCTAATAGAATGGCACATTGTACAAATACATGAGAAGTTGCAGAAATATGGGGATTACTCTTCAAAAGTGTTGACGATGGGCTGAGTAACCTCCCTCTGTGCTGTACCACTCTTTGATTCTATCTACATGCTGTGCCTGACCAACATCACACACATATATTGTACAGCATTTGGATGAATATTACTGCTATATTAAAAGTTCAAATCTCCACTAATGTCCATACTGTTGGAAACCAGGGCAGGATCCCAACATAGTACACAATAGACAGCCTCTAAATAAGTAATGTTGAAAGAAAATACTCCCTCCTAAGAGAGTCAGGAATGGGAATATTATGCACAGCTAAAAAGGTTTGCAGTGTTCCATTCTAAAGTTCTATCTTTTCACAGGCAAGACAACAGTACTCTCTTATGAGGCACTTGTTTCACCGTTAGCATACTAGAGATTTGATGAAAGTAAGAGCAGCATGATGGCTAGCACTGCTACCTAACAGCATCAGGGACATGGGTTCAATTCCAGCCTTGGTGACTGTGTGGAGCTCGCACATTCTCCCCATGTCTGCATGGGTTTCCTCTGGGTGCTCCAGTTTCCTCCCACAATTCAAAGATGTGCAGGTTAGGTTGACCAGTCTTGCTAAATTGCCACTTAGGTGCCCAAGGCTGTGTAGGTCAAGGGGGTTAGCAGGGTAAATACATGGGGCTACAGGTTTAGGGTCTGGGTGGGATGCTCCATTGGCGAGCTAGCGCAGACTCAATGGGCCAAATGGCCTGCTTCTGCATTGTAGGGATTCTGAGAATCAGAATGGTTACAGCCCAGAAGGTTCAACCCATAACATCGAGGCCAGCTTTTCAAAACACAGATTCATCCAGTCTCACTCTCTCGCCCACATTTTTCCTCATCAGATAATCATCCAATTCCCTTTTGAAAGCCATAATCAAGTCTGCCTCCACCACCCTCTCAGTAAGGTTTTTATTCATTCTTTGGTCATTAACCTTAAATCAGTGCCCTCTGGTTCTTGATTATTCCATCAACAAGATGTCTCACTATCTGCTCTGACTTCTTCACATGCTTCCTAAACTACAGTTATCAGAATCAGATACAACATTTCCAGCTGAGGGTAGACTTTTTTAAATATTAAAAACTCCTTTTTAACACTCTGTACCTCACAACAACTCAGAATCCTAAATGCCCTTTAAGTATTTCCTCAATCTGGTCATATGTATCTGCGCCCCTTTTGGAATGTATTTTATATTATCTCTCCACGTTCTTATGAATCACTCCGCATTTCTCCACGATAAAGTTCATCTGGGAGGAAATGCTATTCGCATATTTTTCATACCAAGCGATAAGTTGACGACCAAAAGGAGGGGGTCTTTCAGGCGATGAATTCAAAGGCAAAGTGTTGCTTTTCACCTCCATTAAGAATTAAAGGGAAACCAAAAACAATCGCTGCTAAAGTCCAAAAACAAACTTACAATAGACTCCCGAACTCGGTTGTGGAAGAGCTTTGCTCTAATCATAACGTCGTCTTCCATCGCAACCCTTCATGGCGGACCAAACGCGCGCTACCTGTTGCCTGAAATCAGTGAAGTTTTCTCTCTCCACAGCTCGAGCTCCGCGCGGCTGCAAGCGTCTAATCTGCCACCCGCTGCAGCCGCCCCATGGAACACGGCTCCGGATTGGCTGCAGCCACCACGCGCAAACATAGCCCCGGCCACACCATTGGCGGGGCTAGCTTCTCAAATGGTATGCGACGTGTGATTGGTTAGTATTCATCACAGGCGAAACCGATTGGCGAGAAGCGTGAAGAGCTCCACCAATAGGAATAGAGAATGGAAAGCGTTTGCGCAGATGATTGGTTGCGATCTTGTCCGAAAGACAATTGGCTGAAACACGAGGAGACACCAGATGAACTTTATCGTGGAGAAATGCGGAGTGATTCATAAGAACGTGGAGAGATAATATAAAATACATTCCAAAAGGGGCGCAGATACATATGACCAGATTGAGGAAATACTTAAAGGGCATTTAGGATTCTGAGTTGTTGTGAGGTACAGAGTGTTAAAAAGGAGTTTTTAATATTTAAAAAAGTCTACCCTCAGCTGGAAATGTTGTATCTGATTCTGATAACTGTAGTTTAGGAAGCATGTGAAGAAGTCAGAGCAGATAGTGAGACATCTTGTTGATGGAATAATCAAGAACCAGAGGGCACTGATTTAAGGTTAATGACCAAAGAATGAATAAAAACCTTACACGAGAAACACCGGATCCTTTAATTGGATGAACACCTTCCATTTAAACCATGCGTCAATGCTGGAGAATATGACTGAAAAAAATTAACTTTTAACATTATTGGTGTCGTGGTACAACAGATAGATGGAAGGAGAGCCTTACCGGCAAATTATATTTAAAATCTGAACCAAAGTATGCAACATTTGAGCTCGTAAGGAGTCTAACAACACCAGGTTAAAATTTGAACGACACAGACGAAATGGAGGTTGTGTCAGGCTTTATTGACATTAACAAGTAAGACTAAAATAACAGTAACGTATTGTGAAGAAGCATGTTCTTTTTACAAAACATGTATATATTCAATATGTTCCCCTTTTCTGTAAGGTGACTGGGTTGTAGGCTTCTGTATTGTATCACTACGATTTGCAAAGTATTGTCAGTTCACTCCAGTTTTAACCCTTTTTTGTAGAGATTTAGAGCCTTTTGCTGCAACGAGTACAGAGAAAAGCCAACGGTCGTTTAAATGAATTAACATTCAAGAGAGGGAAATTTAAATTGACCAATCAACAGCTGCTTGTAAAGCAGCAGAGACACACTGCCGCCTGGAGGCAACCCCCTGCATCTGGCCTTCCCTGGACTTTCTAAATGCAACTCGACCAAATGTTAATCCTATCTTCTTTCTGGCCTCTCCGAACCTCTAACATCTCATTTTGTGCCCAAACCAAAGCATGATAGAAACACCCAGCAATCAGATGGAGAAAACCATTTTCCCATTAGATTTCCAGTGTTTTTATTTTTGATATATAATGTGTGGCTTGCGTAATTATTGTCTGGATCTATCTTTTTTTGATCAAGACATCCCGTTCTAGCTTAGATAATATCCTCACTACAGTAAAGACATGTAATGGAAATACTGCGATCGAGATATCAAAAGTGAAGCGCATGATTCATAGAATCCCTACAGTGCAGAGGGAGGCCATTAGGCCCGTCAAGTCTGCACTGACAACAATCTCACCCAGGCCCTATCCCCATAATCACCCTGCTAATCTCCCTTACTAAGGGGCAATTTAGCATAGCCAATCAAGCTAACCCACATATCTTTGGCGTGTGGGAGGAAACTCACGCAGACATGGAGAGAACATGCAAACTCCACATAGGCACCCGAGGCTGGAATTGAACCCAAGTTCCTGGCACTGAGGGGCAGCAGTGCTAACCACTGTGTCACTCATAATTCAAATCAAAGTAGATGATCAATCAAAGTTTATTTATTAGTGTTACAAGTAGGCTTACATTAACAATGAAATTACTGTGAAAATCTCCTAGTCGCCACACTCCGGTGCCTGTTTGGGTACACTGAGGGAGAATTTAGCATAGCCAATACACCTAACCCGCAAATCTTTGGACTGTGGGAAGAAACCAGAGCACCTGGAGAAAACCCACGCCGACACGATGGAGAACATGCAGACTACACACAGAGAGTGACCCAAGCCAGGAATCGAACTCGGCTCCCTGGTGTTGTAAGGCAGCAATGCTAACCTCTGTGCCACCCATGATCATATTGGATAACAGAGCTCCTATGTTCCTATTTCTTAAAATATTGACCTATTTCACAAGTGGACAGTTATTATTCACAATTAGTTTGTATGTAAAAACATAGTGCTGTATGTTTTGAGACTACAATCCTACAATTGTCCTCAGAATCCTTGAACTACCACAATTTGCATTTATATGACACATTTAATGCAATAAAAAGTACTAAGACGCTTCACAGGAGCACTATCAGTCGATATTTGATAATAGACCAGGTGAGAAGGTTCTAGGACAGGTGACCAAAAACTTGGTCAAAGATAAAGAAGCATCTTAATAACAGAGGTGGAGAGGCAGAAAGCTTAGAGCAATGGTGGGCAACCTGCAGCCTGTGGGCTGCATGCAGTCCATCCATGTTGTAAGCGCAGCCTACTTGACATTTTGTTGACCGTTGCCAATGTGCAGGGTTGCCAGATGCTGCTGGTTTCCGTCCACATAGTTGTTTTCCTACTAGTATGACTAAAGTGGAATCGAACCCGGGTCCCTGTCGTTGTGAGGCAGCAGTGCTAACCACTGCGCTGCCGTGCCTCCCCACTGAGACTCCACACAGACAGGCAGCCAAGGCCAAAATTGAACCCAGGTCCCTGTACTGTGAGGCAGTAGTGCTAACCACTGTGCCACCCATAATTCCTGGCTCGGGTCACTGTCTGTGTGGGTTTCCTCTGGGTGCTCCGGTTTCCTCCCACACTCCGGGTTAGGTGCATTGGCCGTGGTAAATTGACCCTAGTGTCGGGGGACTAGCAAGGTAAATGTGTGGGGTTACAGGAATAGCCCTGGTTGGATTGTGGTCGGTACAGACTTGATGGGCTGAATGGCCTCCTTCTGTACTGTAATCTCAACATTGATTAAACACAACATTGACTGTGAGAGCCATGCACTCCCTCTATGTCCAATCAAAACGCAAATATTTCTTTTGTTTTACCATTTGAAGTTGACGATAGTTCTATTAATATATGAATGATTAATCATTTTCTATAACTTGTCATGAAAAATTCAGCGTATGTTAAATATATTCAATCTTATTCATGGGGTCACAGTTAGTGAATATGCCTGATTTCAATCCTACAGCCCACTGAGATGAAGGAGGGCCACTCATGCGGCCCACTCACCAGCCTAGGTTGCCCAGCGTTGCTGAGAGGAAGGAATTTCTGAGCTTCGGGTCTCAGCAGCTGAAGACAAAGAGGCAAGCACAAAATAAAATTATTTTTCTTGAATTCTTTCCCTAAAGGCAAACAACGGCTAAGCACCATGATTTTTTACTGGGGTAGGGTGAGGAGGCAGGCCCCCAGTCTACCTCAGCCAGAACGGGGATCAAACCCAGTGCTGTTTGCAGGACCAAGAAAAGCAATCATGGTGCTTCTCCTCTTTCCAGGCCCCTTATTCTCCACCCCACTTAACCCTTCCCCTCAATCATGCTTTATAATTTTTCCCCTTTCTGTGATTCACCAATCACAGACAGATACTAGTAAAATGATAATGTCCATTGTTGGCATCTGGTTACAAATATTATCTGATTTATTTGCAGCATTGGTCATGAATATTAAGAGTAGCAACAATATAATGCAGTGTTAGTTTATGTGTGTTCTGTAGGTGATCACACGGCTATTGAACAAACCAGAGAGTACAAATCACTGAGGTCCAAAGATGTGCGGGTTAGGTTGATTGGCCATGCTAAAATTGCCCCTTAGTGTCCTGGGATGCGTAGATTAGAGGGATTAGCGGGTAAAATATGTAGGGATATGAGGGTAGGGCCTGGGTGGGATTGTGGTCGGTGCAGACACGATGGGCCGAATGGCCTCTTTCTGTACTGTAGGGTTTCTATGATTCTATGATTAACAGCATTGTGCAATATTGTTAATTTGACAGGAAAATATCCTATTAGATAGTTCTAACACGGTGCATACATTGACAATGATTTTGGTGATTGTCTCAGCCCTCATTAACATGTTCTGCACATTCATATGAACATGGTGACAAATTCATTTTTGGGACAAAGATTCAATACTTGCAACCCAGATAAATTGCACAAGATCTTTTCCAATCTATAGAAGACTTCCGCCTGCCTGGGTGCATGATATTATTCAATATAATTATTTCATAGAAGAGGTGTAATTGGATTTATTTTATCAGTAATATCTCAGGGTAGAAAGATCAAATGACTCCTGAGCAGCAAAGTGGAATTGGAAGTGGATTGAACAACATAGGTATTCACTGTCAGTGAGAAGCATTGGAGTCCTCAGGTGTCTCTGTGCAACACATTTTTTTAGGCCAGCAGACAAAGACTGAATGGTTCACAATTGTATCTCTGTTTTCTTGATCAGCAAGTCTGAAGACTGCTGATTGCTTCTTCTTGTTACAATATATGTTCAATATTACTTTGCAACACAACTTTATCACAATATTTAATTCCTCAAAAAAGCTCATAAAAGCAACAAGACAGAGTGGGATAATAGGTAAGTAGACAAAAGGACAATATTGAAGTCAATGGAAAAGGCTGTTGAAAATTATTTGCAGGATAAAACAGGTTACTAAGTTACTATGAGCCCATCATATAATGGATGCATTGGTGACCATCTTTAAAATTCTGTAGATGCTGGAATGGTGCCTGCAGATAGAAGGTAGCAAATGTGACCCCACTATTTAAGAATAGAGAGAGAGAGAAAATTGGGCTATAGACCTGTTGGCCTGACAGCAGTAGTAAAGAAAATGTGAGAATCTATTCTAAAGGATGTGACAACTAGGCATTTTAGAAATTAATGATGAAATTGAGCAGAATCAACATGGACTTATGAAAGGGAAATTATGCTTGACAAACCTATTTTTTGAGAATGCAGCTAGCAGAATAGATAAGGGAGAACCAGTGGACGTGGTGTAATTGGATTTTCAGCAGGCTTTCGATAAGGTCCCACACAGGTGAGTAAACAAAATTAGAGCTCATGGGATTGGGGGAAATATATTAACATGGATTGAGTGGAGAAAAACATAAAGATGGGTACATAACACATAAAATGGCTGCCTGGCACATAAACAGTCACCTGGGAAAGAGACATTAAGCAGGCACTGACTTTTAGTGCAGACAGCTACTTGAAATTAAAACATGAAGGACAGACAGTTATTTAAAGTTAAACATGCAGGAATCAGATCCTGCAGGAAGCCAGCCAGGGCTTGAGGCACTTTTTAGGATAAGGACAGATCTAGGACAATAAGGACTGATAAAGAGGTTAGTCACAAACGGGAACGGGAATACATAAATGCAGGAAAACCAATTACTGTATGAATAGACCAAAACTAAGTCATTGATAGGGAAAATGTACCCATTCTATGAAACAATGCGATGTTAAAAGCCAATGTCTGTATATGTCTGGCTGTAACGATGTGTTAAACTATTGATCCTACTCAGCTATAACGATGTGTTAAATGGCTAATGTCCAGACTATCCATTGTCTGAAAAGTATAAAAATGAACCACTCCTATTGTATCATTGAGAGAAGGTAGCTGCCTAAAGCACTGCGGAGTGCCAGTGCCTTTTCTCCATGAAGCTTCGTTAAATAAAACTGTATTGTTGAAACCTCCACAAGTTAATGGACAGAAAACAGAATTGGGATAAACTGATCATTCTCAGGATGGCAGGTTGTGACTAGTGGGGTACGACAAGGATCACGGCTTGGGCTCCAGCTATTAACAATTAATATCAATGATTTGAATGCGGGGATCAAATGTAATATTTCCAAGTTTGCTGTTGACACAAAAGTTGGTGGGAATAGGAATTGAGAGGAGGATGCAAAGAGGCTCCAAGGAGATTTAGACAGACTAAATGAATGAGTAAGAACATAGCAGATGGAATATAATGTGGAAAAATGTGAAGTTATTCACTTTGGTAGAAAAAACATGAAGACAGAGTATTTCATAAATGGGGAGAGGTTGGGAAGTGTTGATGTCCAAAGAGACCTGGGTGTCCTTGTTCATCAATCACTGAAAGCCAACATGAAGGTGCAACAAGCAATAATGAAGGCAAATAGTCTATTAGCTTTTATTGCAAGGGGATTTGAGGACAAGAAGTCCAGGTCTGAGGCGTTCAAGTCAGGTGACACTGACCTATACAAGAAAGCCAGATACAATCTCAGGAGATCCATCAAAGATGCCAAAAGACAGTACCGGACCAAGCTAGAGTCCCAGGCTAGCTACACCAACCCCCGCCGACTATGGCAAGGTCTGCAAACATAACAGGCTACAAAATGAAGGCATGTAAAATCGCCGGCTCCAACGCACCCCTCCCTGATCAGCTCAATTCTATGCCCGTTTTGAGAAAGAGGTCAGCGAGAGCATGCCCTCTACCCTGGAAGCCCTGGATGAACCTGTATCTGGGGTCACCATTGCAGATGTCAGAACAGCTTTCTTGAAGTCAACCCACGGAAAACAACTGGCCCGGATGGGGTACCCGGACGTGCACTCAGATCCTGCACGGATCAGCTGGCGGAGGTATTCACAGACATCTTCAACCTCTCTTTACAACAATCTGAGGTCCCTATCTGCTTCAAGAAGATGACCATCATCCGGCTACCTAAGAAAAACCAAGCAACATGCCTCAATGACTATCGGCTGGTGGCTCTGACATACATCATTATGAAGTGCTTCGAAAGGCTAGTCCCGGACTACCTGGATCCACTACAGTTTGCCTACTGCCGCAACAGGTCCACAGCAGATGCCACTTCCCTGGCCCTGCACTCAACCTGGAACACCTAGATAACAAGGACACCTATGTCAGACTCCTATTTATTGACTACAGCTCAGCCTTCAACACTATTATTCCCACAAAACTCATCTCCAAACTCCGTGGCCTGGGCCTCGGCACCTCCCTCTGCGACTATCCTGAACTTCCTAACTCACAGACCACAATCAGTAAGGATAGGCAACAACACTTCCTCCACGTAATCCTCAACACCGGTGCCCCACAGGCTGTGTTCTCAGCCCCCTACTATACTCCTTGTACACCTATAACTGTGCGGCCAAATTCCCCCCCAATTCGATTTTCAAGTTTGCTGATGACACCACCGTAGTAGGTCGGATCTCAAACAATGACGAGACAGAGTACAGGAATGAGATGGAGAATCTGGTGAACTGGTGCGGTGAAAATAATCTCTCCCCCAATGTCAACAAAACGAAGGAGATTGTCATCGACTTCAGGAAGCGTAAAGGAGAACATGCCCCTTTCTACATCAATGGGGACAAAGTAGAAAGGGTCGAGAGCTTCAAGTTTTTAGGTGTCCTGGTCCCCCCCCATGCTGACACTATAGTTAAGAAAGCCCACCAACTTTCTCAGAAGACTAAAGAAATTTGGCATGTCAGCTATGACTCTCAGCAACTTTTACAGATGCACCATAGAGAGCATTCTTTCTGGTTGTATCACAGCTTGGTATGGCTCCTGCTCTGCCCAAGACCACAAGAAACTACAAAAGGTCGTGAATGTAGCCCAATCCATCACGCAAACCAGCCTCCCATCCATTGACTCTGTCTACACTTCCCGCTGCCTCGGCACAGCAGCCAGCATAATTAAGGACCCCATGCACCCCGGACATTCTCTCTTCCACCTTCTTCCTTCAGGAAAAAGATACAAAAGTCTGAGGTCACGTACCAACCGACTCAAGAACAGCTTCTTCCCTGTTGCTGTCAGACTTTTGAATGGACTTACCTTGCATTAAGTTGATCTTTCTCTACACCCTAGTTATGACTGTAACACTACGTTCTGCACTCTCTTGTTTCCTTCTCTATGAACGGTATGTTTTGTCTGTATAGCATGCAAGAAACAATACTTTTCACTGTATGTTAATACATGTGACAATAAATCAAATCAAATCAAAAGAGTAAGGAAGTCTTGCTGCAGTTGCATAGAGCCTTGGTGAGACCACACCTGGTGTCTCCTTGCCTAAGGAATGATATACTGGTCATAGAAGGAATGCAACAGAGGTTCACCAGAGTAATCCTGGGGATGGCAGGACTGTCTTATGAGGAGAGATTGAAGAGACTGGGCCTGTATCCTCTTGAGTTTAGAAGAATGAGAGGTGATCTCATTGAGGTGTGCAAATCTTTACAGGGCTCGACAGGGTAGATGCAGGAAGGATGTTTCCCCTGGTTGGGGGGGTGGGGGCGACTAGAACCAGTGGATACAGTCTCAGAATAAGAGGTTAATCATTTAGGACTGAGATGAGAAGAAATTTCTTCAGTCAGACGGTGGTAAATCTTTGGAGTTCTCTACTCCAGAGGGCTGTGGCAGCTCAGTCATTGATTATGTTTGAAGCAGAGGTTGATAAGATTTCTGGATATTAATGACATTAAGGGATACGGGGATAATGCAGGAAGATGACATTAAGGAAGACAATCAGCTGTGATCTGGTTAAATGGCAGAGCAGGCTCAAAGGGCCAAATGGCCTATTCATGTGTCTATCTTCCTATGTTCCTATTATACAGTCCTGTCTCAGCAATTTTACCCCACAAAGCCTGCTCACAGTAAACTTTCATTCGCAACAAAATAAACTCCAGTAATTATTTCACTCTCTGTCTGCAAGCTAATTATAGATGATTAAGGCCATCTATCCCAGCTCATCTCACTCATCCAGAATGACATACAAAGATATACATTTGGAGCAGAAGTAAGCCCCTGGAGCCTGCTTCACCATTTGATAACACTGCCTACATTATACCAACTCAAAAGTATCTAATTGGCTGTGAAGTTATTTAAGACTTTATGAAAGGTGCTGTATAAATGTGGATTTTATATTTCTTTCATTATATCTGTATGCAGTAGGCAGAGTGACTGTACAATAGTGAAATTGGAGGCCCACTGCTAAATCTCTAAGAATAATGAATTACAGAGCAATTAACTGATATTAGGAAAGCGGCAACAAAGAAATCACTACATTTACAAAACAATTCAACTCTGTAGCGAATACAACCTTACCATTCTGACTTCTCAAGCACCAACTCACAATATATCATGAATGGCACCTTCTCATTTTATGCTAATGACACTGTCTCCAGGATTTGTCAATCAGACATTTACCCAGCATCTTATAAAAATTCAGTTTGAATTGTTGATCTGAATATTTTTAGAACTGAATGATGCAAGATACTATACATAAATTCAGCAGGGCCTTAACTGAAGAACTGATTGTTTCCTCTTTTCCCAGAAACTGCCATACAAATTGTGTTCTACCTTATTAACTTACAACCTAAAACGGAAAAATGTAATTAATAAATAAGAAACTCAAACAGCAAAAGAGTGACACCCCCACCCCGCCTCTGCCTCCAATACCCCACAACCTCCGTTCACCCCTCAAACACCCTTCCAACCTCCTCCCACTCCTCCAACAACCACCAACCTCCTTCCCTTTCCTCCAATTCCCAACCTCCTCCCACCCACTCCTCCATCATACCTCAGCATCCCCAGAACCCTTCCAACACCCCATGATCATCTCCCTAACAGCACCCGCCCCCGCCCCCCCCACCCCACCCCACCCGGCCCCCGTAGCCTCCACTTGTCTCTCAATAGAAATTTCACTTCACATTTTTTTTTCAAGCAAGAATACTCTCAGTTGCTGCGCTGCTGTTGACCTGCGGGAAGCTTTGTGGTTTACTAGCTTTTAAACATTGGAACCATGAAGCAGCAGCACAGCAACTCAGTGAAACTGACCCGACAGACTGGATTTAAACAAAAATGGGAACTCTCAGGATGATGGTTTTGATTTTATTTTAAGTTGGTCTTTCAGGTCTGCAGCTCTGCCTCTCAGGCTGGTGGACAACAAGAAACTCCATTTAGCGCAATGAGCCCTGACTCCTCGACAAACCCCCAGCCCCCGGTGTTTGGCACCGTTTGCACCCCTCATCTCCGGAGCCCTGGCTTTTAGCATTAATTTGATCTACACACTAGCTGTCTATCCAACTGAGCCAGCCATTTTTAAGACACAACACTACCCTCTCAGGTAGATGTAAAAGGTCCCATGGCACTTATCAAAGAAGTCATGATGTGGAGATGCCGGCGTTGGACTGGGGTAAACACAGTAAGAAGTTTAACAACACCAGGTTAAAGTCCAACAGGTTTATTTGGTAGCAAAAGTGGCTTTTGCTACCAAATAAACCTGTTGGACTTTAACCTGGTGTTGTTAAACTTCTTACTTATCAAAGAAGGACAGGGCAGTTCCCTCCAGTGTCCTGGAAAATAGTTATCCCTCAATTAACATCATTAAAACAGACAAACTAACCTTTGTCACATTGATTTTGTGGGAGCTTGCTGTGCGTAAATTGGCTGCTGCGTTTCCCACACTATTACACTTCAAAAATAACTTATTTGTTATAAAGTGTTTTGGGAGATCTTTGATACAGTGCCATAGAAATTCAAATTCTTGATAAATAAATGCTAAATCAAATTTCTCCCATTTTCTGCTGGTGAGTGTGCCATAGACAGCTCTTTCCTTGTCTTGCTCATTCTAACTCAGCAGTTAGAAAATGCAGCAGCTCTTCCACTTCAGGCACTAGCATCTGCTGTAGAGGCTGGTAATGTCACTATTGCCTATTATTTGTTCTTTTGCTGCAGTCTTTTCACAAATGAGTGAATGGGCATGTCAAAAACATGTACATAGACAACTAACTATGTTTTGTCTGGACATTGAGTGTCAACAGGTTATTTGTCCATGGTAGCAGCTGAAGGGCATCACAAACAAAGCAAATTTTGGTCTCATTCTCCTTGAAAGACTGAAAAGCTCATGAGCTCCTCCTACTGATATAGCAGCCCCACTACACTTTATATGTGCTATGGTCATGATTGAGCCAAGATCCATTTTGACACTTGAGCTAGACCCAGACAAGATACCTGACTCACAGATTCTAATTTTTGGTATTCAGAAGGCTGACATGTGCAGCCATCCAGTAAAAAAGGGCTATTTAAATTTGTGGATTAACAAACTCCTGCCATATTCTGACAAAGCCAAATCTCGGTGCTCAGGTAGCCAAAGTCCAGAAGTATTTTGACTTTGAATTAAAATATGTCCTGAAGTCTAAGAACATAATCCTAGTCCATCTCAACTTGTGTTACTTGTAAAGAATTTTATTCAGCACCTTAACCATGAGCCTGAAGAAGAATTGCATATGGAATAGAGACCACGGTGAAGGGAATTTAAAAAAAATTTGATCATAGAATCAATAGAATCCCTACAGTGCACAAGGAGGCCATTTGGCCCATCGAGTCTGCACCGACCACAATCCCACCCAGGCCTTATTCCTGTAATGCCACATATTTACCCTGTCAATCAAACTAACCCGCACATTTTTTGGACTATGGGAGGAAACCGGAGCACACGGAGGAAACCTACGCAGACACAGGGAGAATGTGCAAACTCTACACAAACAGTGACCCAAGAGTGGAATTGAACCCAGGTCCCTGGCACTGTGAGGCAGCAGTGCTAACCACCGTGCCACCATATTGGGATATGGATGACACTGGCTAGGCTGCATTTATTGTCCATCCAAACTTTCCCGAGAAATGGTGGCGGAACTTCTCAAGCTGTTCCAATCCACATAAAAGGTTACGGCACGAAAACTCATGGTGTTGAGGGTGATATATTAACATGGATAGAGGATTGGTTAACTGACATGAAACAAAGTCAGGATGAATGGTTCAGTTATACAATAGATAGGAAAGCAATTTGTGAGGATAAAAAGATTCTGCTAAGAGATATAGAAAGGTAAGTGAGTGGGCAAAAGCAATAGACAGATGGAGTATAATGTGGGAAAACGTGCAGTTGTCCACTTTGGCAGGAGGAATAGAAAATCAGATTATTTGAATGGATAATTCCAGAATGCTACAGTAGAGGGATCTGGGTGCCCTTGTACATGAATCACAAAAAGTTAGCAAACAGATATAGCAAGTAATTAGGAAGGCGAGTGGAATGATACTTTTATTGTGAGGGAGATGGCATTTAAAAGGGAAGTCTTGGTACAGCTGTACGTGGCCTTTAAGTGAGACCACACCTGGAGTAGTGTGTAGTGTTGGGCCGGGATTTTATGACCTCACTCGGGTGAGGCTCATAAAATCCTGACCGAGGCCAACGGAGAATTCCGTTCGGGGCGGGCGAGGCGGTAAAATTCCTGCCTTGGTCTCCTTACTAAAGGAGGGATATACTTGCATTGGAAGCAGTTCATATAAGGTTCATTGGGCTGATTCCTGGGATGAAAGTGTTGTACGAGGAAAGGCTGGGCAGTTTGGACCTATACTCATTGGCGTTTAGAAGAATGAGAGGTGATCTTATTGAAACGGATCAAATTCTGTGAGGGCTTGAAAAGCAGAGAGGAAGATTCCTCTCGTGGGAGAATCTAGAACTTGGGGGCAGTTTAAAAACAAGGGGTCTTCCATTTAAGAAGTTTAACAACACCAGGTTAAAGTCCAACAGGTTTATTTGGTAGCAAAAGCCACACAAGCTTTCGAGGCTCTGAGCCCCTTCTTCAGGTGAGTGGGAATTCTGTTCACAAACAGAACTTATAAGACACAGACTCAATTTACATGAATAATGGTTGGAATGCGAATACTTACAACTAATCCAAGATGTTTTGTTTCTTAAAGACTGGATTAGTTGTAAGTATTCGCATTCCAACCATTATTCATGTAAATTGAGTCTGTGTCTTATAAGTTCTGTTTGTGAACAGAATTCCCACTCACCTGAAGAAGGGGCTCAGAGCCTCGAAAGCTTGTGTGGCTTTTGCTACCAAATAAACCTGTTGGACTTTAACCTGGTGTTGTTAAACTTCTTACTGTGTTTACCCCAGTCCAACGCCGGCATCTCCACATCATGTCTTCCATTTAAGACAGCAATGAGAAGGAATTTCTTCTATTGGTGGATCATGAAGTCTTTGGAATGCTCTTCTATGGAGAGCAGTGAAGGCTGAATCTTTGAAAAAATGCAAAGCTGAATTTGACAGATTTTTCTTTTGCAAGGAAGTCCGGGGTTATGAGGGTGAATGGAATGAAGGCCACAATCAGCAAAGATTTTACTAAATGGCAGAACAGGCTCAATGGGTCCGTTGGTATACTCCTGCTCCTATTTCTTACAATCTTGTGATTGTGCTCCTATTATTGCGTTCTAAGGTTTTGACCCCAACAACGAAGGAATGTTACTGCACGGATAGTTTATGACTTGGAGGAAAACATCTACATTTCCCAATCTACCACTATTTAAATAATATTCTACCATCCCTAATCCAAATCATTGATGTGTATTGTGAATAGCTGGGGCCCAAGCACTGATGCCTGCAGGACCTCACTAGCGACTGCCTGCCACTTCAAAAAACACCCATTTATTTCCAGTTTTCTGTCTGCTAACCAATTCTTAATCCATGCCATTACCCTCAATCCCACACTTCATCAAAAGCTCCGAAAATCCAAATACACCACATCCATTGGTTCACCCTTATCTAGTCTACTAGCTGCGTCCTCAGAAACAGTAGGTTTGTCAAACATGATTTGCCTTTCATAAATCCATGTTGACTTTGTCCAATCTTACTGATATTTTCTAAATGTCCTGTTATTGCATTCTTCTTAATACTCTTAGCATTTAGGCTAACCAGTATACAATTCCCTATTTTCTCCCTCTCTCCTTTTCTTTTAAATAGCACGATTACATTTGCCACCCTACAATCTGCCAAGAGAGTTCTGGAACCTACACAATTTTGTAAGATGACAACCAACACATCCACTATTTCCATGGCCACCTCCTTTAGTACCCTGGAATGTAGTTTATCAGGCCCTGGGGATTTATCAGCTTTCAGTCCCATAAATTTCTCCAGCACTATTTTTCTAGTAATACTAATTTTCTTCAGTTCCTTTCCCAAACTCTTGATTTCTTAGCATTTCTGGGAGGTTACAGGTGTCTCCCTCTATGAAGACACAAGTAATTGTTTAATTGCTCTGCCATTTCCATGTTCTCTATTATAAATTCTCCTATTTTGCACCCATGTTCTGCACCCCCCCCCACTCCGCCCCATAGAGGATGGGAATGTTTGTGGTGCCTCCTCTTCCAGTTAGTTGTTTAATTGTGCATCACCATTGATAATTGGATATGGCAGGACTGCAGAGCTTTGAGGGCATGGTAACCTTGGAATCACACTCAGTGAGGGTGAGGGAACTGAAACCTAGACAAATACATTTCAAAATTACATTAACAGACTGAACTTAACTGAACACACAATGGATTGATGTTTGCCACACTACCTAGTTTAGTTGACCTGCATTAAACTTTCCTTATCTGTTATTAAGCAAAAGGTGCCTGAGCAAATACTTACTTAAAATAAATAATGCATTAGCAAGCAACCTATTAAAAGACTTGCGGATGTGGAGGAAACTAATTTAGACAGATTTACAACTAAGAATGCTAATGCATCTGCAACTATATATAATTTTCTGTCAGGTTGTAGTTTGTCACAAAAATTACAGAATGGATTCTCCAACTTCATCTGCAGCTGGGATTCTCTGGTCCTGCTGTAGTGAACTGAGATTTGGCTGAGCACCAAATTCTCTGTTCTTGCTGGCGAACAGCCAGAGAATTCCAGCCTATATCTGCAATCTGTGCTGAGTTAGCAAATCTTGAAGAGGGTAGCAATTGGGGTGACCTCACATGACCTCAATCACCAGAGTGATGCTACTGATCTCAATCCACTGTGCTTAAAATTTCGTGCCAACACTGATGAGGTTCACAACCCTATCAATAGACATTTATAAGAAGTACCAGGGAGTCACTGGCATCAAATAAAAACTGCATCCAAGCAAAAAAGAAAACAAAATCAGCATGCGAGGGATGATTGACTGAAAAATACGTACCAGGCATCGTTCAAGACTCAAGAGACAATATTACAGCCCCACCCCATGTGCAGGTTCAAGTGCAGTGCGCACAAGGGTGGGATTGTGACTTATCCTCTTGGCACCTGCATTTTCTGTTGACCTAAATGTTGTGCAACCTGGATTGTGAAAGTCAGTCTGGAGACACTAGCACCAGTATGAAAGACATCAAAACCCAAGTACATGAGAGCCAGCACGTTGAGTCAACAACACAAAACTGACAGCAGCACCCGTTCCTGGCTTGCTCACTATAAAGGAAGTAGGCATTTTGAAAGTTGTTGAGATCAACCTAAAAATAAGAAAAATGCTCACCTCTCTTTGCAAAACAAGGATCTTATTTTGGATACTGAGAGCATGATACTAACTACTTCCTTTTTGAACATTCATTGCACTGCAATTGTCATAGTTAAATGAAAAGCTGAATTACTGACTGACTGCATAGCTTTAGCAACCTTAAACAAGTTTCTGGTTTTCAAGTTACTCACACCAGTAACAAAAAACATCAAATCAAACAAAAATATTTGCTTCATTTAATGGCTTGCCAAGTGGCTTCTCTTAAAATTAATCATGGGATGGGGACAGCACTAGCTAGGCCAGCATTTATTATCCATCCCCAAATTAAAGCCAGAAGTCAAAATGCTTGGGACAAAAAAAGTTGAAGGATATGGGGAGGGTAGAGAATTTGGATTGTAGCTAATACAAATTCCATGACTCAATATTTTGAATGAAATATCATTTTTCTAAATTATGTATTCTCACTGAGTATCAAGCCATTATTTTTCCTCCCAATGAATTTAACCACCCAATCCTCAAAATGGAAAATTATTGAAGACAAGTGCCCTTTTCTGTGGTTCCATCTAACCGCAACAATTAATAAGTCCCAATAAGGTTGGGGGAAGTGGAATTAAGCAACACACGCAAGAGAAATAGCATCAGATATGGTTCCACACAAGGGACTGTTACAGCAATGTTCCCTATGGGAATGTATTGTCAGTAACTTAAATGGATGGAGAACAGAATAGCCAAAATTACTGACAATACCAAGTCAGTCATCTAGATGGACAGAAATTTATTAACGGACATACTCAATCTATGGCAAGTACAGGTAATGGACCCTACATCCAGGAAGCTAGAAACTGGACACTTGCTGGAGCTTTTGGGTGCCAGACCTATCAAACACTACAAAGAAAATTGCTACCCAAGGCACCAGCTCAAAACGTAGGCAGTTTTCTGCTCCTTCCAGCTTTTGGAACACAGTACCTATACAAGATCAATCACTTCTGAAAGATAGGAATATTTTCTAACTGCTTAAATCTGCACTTAAATACACCAAGTAGGAATATCTGGTGTGAGTGCAAAAAAAAAAAAGGCATTCCCTCAAAATTAAAAGCAGATCATTGAAGGGTGATGTCAAAGTGAGATGTCCAATGCCGTCAGTCAATTGAAACTTTGAACATGATTAAGTCAAGGGTATGAATGATATGATGAATCATAGGCAAGTGAAATAAAGATAAATATCAACATGATTCAAGTGAGTGGTGGCAGAGATTACTTTTGATTCAGAAATAAATTCAAAACGATTTAAGCTCCTTTACTGCATCCAACATTAAAAAGGTTATGCATAGACATAATCAAACATGACCAGAGATCAAAGACAACCATAAAGATAGGTATGTACTACACACAGTACCATTTCTAACACCTTGGCTGTGTAACATCATACATAGTTCAACACTCAAATGAATTGAGCCGAGAGCTTAAGACACAAAATGCATGCTTGAGAATGGGATGGGATTGAATCCAAAGTTAATATTCTTCCCCTTCCTCCTCTCCTTCCCCTTCTACGGAGTCAACACCAACTTCTTCATAATCTTTCTCCAGAGCAGCCATGTCCTCACGGGCCTCCGAGAACTCCCCTTCCTCCATACCCTCACCAACATACCAGTGAACAAAGGCACGCTTGGCATACATCAGGTCAAACTTGTGGTCAAGGCGAGCCCAAGCTTCAGCAATGGCTGTGGTGTTACTCAGCATACACACAGCCCGCTGAACCTTGGCCAGATCACCTCCAGGTACCACAGTGGGAGGCTGGTAGTTGATACCAACCTTGAAACCAGTTGGACACCAATCCACAAATTGGATGCTACGCTTGGTTTTAATAGTAGCAATAGCTGCATTGACATCTTTTGGCACCACATCACCACGGTAAAGGAGACAGCAGGCCATGTACTTGCCATGGCGGGGGTCACATTTGACCATCTGGTTGGCTGGCTCAAAGCAAGCATTGGTTATCTCAGACACAGAAAGCTGCTCATGATAGGCCTTCTCAGCTGAGATAACTGGTGCATAGGTGGCCAATGGGAAGTGGATACGGGGGTATGGCACCAAGTTGGTCTGGAACTCGGTCAGATCAACATTCAGGGCACCATCAAAGCGGAGGGAAGCAGTAATAGAGGACACTATCTGGCTGATGAGACGGTTCAGGTTGGTGTACGTTGGTCGGTCAATGTCCAGGTTTCGTCTGCAGATGTCATAGATGGCTTCATTGTCAACCATGAAAGCACAATCAGAGTGCTCCAGGGTAGTGTGGGTGGTCAGGATAGAGTTGTAGGGTTCTACCACTGCAGTAGACACTTGTGGAGCTGGGTAGATGGAGAATTCAAGCTTGGATTTCTTGCCATAGTCAACGGAGAGACGTTCCATCAGCAGGGATGTAAAACCAGAACCAGTGCCACCGCCAAAGCTGTGGAAGACCAGGAAACCCTGGAGACCTGTACATTGGTCAGCCTGTAAAGACACAAATATAAAAAAAAGCAAGCACATCAAGAAGTGCTTTCCCAAAAGCAGCATCACGAGTCTGGTAACATCCATAACAAATGAATGCTATTTGGAGGAGTTAACTTCAAACGTACAGCAGTCATTCAAAGTTCATTTCTCGATGATACAGTTAACAATTTAAAAAAATACACACAACCATGGTTCAGTAGTTACAAAATTACCATGAGTCAGAAGCTCAAAGCTACAAGTCGCAGTCCAGAGACTGAGGCAACTAATCTAGTCTGACTCTTCCAATGCAATACTACTAAAAAGATGTTGTATTGATGTTAAAACTACCCTGAGATGGATGGAAAGATCTCTACCATCACTTGATCTTCTCATTGCTGCCGATGACCGGTTACATTTAAGGTGGAGAGAGCAGACCCCATAAACAGGATTTTGAGGCTACAATCACATCATTTGAATATGTAACTCACCAGTTTACGGACTCGGTCCAGAACCAGGTCAATGATCTCCTTGCCAATTGTGTAATGACCACGGGCATAGTTATTGGCGGCATCTTCCTTCCCGGTGATAAGCTGTTCAGGGTGGAACAGCTGGCGGTAAGTACCAGTTCGAACCTCATCTGGAAAACAAGGCACAAAATTGATCAAATACAGTCAGATTACAATATATTGCGTGCTGTGTATGAAGGTCCACTTGGTTCTGAAAAGCTTTGAGCTCCAAAGTACATTGCATACGTTATCTTCCCAATTGATTTGAATTGGCATTTTCTCTGTAATGTTGCTTCCTTACCTATGACAGTTGGCTCCAAGTCCACAAACACAGCTCGTGGAACATGTTTGCCTGCCCCTGTTTCGCTGAAGAAGGTGTTGAAGGAATCATCTCCACCTCCGATGGTCTTGTCACTGGGCATCTGCCCATCAGGCTGGATGCCGTGTTCCAAGCAGTAGAGTTCCCAGCAGGCATTACCAATCTGGACTCCAGCCTGGCCAACATGGATACTGATACACTCACGCTATGGGATGAAAAAAACGAACATAATGCAGTCATTAGTGGTGGATTGTACTGCATCTTATTTCAAATGAACATTACAGAAAACTCTCAAGGAGCATGACAAAAGCCAATTAGGATCTGCAATTTTAAATTGCTGACTACAGTATTTGCACACGTTCCAACAAGACTATGTTCAATTTTAAGGTTTCTCTTGAATGATTTAGCTCCTCAGAAGTCGTGTCCTTTTCTTAGATGACACTTGGACAATCTCGTGCTCCTTGGCGCTACAGTCGGGAAAGCTGCACATGCGCAGGGAGCGGGACACGGGATTATGGGAGATGTAGTTTCCTCCCGCCTCTCCATCTCGTCGGGAAGCAGCGATGGAACTACACTACCCACAATGCAGCGTGCACTGCGGCACCTACAGGCCAGAGAGTGTCCGCCATGTTAACACCCAGACTGTAGTGCACTGTCTCCATCCATCAGTAGCAGCTGCCGCTAGATTCCTCTGCGGGAATCCAGTTAACCGTGCTGAAGGAAAAAAAATCGCGGAATGGACGCAAAGGCCGGTGCGGTTCACGACTGGAGCCGGTTTACCGCAGAAACACTTGATGAGGCTCGGCAGCCATTATATGCGGCGGGCGCTCAGTCATGGAGCAATTTAAATTAGAGCGAAAATGACTATTGTTGTGCCGCCTCCACCCTCAAATCTGCTCCTAGATTTTAAATTGCGCACCCTCAAGCTAACCCGAGTGCTATCAAACTCCCGCACTTAGTACTCAAACATAAACCCTTCAAGCTGTTCTGTGGTGCGCTTTAAAAGCGGCAGGATGAGAAGAAAACGGATTCTGATTCTCGCGGGTAAACTTCATGTTCAAAAGACAGCAGCGGCCCCACATGAGACACATGGATGTGACAAAGATCACTCATTTTCTGCTTCAGCCGAGCGAAATAATTCATTAGGGAATTTTCCCAAACGATGAAAATGTTTACACCCTGGAAAGTTATCTTCCAGGCAAGGATGTGGTGGGAATTGAGCGCCATGGAGCTTTAATATGACATTTCAACGGTGAATTGGGTCTCATTGGCTTTTAAAAACAATGTTGCCACGTTAGTTACTTCATGGAGACATTGTTTTCATTCCCAAAGCATATTGCACTTCAAGAAATGCATCACTTTGGTGACAAAGTGGATTTTACTGCGAAAGGTAATTTTGGTGTCACTCGCACCATAACTATACGGACTGCCCGATTATACATTTGTTTTAAATGAGAAAATTGCGAACTCACCATTTTTGTTTCAAGTTATATACGGATGAAAATGACTGTTACTTCGCCCGACAGTAACGAGTCGATGTAAGTAACCGAATGCGAAATGCTGGCGGATGGCACCTTTTTATATTGATGGAGGCCGGCCTTAGTCTAGTCTTTCATTGACATTGGTTCCGAAGTAGAAAGGAGGTGGCGGGAGAAGATGTCAGTCAGACTGGATTGGGCAAATGTCGTTATTTAAAAACACGTCAGCTTTAACGGTACAAATCCTGTTTCGGGAACTGCGCAAAAAAGCACTGCAGAATGTACTAGAAAAGGGGCGAGTACCTTTTGCTTTAAGCAAGTGCTGAGATTTGAAGTGGAACATTTTTTTCCTCCAGCACATTTCTACTCCATCTGACGAAGGAGCAGCGCTCCGAAAGCTTATGGTGTTTGCTACCAAATAAACCTGTTGGACTTTAACCTGGTGTTGTGAGACTTCTTACTGTCTTCAATTTTACCAGCAGTCCAGCCACACCCTTAATCTTCCTTCATAGACCAAATCTTCAAAAAAAAGTGACAGTCTGAAAAATCCTCACATTTCATCTACTTAATATTTGTACATAGTTAAACAAAGACAAAAGCTGAAGGAGTAGTGGAAGCTTTAATAGGGTTTGCCGTATAAGAATAACGAAATCTATGTCCTGCAGGCATCTGCAGTAAGGGCGGAGATTGCAGAATGCGGACTATGAGAAAAGCAATTTGACCAAGCCCGCAGTTGCTGCAGAATTTATATCACACTTCCATCATGTATCCTTTTTATTTTAGAATGTGGAAAGGATGGACCTTACGCACAATATTGTACTAAAAATACGCCAAGCATCAGTATTTTTAAAATGCCGTATCTTGTTACAACATTCAAAATATAATACCGTTTATATGTTTAAATCTGTGATTTTGGCGCACATAACATTGAAATGGAAATGTTCTGTGCAAAGTTTCACAATTCTCATGTTTGAGTTATAATAAGTAGAGGATTAA
Source organism: Mustelus asterias (assembly GCF_964213995.1). Classification (NCBI taxonomy): domain Eukaryota; kingdom Metazoa; phylum Chordata; class Chondrichthyes; order Carcharhiniformes; family Triakidae; genus Mustelus; species Mustelus asterias. The sequence goes on along the minus strand of NC_135834.1, from coordinate 11,270,958 downwards.
AAGCATCTGTGTCTGTGGCAGCTCTCACCTCTGAATCGGAGTTTGGGGATTTGAGCCCAAAAATGACATCTGAGGCAGTGGTTCTCAAATTTATTTGATTGAAGGAATTATTTTCAAACGGATTAGTAATCATTGATTCCCCCATCATACACTGCTCATATTATGAAAGTGCTGCATGTAAGGCGTGTTTCAATAATGGAGCCCTTTTTAGAATCAATCGATTATCGTTTTAATATTAGCAACAGTAAATTCTGCACTAATATGGTCTAATATATTTTGTTTTCTGCCTAAAGGTCATTCAATGCTACATTCCTCCTTATCCCACCAAAACCTGAGAATAGCAGAAGTTGGAGACACAATCATCTATCAGCCTTCTGGCATCCAGCACCTGCTGTTCTTCACCCTCCCATGCCTGAGACAGCCAGTCCAGTCTATGTTGCACTTGTGGTGCCTGCAATCCATTCATTCTTCCCGGCTTGCACCAAGCCTGCCCTACTCTTGCCTTGATCAAGGCTCCACTCTGGAAGTAATTGTAAATTGTGCAATTCTTAAAATGCTTCTTTCGTGCTAACCATTGTAAGGCATTATACATATGATTACATAGGCAGTTAAACAGGCCATTTGGCACAACCAGTCCATGCTGGTGTTTATGCTCCACTGAAGCCTCTTCCCATCTTTTCTCATCTAAGTTTATCATTATAACCCTCTATTCACTTCTCCCTCCTACTTAACTAAAAGTAAAATCCTGAGGAAATCTGAAATAAAGACAAAGTGCTGGGAAGACTCAGCAGGTCTGTGGAGCGTGAAACAGTGAATGTTTCGAGTCAAATATGCCTTCTTCAGAACTAAAGGGTGGTAGAAATGGTATTGGACCAATGTTGTTGGAAATGGGGAGGAAGAACAAAAGGGAAGGTCTAAGATAGGATGGAGGGCAGGAGAGATTAAGTTACAAGGATGTCATGGAACAAAAGACAATGGAAGTAGTAAAGAAACAAAGCATTGGTTCATAGTGAGTGTGAATGGCAGAATAATAAACAGAAGAATGCCATTAACACTCACTCGACCAGTGATGTTGAGGTTTAGTAACTTTGCAGATGATATCAAAATCTTGTAAATGACATTTAAATACACAATGACAAATGGCATTTAACTTAGATTAATGTGCTATCATACAAATTGGTTGTGGCCAACACAGCATACATGTATCATTTGCAGGGAACATTACCGAAAGAAGTTGAGAGATTAGGTGTTATTGTGCACAGATCACTGAAGGTTTGTGTTGAATGTAGAGAAGCTGTAGTGCAGGCAGCACGGTAGCACAGTGCTCAGCACAGCTGCCTCACAATGCCAGGGACCTAGGTTCAATTCCGGCCTTGGGTGACTGTGCAGAGTTTGCACGTTCTCCCCATGTCTGCATGAGTTTCCTCTGGGTGCTCCAGTTTCCCCCCTCAGTCCAGAGATGTGCAGGTCAAGTCGATTGGCCATGCTAAATTGCCCGTTAGTGTCGCAAGATGTGTAAGTTTGGTGGATTAACATTGGTAAATGCACAGGTTACAGAAAGGTGGGGCGGGGGCAAGGGGGGCTGGGTAAGATGCTCTGTCAGAGAATTGGTCCAGACTTGCTGGGCCAAATGGCCTCCTTCTGCACTGTAGGGATTCGATGATTGATAGGATATTGGGTTGTATTGATAAAACCATTCATTGTAAATCAAAGGGCATCATTCAGTCACTATATAGGTCATTGAAATAATAGAAATCATAGAAACCCTACAGTGCAGAAGGAGGCCATTCGGCCCATCGAGTCTGCACCGACCACAATCCCACCCAGGCCCTACCCCCACATATTTACCCGCTAATCCCTCTAACCTACACATCTCAGGGGCAATTTTAACCTGGCCAATCAACCTAACCCGCACATCTTTGGACTGTGGGAGGAAACCGGAGCACCCGGAGGAAACCCACGCAAACACGAGGAGAATGTGCAAACTCCACACAGACAGTGACCCGAGCCGGGAATCGAACCCAGGACCCTGGAGCTGTGAAGCAGCAGTGCTAACCACTGTGCTACCGTGCCGCCCTTGGTTGGACCATACCTGGAATATTGCCCTTGAGCAAGGAAGTGTATAGCCATGATGCCTCAGCCATCATGGTGGGGGAACAGGCTTGATGGACCAATTGGTCTTTTCTGCTCATCAGTTTATTTTGCCCATCACCAATTTTCCTTACTCCACCATTGGCAACTGTGCCTTCAGCTGTACAGACCCTAAACTCAAATTTTCTCCCAACCTCCCTCTCTTCCTTTAAGATGCTTGTTAAATAAACAAAACCTATCTCTTTGGCCAAGCCTTTGCTCACCTGTCATAATATCTCCTCATGTGACTTGATATTAAAATTTGTTACCCACTCCCGTGAGGTACCATAATTTTACTACGTTAAAGGTGCTATATAAATGCTAATCAGTGTTGTTGAAGTAAGGATAGAAAATTGGTTTTGGAATGCAGCTGGCTAACAAAATGTGGACTGCTCACTGGGCAGAATAACTTACTCCTGTTCCTATATATGTTCCTAGGTGCAAAGTCCAGATAAGGGAGGAATCAAACTTCTAGGTGCTGGCTTCCCACCACTTGAGGCTCAAAAGGAGAGCAGCGGTTTGGTAAGATTGACAAGCTGTGGGCCTAAATCCCAGCCAAGGGTAAAACTTCTCATTTAACCTTGCACTAAGTTCAAAAAATATTAGTTTTATTGCTGAATATACTTTAAAGTAGTCAATTGTGCAACATTTTAAATGCCTGACTTCACTTTGTCTTCCCCCCCACTTTGTTTCATGCATGCTAGTTGCTTTTGGTACTTAGACTAAGTGGCAGTTCTTAACATGTGACCCCAGACAGTGAATGTTGTGCTTGTCAACATGCATCAACTATACAAACTTTTACTTTTCTATGAAGTCACAATTGATTTTGGGATTGGTTGTTTGACATTCGACGATACACTGTGCGTCATAGCTCCCAAGTCATCTGGTGCTAGGATAAAGTAATATTAACTATGGATCTGCGGTATTTTTCAGACTATAGCTGAAATGTTCTGCTCTTGTGATTTAGGGAAAAGAGTTTGTGCTAATAGTCTATGACATGGTAAAAACATTCGTGGCTGGTTCCATCCATGTTTCATTCTTTTCTCAAGGGCCAGCTCATGTAGTACAGCTGAATCCATTCTACATTCCATGGGTGCTGATAGCTTTCAGTAGTTCAGCTGTGTATGGGTGAGATGGGTGCATGGGGTAGGGTTGTCCTCACAAAAACTAATTATACCTTCCACCTGTCCAGTAGAATTTACTGTGCAGTAAGCAGGAGAAAACTGATTTTTCTTCTTTTTAACCAGGCCAGCTATCATACTGATAAGGCGACTCTGGTTGAGCTCAGCTAACTTATTACAAACCAGGTACTGACATTCATATGCTGAGTTTAAGTGTTAAGACTATCAAACTGGGTGACTGACAAGATGCACATGGAACTACAATGCAACAATAGTGTGTCAGTGCTCCTGGTTAGAGTACAAAAATGTTTACTGAGGTCTCCCAAAAGTGCATTTATCTTCTGACTCTTGTTAGAATTGAGGTAATCTAAAATTCTGCTGCCAAAGTTGCAGCAAGTCCTATTCCTCTATCACCCCTGTGCTCGCTGACCCGCAATTGTTCCTGATCAAGCAATGGGTGAAAAGAGAACCCGGAGGCAGTTACCACTACTTAGAAGAGCGGGGGAAAAGGACCCGAAGGCATTAACCACTACCCAGAAGAGTGAGAGAGGAGTAGCTGGACCATTCACAGTGAGAGAGGGGAGCAATGGGGACATTCAGAGAGAGAGAGGAGCAATGGGAACATTCACAGTGAGAGAGGAGCAATGGGAACATTCACAGTGAGAGAGGAGCAATGGGGCCATTCACAGCGAGAGAGGAGCAATGGGAACATTCACAGTGAGAGAGGATATATGGGGCCATTCACAGCGAGAGAGAGAGGAGCAATGGGGCCATTCACAGTGAGAGAGGAGCAATGGGGCCATTCACAGCGAGAGAGGAGCAGTGGGAACATTCACAGTGAGAGAGGAGCAATGGGGCCATTCACAGTGAGAGAGGAGCAATGGGGCCATTCGCAGCGAGAGAGAGAGGAGCAATGGGAACATTCAGAGAGAGAGAGGAGCAATGGGGACATTCACAGAGAGAGAGGAGCAATGGGGACATTCACAGTGAGAGAGGAGCAATGGGGCCATTCACAGAGAGAGAGGAGCAATGGGGACATTCACAAAGAGAGAGGAGCAATGGGGACATTCACAAAGAGAGAGGAGCAATGGGGACATTCACAGTGAGAGAGGAGCAATGGGGACATTCACAGTGAGAGAGGAGCAATGGGGCCATTCACAGCGAGAGAGGAGCAGTGGGAACATTCACAGTGAGAGAGGAGCAATGGGGCCATTCACAGTGAGAGAGGAGCAATGGGGACATTCACAGAGAGAGAGGAGCAATGGGGACATTCACAGTGAGAGAGGAGCAATGGGGCCATTCACAGAGAGAGAGGAGCAATGGGGACATTCACAGCGAGAGAGAGAGGAGCAATGGGAACATTCAGAGAGAGAGAGGAGCAATGGGGACATTCACAGAGAGAGAGGAGCAATGGGGACATTCACAGAGAGAGAGGAGCAATGGGGTCATTCACAGCGAGAGAGAGAGGAGCAATGGGAACATTCAGAGAGAGAGAGGAGCAATGGGGACATTCACAGAGAGAGAGGAGCAATGGGGACATTCACAGAGAGAGAGGAGCAATGGGAACATTCACAGAGAGAGAGGAGCAATGGGAACATTCACAGAGAGAGAGGAGCAATGGGGACATTCACAGTGAGAGAGGAGCAATGGGGACATTCACAGAGAGAGAGGAGCAATGGGGACATTCACAGTGAGAGAGGAGCAATGGGGACATTCACACTGAGAGAGGAGCAATGGGGACATTCACAGAGAGAGAGGAGCAATGGGGACATTCACAGTGAGAGAGGAGCAATGGGGACATTCACAGTGAGAGAGGAGCAATGGGGACATTCACAGTGAGAGAGGAGCAATGGGGACATTCACAGCGAGAGAGGAGCAATGGGGCCATTCACAGTGAGAGAGGAGCAGTGGGAACATTCACAGTGAGAGAGGAGCAATGGGGCCATTCACAGTGAGAGAGGAGCAATGGGGCCATTCGCAGCGAGAGAGAGAGGAGCAATGGGAACATTCAGAGAGAGAGAGGAGCAATGGGAACATTCAGAGAGAGAGAGGAGCAATGGGGACATTCACAGAGAGAGAGGAGCAATGGGGACATTCACAGTGAGAGAGGAGCAATGGGGACATTCACAGTGAGAGAGAGAGGAGCAATGGGAACATTCAGAGAGAGAGAGGAGCAATGGGGACATTCACAAAGAGAGAGGAGCAATGGGGCCATTCACAGCGAGAGAGGAGCAATGGGGCCATTCGCAGCGAGAGAGAGAGGAGCAATGGGAACATTCACAGTGAGAGAGGAGCAATGGGAACATTCACAGAGAGAGAGGAGCAATGGGGACATTCACAGAGAGAGAGGAGCAATGGGGACATTCACAGAGAGAGAGGAGCAATGGGGTCATTCACTGAGAGAGGAGCAATGGGGCCATTCACAGCGAGAGAGGAGCAATGGGGCCATTCACAGTGAGAGAGGAGCAATGGGGACATTCACAAAGTGAGAGGAGCAATGGGGACATTCACAGTGAGAGAGGAGCAATGGGGACATTCACAAAGTGAGAGGAGCAATGGGGACATTCACAGTGAGAGAGGAGCAATGGGGCCATTCACAATGAGAGAGGAGCAATGGGGACATTCACAGTGAGAGAGGAGCAATGGGGCCATTCACAGTGAGAGAGGAGCAATGGGAACATTCACAGTGAGAGAGGAGCAATGGGGCCACTCACAGTGAGAGAGGAGCAATGGGGACATTCATAGTGAGAGAGGAGCAATGGGGCCATTCACACTGAGAGAGGAGCAATGGGGCCATTCACAGTGAGAGAGGAGCAATGGGGACATTCACAGTGAGAGAGGAGCAATGGGGACATTCACAGTGAGAGAGGAGCAATGGGGACATTCACAGTGAGAGAGGAGCAATGGGGACATTCACAGTGAGAGAGGAGCAATGAGGCCATTCACAGCGAGAGAGAGAGGAGCAATGGGAACATTCACAGTGAGAGAGGAGCAATGAGGCCATTCACAGCGAGAGAGAGAGGAGCAATGGGAACATTCACAGTGAGAGAGAGAGGAGCAATGGGAACATTCACAGTGAGAGAGGAGCAATGGGGACATTCACAGTGAGAGAGGAGCAATGAGGCCATTCACAGCGAGAGAGAGAGGAGCAATGGGGACATTCACAGTGAGAGAGGAGCAATGGGGACATTCACAGTGAGAGAGGAGCAATGGGGCCATTCACAGTGAGAGAGGAGCAATGGGAACATTCACAGTGAGAGAGCAGCAATGGGGCCACTCACAGTGAGAGAGGAGCAATGGGGACATTCATAGTGAGAGAGGAGCAATGGGGCCATTCACACTGAGAGAGGAGCAATGGGGACATTCACAGTGAGAGAGGAGCAATGGGGACATTCACAGTGAGAGAGGAGCAATGGGGACATTCACAGTGAGAGAGGAGCAATGGGGACATTCACAGTGAGAGAGGAGCAATGGGGACATTCACAGTGAGAGAGGAGCAATGAGGCCATTCACAGCGAGAGAGAGAGGAGCAATGGGAACATTCACAGTGAGAGAGGAGCAATGGGGACATTCACAGTGAGAGAGGAGCAATGAGGCCATTCACAGCGAGAGAGAGAGGAGCAATGGGAACATTCACAGTGAGAGAGAGAGGAGCAATGGGAACATTCACAGTGAGAGAGGAGCAATGGGGACATTCACAGTGAGAGAGGAGCAATGAGGCCATTCACAGCGAGAGAGAGAGGAGCAATGGGGACATTCACAGTGAGAGAGGAGCAATGGGGACATTCACAGCGAGAGAGAGAGAGGAGCAATGGGGACACTCACAGTGAGAGAGGAGCAATGGGAACATTCACAGTGAGAGAGGAGCAATGAGGCCATTCACAGTGAGAGAGGAGCAATGGAGCCATTCATAGTGAGAGAGAGAGAGGAGCAATGGGGACATTCACAGTGAGAGAGGAGCAATGGGCCCATTCACAGTGAGAGAGAGAGGAGCAATGGGGCCATTCACAGTGAGAGAGGAGCAATGGGGACACTCACAGTGAGAGAGGAGCAATGGGAACATTCACAGTGAGAGAGGAGCAATGGGGCCATTCACAGTGAGAGAGAGAGGAGCAATGGGGCCATTCACAGCGAGAGAGAGAGGAGCAATGGGGCCATTCACAGTGAGAGAGGAGCAATGGGGCCATTCACAGCGAGAGAGAGAGGAGCAATGGGAACATTCAGAGAGAGAGAGGAGCAATGGGGACATTCACAGTGAGAGAGGAGCAATGGGAACATTCACAGTGAGAGAGGAGCAATGGGGCCATTCGCAGCGAGAGAGAGAGGAGCAATGGGAACATTCAGAGAGAGAGAGGAGCAATGGGGACATTCACAGTGAGAGAGGAGCAATGGGGACATTCACAGTGAGAGAGGAGCAATGGGGACATTCACAGTGAGAGAGGAGCAATGGGAACATTCACAGTGAGAGAGGAGCAATGGGGCCATTCACAGTGAGAGAGAGAGGAGCAATGGGGACATTCACAGTGAGAGAGGAGCAATGGGGACATTCACAGTGAGAGAGGAGCAATGGGAACATTCACAGTGAGAGAGGAGCAATGGGGACATTCACAGTGAGAGAGGAGCAATGGGGCCATTCACAGTGAGTGAGAGAGGAGCAATGGGAACATTCACAGTGAGAGAGGAGCAATGGGGACATTCACAGTGAGAGAGGAGCAATGGGGACATTCACAGTGAGAGAGGAGCAATGGGAACATTCACAGTGAGAGAGGAGCAATGGGACCATTCGCAGCGAGAGAGAGAGAGGAGCAATGGGAACATTCAGAGAGAGAGAGGAGCAATGGGGACATTCACAGTGAGAGAGGAGCAATGGGGACATTCACAGTGAGAGAGGAGCAATGGGGACATTCACAGTGAGAGAGGAGCAATGGGAACATTCACAGTGAGAGAGGAGCAATGGGGCCATTCACAGTGAGAGAGAGAGGAGCAATGGGGACATTCACAGTGAGAGAGGAGCAATGGGGACATTCACAGTGAGAGAGGAGCAATGGGAACATTCACAGTGAGAGAGGAGCAATGGGGCCATTCACAGCGAGAGAGGAGCAATGGGAACATTCACAGCGAGAGAGGAGCAATGGGACCATTCACAGTGAGAGAGAGAGGAGCAATGGGGCCATTCACAGTGAGAGGCCAGTGCCATCCTCCTGAGTTAATGAGGTTGCCACTGCACTTTATGAATCCCAGGGAGAGAGGTCCTGTGGGAACGAAAAAGGAGGACAGTCGGAGTATTTGGCTTGTAATCCTAGGCCCAATGCGGTGCCTGGTCTCCGGTCATCTTGGACTCCCTTGCCACTGGGCCTTACTCTGTCAAGCCCGTGGGTAGTTGGTGAGCAGCGGCCACCCCATGTTTAAAGAACTCGTACACAGGCATTCTCCACCCCTTAAAATGAAGTTCGGGACCTGGAACATCAGAACCCTGTGGACAACCCAACAGTGACAGACCAGAATGACATACTGCTATCGTTATCTGCGAGCTGGGACATTTCAACATTGATATCGCCACCCTAAATGAGACCCAGCAGGCAGGGGAAGGCCAGCCTCAAGGAACAAGGTGGCAGTTACACCACCTCCTGGAAAGGTAAACCAGAAGAAGATTGCCTTCTCCACGATTCGCCATTATAAATAAACTAGTCAGCCGTCTCAGAAACTCCCCTTGTGGGATAGACAAATGCCTCATGACCCTTCGGTACACCCTTGCCCAGAACCAGTGAGCTACAGTCCTCAGCGTATACACCCCAACAATGGAAGCTACAGATGAGTCCAAAGAAGAATTTTACTCCAGCCTGGAACAGTCCTTGGCCTGAGACTCAATGGGCGACAAGCTGATCCTCATTGGCAACTTCAACACCAGAGTTGAAAAGCTGTAATCTGCATAAAGGGGGTAGGGAAATCCAACAGTACCTCACTCCTGACAAAATGACTAGAACCTTGTTCCATCAGAGAGACAAGTACAAGGCCTCATTGAGTACAATGTTGGTAAATGTAAGGTCATCCATTTTGGTAGGAATAACAGCAAAATGGACTATTATTTAAATGGTAAAAAATTGCAGCATGTTGCTGTGCAGAGGGACCTGGTTGTCCTTGTGCAAGAATCACAAAAAGTTGGTTTGCAGGTACAGCAGGTGATTAAGAAGGCAAATTGAATTTTCTCCTTCAATGCTGGAGGGATGGAGTTTAAAAACAGCGAGGTAATGTTGCAGCTGGTGAGGCCACACCTGGAGTACTGTGTACACTTTTGGTCTCCTTACTTGAGAAAGGATATACTGGCACTGGAAGGGGTACAGAGGAGATTCACTCGGTTGATTCTGGAGTTGAGAGGGTTGGCTTATGAGGAGAGACTGAGTAGACTGGGGCTATACTCACTGGAATTCAGAAGAATGAGGGGAGATCTAATAGAACCATATAAGATTATGAAGGGAATAGATAAGGTAGAAGCAGGGAAGTTGTTTCCACAGGCGGGTGAAACTAGAACTCGGGGGCATGGCCTCAAAATAAGGGGGAGCAGATTTAGGACTGAGTTGAGGAGGAACTTCTTCACATAAAGGGTTATGAATCTGTGGAATTCCCTGCCCAGTGAAGCAGTTGAGGCTACCTCATTGAATGTTTTTAAGGCAAGGATAGATAGATTTTTGAACAGTAAAGGAATTAAGAGGTATGGTGAGCGGGCGGGTAAGTGGAGCTGAGTCCATGAAAAGATCAGCCATGATCTTATTGAATGGCGGAGCAGGCTCGAGGGGCCAGATGGCCTACTCCTGCTCCTAGTTCTTACGTTCTTATGTTCTCATGGCAACACCCTTGCTGCAAAGACTGGCGTCTGCTCGACTGCATCATCATTCGAGCTAGGGACCGCAAGGATGTGGGTATTACCCACGCCATGACAGAAACTGACAACTACTGGACAGACTACCGTCTAATCCACTCTGTGATCAACATAATGTAGCTCCAAAGCAGCAATGGCAACAGAAACAATGCTGCAGGAAAATCAACGCTGAGGTACTCAAAGATCCTGATAAGGGAGCCCTATTCAGCCAGCGCCTCACTGCCAACCTGATGACTCCCAGGAGTACTTTAAAGACCCCGTTAACAGAGACTCAGTACTCAGTGCAAGTGTCCTCTAATCCATCCTGCAGCATGCTGCCCGCCACCATCTCAGTACAACCCCAACCCAGCACAGGTTGAAATAAACCATCCAACAGCTAAACAACAACAATACAGCAGAAGCAGATGGAATCCCCGCCAAAGCAATAAAACATGGCGGAGAAGCACTATTTGTGTGAATATATGACCTCATTTCCCTTATCTGGAATGAGGAGAATATGCCAGGAGAAGTCAGAGATGCCATAATCGTGACCATTGTCAAGAAAGGTGACAAGTCTGACTGCAATAACTACAGATGAATTTCCCTGCTGTTGTCCATGGGGAAGGACATCGCAAGAGTCCTCAGTTGCCTCCTCCCTGTGGCTGAAGAGCTCCTCCCAGAATCGCAATGTGGATTCCGCTCACTAAGGAGCACAATGGACTTGATCTATACTGCACGGCAACTACAAGAGAAATTCAGGGAACAGCACCAACCCTTGTACATGATCTTCTTTGACCTCACAAAGGCCTTTGACACTGTCAAACGCAAGGGATTATGGAGTGTCCTCCTCCATTTCGGCTGCCCCCAAAAGTTTCTCACCATCCTTCACCAGTCCCACAATGACATGCAACCGTGATCCTGACCCAACAGATCCATCACAGACCCAATTCAGATTCGGACTGGGTTAGCGCAAGGCTGTGTCATCGCACTGACGCTCTTCTCGATCTTTTTTGCTGCAAAGCCCCATCTTGCCCTCAGCAAGGGGGTGGAACTAAACTACAGATCAAACAGGAATCTGTTCAACCTCTGCCGCCACAGGCCAGATTCAAAGTTGCCCCTTCATCTGTCATTGAAATACACTATGCAGACAATGCTTGCATCTGTGCACACTCGGAGGCTGAGCTCCAATCCATTGTTAACACCTTTGTGTACAAGAGCATGGGCCTTAAACTAAATATCCATAAGACAGAGCTCCTCTATCAACCTGCGCCGCCCCCCCCCCCCCCCCCCCCCATACAACACTGCACCCCCACCCACCCACCCATTATCAAAATCCACAATGAGGCCTTGGACAACGTGGACCACTTTCCATACCTTGGGAGATTACTGTCAACAAGTGCCAACATCGACGATGAAGTTCAACACTGCCTTCAGTGTGCCAACGCAGCCTTTGGTCACCTGATGAAGACAATGTTTGAAGGCCAGGACTTCAGACCCAGCATCAAGCTCATGGTCCACACATGGTCTATACCTGCCCTCCTATATGGCTCAGAGATGTGCACTATGTACAGGAAACACGTCAAAACCTGGAGAAGTACCATCAGCGCTGCCTCTGCAAGATCCTGCAAATCCATTTGCACAATTTTCACAGTAACTTCATTACAGTGTTAATATAAGCCTAATAATAAATAAACTTTTGCTTTAAGGATAGGTGCACCACAGTCGGTTTAGCACGGCCAATCCACTTAACTTGCACATCTTTGACTGTGGGAGGACACCGAGCACCTGAAGGAAACCCACGCAGACACAGGAAGAACGTGCAAACTTCACAGAGACAGTTGCCCAAGGCTGTAATCAAACTCGGGTTCCTGGCGCTGTGAGGTAGTAGTGCTTGCCGCTGTGCCACCCAATTCTAATTGCTCCACACTTGGTGGCTGTGCCTTCAGTTGCCTCACCCCAAGCTCTGGAATTTCCTCCCTACACCTCTCCATCTCCTTCATCCTTTAAGCCACATCTTAAAACCCACCTCTTTGACCAAGCTTTTGTTCATTGGATCCAATATTTCCTTATGTGGCTTGATGTCAAACCTTTTTTTATAATGCTCCTGTGAAGCACCTTGGGAAGTTTTGTTACATTAAAGATACTATTGCTGTTGTTATTTAGATACTACTTTTCTAATGTGTGCTCAATTCAGAAGCATCAATGTATGAGTTTTTGTCATTTTCAAAGCAGAGCTAGTCATCACTGAGGAAGTTTTCCCGTTTAAAAGAAAATCTAGTTATTCCAGCAAAGAAGGAGACCTTTTGCCTGTTGAGTCTATGCTGGCTTCCTGTGGAGCAAACCAGTCAGTCCCATTTCCCCGCTCTATTGCTGTAGCCCTGCAGTTTTAGCTGCCCTAATAATTCCCCATTTGTCTCCTGTGAAGCACTTTAGAATGTTGTTGTGAATATCTAGTTCATGGTCCATATATATAATTTTTAATTTAAGGGCGGCACAGTGGTTAGCGCTGCTGCCTCACAGCGCCAGGGTCCTGGGTTCAAATCCTGGTTTAGGTCACTGTCTGTGCGGAGTTTGCACATTCTCCCCATGTCTGCGTGGGTTTCCTCCAGGTGCTCTGGTTTCCTCCCACAGTCCAAAGATGTGCAGGCTAGGTTGATTGGCCATGCTAAATTGCCTCTTAGTGTCAGGGGATTAGCAGGGTAAATATGTGGGGTTACGGGAATAGGGCCTGTGTGCGATTGTGGTCGGTGAGACTCGATGGACCAAATGGCCTCCTTCCGCACTGTAGGGATTCTATGACATCCTATAATTTTAGCAATTAAACTTTAACTGTATGGAACAAATGCAATTAAAGCAACTTGGAGCCTATTACATGTAAACATTTGGGGCCATGTTGCCTTAAGAAGTTAAGATCATAAAATAAGAGGTGGGCTTATTTACACCTGGAGATATGATGTCCGCAATTCCTGCAGTAATGGCTTTCCAGAGAAATGTTTTTGCGTGTGAGGTCGAGCAAAATTAATTTAAAAGCATCCAGTAAACCCTGAAGGGTTGTAAGACCCACTTACTAAATCAGATCAAAGAAGAAATTGTAAATGCGGGATAATTAAGCTAAAAGTCGATTTGAGGACAGTCTATGTTGTCATGAAGATGGGTGGAGCTTAAGAAGGTTCTCTCGTTTCGATTTATCTGAGTGTTTGCTGAAAGAGTTAATTGCAACTTTGTACTTATTCAACTTTATATTGGATTATTATACAAGAATTTTTAAAGTTAGATAATCTAATGGCATATAGTGTTGCAAACATACATTTTGTAAGACCTTTGTGGTTGTGCAGCAGAGCATGATATGTGGCGGTTTAGCGTGGGTTCGGGGACACAGAGCGGTGGGAGAGCATGGGGCATTGACCGCGGAGCGGCAGTTGAATGTGAGTCCAAACTCACATTCTGCGGAGGTGGAGCACAAGTCCAAGCCCACGTTACAGCAGTTTGAAGGCTGGCAGTTGGAGATTAGTGGTTGAACTCGGCAGTTGACCCTTGGGAGTTGAAGGGTATGGAGGTCTTTTTTGTCCTCCTTTGTAAATAGTTCTTTCCGAATAAGTAAATCAATTACTTTTACCTGCCAAGTAATCGTAGAGCCTCACAATTATTACATTTGACAATGAGGTAAATCAGGACTACAGTCACCAGCTCTTGGAATCAAGGGGGGGAAGAAAGTCTGCCTGTGACGAAATAAATAAATCTCTGCAGCAAGAGTAAGTAAAAAATGCCCCTTTTTGAGAAAATTGATCCTTTCGATCTAGAGGCTGAACACTGGGCTCAGTATATTGAAAGACTTTGCTATTTCTTCACCACTAATGAAATGAAAACAGGTGAAGATAAGCAAAAAGCCATTCTGCTTACAGTATGTGCACCTCGAACTTTCAAACTTATTAGAGTTTTAAAATCCATAGAAACTATGGATACTAAATATTTTGTTACCACCTTGAGGCTTTGGTTAAGGATTGTTATAACCCTAGACCGTCGATCATCATGCAGTGTTTTAAGTTTAACTCTGCTGTAAGGGATCCAGGGGAGTCGATTGCAACATATATGGCAAGACTAAGAAAATTGACTGAGCCATGCAAATTTGGACGTTCGCTAAGTGACATGCTGTAAGACGGATTTGTTTGTGACGTAAAGAACTATCATGTGTTGGCGCAGGTTTGGTGGGCTGAAAGGCCTGTTCCTGTGCTGTACTGTTCTTTGTTCTAGTGGCATGCCTAGATGATGTCTTAACAGGAGTTTCCCCAGAAGAGCATTTGGCAAATCTCGAAGAGGTGCTCAAGAGATTCAAAGAGGTGGGGATGCGACTTAAAAGAGAGAGGTCCACGAGTTCACTTCCATTGGATTTAAAGTCGATGGCAAGGGGCTACACCCTCTTGAAAAAAAAAGTAAAAGCTATAAAGGAAGCACCAGCACCTATAAATGTGTCAGAACTGATTTCATTTTGGTTAATTATGCTGGCAGGTTTATACCAAATCTATCAACATTACTTTTGAACTATCAATGTTGGTAGACAAAAAGAAGCTTTCGAGAAAGTTAAATTTGTTTTACAATCTTCAGATTTGTTCGTCCATTTTGACCCAAAAAGAGAAATAATCCTAACGTGCAATGCTTCACCAGTTGGCATTGGGGCAGTTTTGTCTCATAGAATGGAAGATGGCGTAAAAAGGCCCATCTTGCCTTTGCATCAAGAACCCTAACTGATGCTGAGAGAAAATACTCCCAAATTGGAAAGAAAGGACTACCCATTATTTACGGAGTTAAAAAATTCCATCAGTATGTTTACGGGCGTCACTTTGTGATCATCGCTGATCACAGCCACTGTTAGGGTTATTTTGCGAAGTCAAGCCTATTCCTCCTATTGCGTCAGCCAGAGTCCCCCAGCCGGCTTTACCTCTAGAAGCATACAACTACATGCTCCAACATAAACCAGGTACCAAAATATCAAATGCAGAGGCTCTGAGTCGCCTTCCTCTGCCTCAAAGAATATCACCACCATCAGTGTTAGCTCTCAACTTCTTGGATACGCTGCCGGTATCGTCAAAGCAAATCAGGAATTGGACTGAAAGAGACCCAGTCCTGTCCAGAGTAAGGCGGATGGTTTTCCATGGATGGCACTTCGACTTGTCGGACCAATTCAAACCTCTCCAGCTCCACAAAGACAAGTGAGGTGTGAGGGTGGAGTGTTACTGTGGGGGTCTAGAGCAGTGGTTCCTGGCCCAGCAAGAGGAACGTTACTGCAGGAGTTACACAATGCTCATCCAGGTCTGACTCAAATGAAAATGCTCTTAAGAAGTTATATTTGGTGGCCGGGCATTGATAAAGATATTGACAATCTCGTAAAGTATTGTGATCAATGCCAATCACAACAGACACTCCCTCCTTTGGCACACTTGCCCCCCATAGAGTGGTCTGGCTGACCTTGGCGTGGTTACATGTTGACTTTGCTAGTCCTTTTATGGGCACTATGTTCCTAATTATCATTGATGTCTGTTCCAAGTGGTTTGATATTCATGAAATGAAAACAACAACTTCATCTACAACGATCGAAAAACTACGACAATTTTTTTGCTACGCATGGCCTGTCAGAGGTTTTGGTCTCTGATAATGGCACTGCCTTTACAGGAACAGAATTTCAGCATTTTATGAAAAATAACAGAAAACATGTGCACATGGCACCCTATCACCCAGTCTTGAATGGCTGAGAAGAAAGAGCTGTCAAGACTTTCAGGTCAGCGATGATAAAGCAGCCGGGCACACTTCCTCACTTACAGGACAACACCACATGTTACTATGCAGGAATACCCCATAGAGCTACTAATGGGGAGGTGCCTCCAGACAAGACTTAACCTGCTGTTTCAAAATTTAGTGGGGAAGGTGGAAATGAATCAAGGTATACAAAAAGGATATCACAATACCGTTCAGGGTGATGGATCATTTTAGATAATTTGGTCGAGCCTGGGTCCCCAGGAAAATCATAAAAACAGGCCGGGTGTTCTATCTGATTGCCATCCAAGGAAGAAAAGTAAGGAAACAACTTAGATTTTTGGGCGCACTTGGTCACTTAATCTTTTTTGGGGAGAATCCGGCCATTATGTTTCAACTTCTTATTCTTCTAATCTCCAAGTAATAAAGGCCTGGTTGACTCTGCCCACCACATTGGTCACAGTGGTTAGCACTGTTGCCTCACAGTGCCAGGACTCGAGTTCAATTTCAGCCTTCGGTAACTGTGTGGAGTTGGCATGTTTTCCCTGTGGGTTTCATCCCACAGTCCAAAGAAGTGCAGGTTAGGTGGATTGGCTCTGCTAAATTGTCCCTTAGTGTCCAAAGATGTGTAGGTTAGATGGATTAGCATTGGTAAACGTGCTGGGAGGGGTGGTTATGAGTATAGGACAGAGGGGAGGATTTGTGTGGGATGCTCTTTTGCAGACTCAATGGGCGAGATGGCCTTTCTGCACTGTAGGAATTCTATGGTTCTAATTCCCTCATCCTAGGAGCCAGGAGAGACTAGGCTGCTTATGATTATATTCATTGGAGTTTAAAAAGTGAGGGGGAATCTCATTAGAAACTTATAAATTTCTAATGGGATTAGACACACTACATTCAGAATGTTTCCGATTGTGTGTGGGGGGAAGGGGGAGGGGGAAGGTGGAACTAGGGATCATAGTCTGAGGATACGGGGTAAACCTTTTAGTACTGAGAGGAGAAATTTCTTCACCCGGAGAGTGGTGTGTGGAATTCACACCCACATAAAGTAGTTGAGGCCAAAACATTGTGCGATTTCAAGAAGAAATTCGACATAGTTCTTGGGCTAAAGGGATATTTGGGGGGGCGGGGCGCGGCAGGATCAGGAATGATCAAAATAAATGGTGGAGCAGAAATAGGGCCGAATGGCCTACTCCCATTTTCTGTTTCAGTCTCGTGCAACGTCTGTTGGAAACCTTTCTATTTAGTTGCAGGCCACATTGAGAGAATACAGAAATTTTCAGCTCACTCACTGGTTTAATAGGGTGGCTGAGTTTGCTTTTCCTTATGAGCACTACTTGTGTGTCAATCTCAGCACTCCCGCTATTCAGCTCAACAGTTTACTTCCTTTCCCCACTGTCAGTCTCCCTCACCTTTCCCACTTTCAAACCAGCAGGACACAGCCACCCAAGGCTCTGCCCAACTTCCAGTCCATGGCTATACCTCCACCCAGACTTGGTTCCTCAATCTGCAGGGTCTGAGCCTCTATCCTGTTGTACCAATGGAGGCAGGAGCTGGAGAGAGGGTTAGCTATCAATGGATCTGGGTGTCTACCCCAGAGTTACACACTCTTTACCACCCAATCTGCAGCTTTCTAGCCCTGCCCTCCCGCGTCTCAAAGGCTTGCTCACTCCCCTACAACCTAAACTTCTGGTGACTGGGGCTGAGGCTTAGGCATTAGAACATAGCAGCAGCTGGTTCAGAGTGTAGCATGCACTCCCAGGTTGGGTATTCCCCATCCCTGCTCTGGAGGGAGCATGTCCTTCCTTATGTAAGGAGATCAAACTTCAGGAGTACGCAAGGCTGGAGTACTCCCAACTCTAAACTGTTGGGGGTAGGCAGTAAAATAAGTCAGAACCGGATGAATATACTCCAGATGGAACTTCCAAAATCAATACTGTATACACAGCACTTTACACATTTGTTTAAGAAATGTTAAATTGCAACAAGGCAGAAGACAACAGGGATCTTTTTATTGATAACACCATAAAGACAGAACAGGAGTTACATTTGCAACAGAAATTTGCAATGCTGCACAGCAATCTCAATTCAGATGCATGTTGCTACACTATTGATGATCACAATTTTTAGCTCCTATCACAGTTTAAATAACAAAAAAAGTAGCTTCCACTGACCTAAAGCCAACTGAAGTTAATTGAAGGGGCAGACAAAACAAATTGCAATAGCAGAGCGTATGGAATGCAAACATCATTCCAATGGTGAATGAACAATAATGGACATGAACCATGCAGCAGTGTGTAACTGATGACTGTAAACTGAAGAACAGTCCAAGTTAGTCAATCTTCAGTTACAATTCACTGTTTAACTCTCAATGTTTTGTACTTCTTTCTTAGTTCCCTGTTACAGCAGCACCATATTGTGATGTGAAAAATATTTTAATATTCTTCCCCTTCCTCTTCTCCTTCCCCTTCAATGGAGTCAACACCAACTTCTTCATAATCTTTCTCCAGAGCAGCCATGTCCTCACGGGCCTCTGAGAACTCCCCTTCCTCCATACCCTCACCAACATACCAGTGAACAAAGGCACGCTTGGCATACATCAGGTCAAACTTGTGGTCAAGGCGAGCCCAAGCTTCAGCAATGGCTGTGGTGTTACTCAGCATACACACAGCCCGCTGAACCTTGGCCAGATCACCTCCAGGTACCACAGTGGGAGGCTGGTAGTTGATACCAACCTTGAAACCAGTTGGACACCAATCCACAAATTGGATGCTACGCTTGGTTTTAATAGTAGCAATAGCTGCATTGACATCTTTTGGCACCACATCACCACGGTAAAGGAGACAGCAGGCCATGTACTTGCCATGGCGGGGGTCACATTTGACCATCTGGTTGGCTGGCTCAAAGCAAGCATTGGTTATCTCAGACACAGAAAGCTGCTCATGATAGGCCTTCTCAGCTGAGATAACTGGTGCATAGGTGGCCAATGGGAAGTGGATACGGGGGTATGGCACCAAGTTGGTCTGGAACTCGGTCAGATCAACATTCAGGGCACCATCAAAGCGGAGGGAAGCAGTAATAGAGGACACTATCTGGCTGATGAGACGGTTCAGGTTGGTGTACGTTGGTCGGTCAATGTCCAGGTTTCGTCTGCAGATGTCATAGATGGCTTCATTGTCAACCATGAAAGCACAATCAGAGTGCTCCAGGGTAGTGTGGGTGGTCAGGATAGAGTTGTAGGGTTCTACCACTGCAGTAGACACTTGTGGAGCTGGGTAGATGGAGAATTCAAGCTTGGATTTCTTGCCATAGTCAACGGAGAGACGTTCCATCAGCAGGGATGTAAAACCAGAACCAGTGCCACCGCCAAAGCTGTGGAAGACCAGGAAACCCTGGAGACCTGTACATTGGTCAGCCTGTAAAGACACAAATATAAAAAAAAGCAAGCACATCAAGAAGTGCTTTCCCAAAAGCAGCATCACGAGTCTGGTAACATCCATAACAAATGAATGCTATTTGGAGGAGTTAACTTCAAACGTACAGCAGTCATTCAAAGTTCATTTCTCGATGATACAGTTAACAATTTAAAAAAATACACACAACCATGGTTCAGTAGTTACAAAATTACCATGAGTCAGAAGCTCAAAGCTACAAGTCGCAGTCCAGAGACTGAGGCAACTAATCTAGTCTGACTCTTCCAATGCAATACTACTAAAAAGATGTTGTATTGATGTTAAAACTACCCTGAGATGGATGGAAAGATCTCTACCATCACTTGATCTTCTCATTGCTGCCGATGACCGGTTACATTTAAGGTGGAGAGAGCAGACCCCATAAACAGGATTTTGAGGCTACAATCACATCATTTGAATATGTAACTCACCAGTTTACGGACTCGGTCCAGAACCAGGTCAATGATCTCCTTGCCAATTGTGTAATGACCACGGGCATAGTTATTGGCGGCATCTTCCTTCCCGGTGATAAGCTGTTCAGGGTGGAACAGCTGGCGGTAAGTACCAGTTCGAACCTCATCTGGAAAACAAGGCACAAAATTGATCAAATACAGTCAGATTACAATATATTGCGTGCTGTGTATGAAGGTCCACTTGGTTCTGAAAAGCTTTGAGCTCCAAAGTACATTGCATACGTTATCTTCCCAATTGATTTGAATTGGCATTTTCTCTGTAATGTTGCTTCCTTACCTATGACAGTTGGCTCCAAGTCCACAAACACAGCTCGTGGAACATGTTTGCCTGCCCCTGTTTCGCTGAAGAAGGTGTTGAAGGAATCATCTCCACCTCCGATGGTCTTGTCACTGGGCATCTGCCCATCAGGCTGGATGCCGTGTTCCAAGCAGTAGAGTTCCCAGCAGGCATTACCAATCTGGACTCCAGCCTGGCCAACATGGATACTGATACACTCACGCTATGGGATGAAAAAAACGAACATAATGCAGTCATTAGTGGTGGATTGTACTGCATCTTATTTCAAATGAACATTACAGAAAACTCTCAAGGAGCATGACAAAAGCCAATTAGGATCTGCAATTTTAAATTGCTGACTACAGTATTTGCACACGTTCCAACAAGACTATGTTCAATTTTAAGGTTTCTCTTGAATGATTTAGCTCCTCAGAAGTCGTGTCCTTTTCTTAGATGACACTTGGACAATCTCGTGCTCCTTGGCGCTACAGTCGGGAAAGCTGCACATGCGCAGGGAGCGGGACACGGGATTATGGGAGATGTAGTTTCCTCCCGCCTCTCCATCTCGTCGGGAAGCAGCGATGGAACTACACTACCCACAATGCAGCGTGCACTGCGGCACCTACAGGCCAGAGAGTGTCCGCCATGTTAACACCCAGACTGTAGTGCACTGTCTCCATCCATCAGTAGCAGCTGCCGCTAGATTCCTCTGCGGGAATCCAGTTAACCGTGCTGAAGGAAAAAAAATCGCGGAATGGACGCAAAGGCCGGTGCGGTTCACGACTGGAGCCGGTTTACCGCAGAAACACTTGATGAGGCTCGGCAGCCATTATATGCGGCGGGCGCTCAGTCATGGAGCAATTTAAATTAGAGCGAAAATGACTATTGTTGTGCCGCCTCCACCCTCAAATCTGCTCCTAGATTTTAAATTGCGCACCCTCAAGCTAACCCGAGTGCTATCAAACTCCCGCACTTAGTACTCAAACATAAACCCTTCAAGCTGTTCTGTGGTGCGCTTTAAAAGCGGCAGGATGAGAAGAAAACGGATTCTGATTCTCGCGGGTAAACTTCATGTTCAAAAGACAGCAGCGGCCCCACATGAGACACATGGATGTGACAAAGATCACTCATTTTCTGCTTCAGCCGAGCGAAATAATTCATTAGGGAATTTTCCCAAACGATGAAAATGTTTACACCCTGGAAAGTTATCTTCCAGGCAAGGATGGGGTGGGAATTGAGCGCCATGGAGCTTTAATATGACATTTCAACGGTGAATTGGGTCTCATTGGCTTTTAAAAACAATGTTGCCACGTTAGTTACTTCATGGAGACATTGTTTTCATTCCCAAAGCATATTGCACTTCAAGAAATGCATCACTTTGGTGACAAAGTGGATTTTACTGCGAAAGGTAATTTTGGTGTCACTCGCACCATAACTATACGGACTGCCCGATTATACATTTGTTTTAAATGAGAAAATTGCGAACTCACCATTTTTGTTTCAAGTTATATACGGATGAAAATGACCTTACAAAAGATAATGACTGTTACTTCGCCCGACAGTAACGAGTCGATGTAAGTAACCGAATGCGAAATGCTGGCGGATGGCACCTTTTTATATTGATGGAGGCCGGCCTTAGTCTAGTCTTTCATTGACATTGGTTCCGAAGTAGAAAGGAGGTGGCGGGAGAAGATGTCAGTCAGATTGGATTGGGCAAATGTCGTTATTTAAAAACACGTCAGCTTTAACGGTACAAATCCTGTTTCGGGAACTGCGCAAAAAAGCACTGCAGAATGTACTAGAAAAGGGGCGAGTACCTTTTGCTTTAAGCAAGTGCTGAGATTTGAAGTGGAACATTTTTTTCCTCCAGCCCTGCTCTTCAATTTTACCAGCAGTCCAGCCACGCCCTTAATCTTCTTTCATAGACCAAATCTTAGAAAAAAAAGTGACAGTCTGAAAAATCCTCACATTTCATCTACTTAATATTTGTACATGGTTAAACAAAGACAAAAGCTGAAGGAGTAGTGGAAGCTTTAATAGGGTTTGCCGTATAAGAATAACGAAATCTATGTCCTGCAGGCATCTGCAGTAAGGGCGGGAATGTGCGGAGATTGCAGAATGCGGACTATGAGAAAAGCAATTTGACCAAGCCCGCAGTTGCTGCAGAATTTATATCACACTTCCATCATGTACCCTTTTTATTTTAGAATGTGGAAAGGATGGACCTTACGCACAATATTGTACTAAAATATGTCCAGCATCTTTATTTTAAAAGTGGTTCAACAGCTGCCTTTCAGCAATATGGAATGCTGTCTATCTGTTTGTAAGTGGTTTTATTGCGCATTGTATTAAATGAAGGTATACAATTCAAATCTGAAGACATTTCCTTTTAGAAAGACGAGTTAATAGGTAGAGGCTTAAAAGCATTAGGTATCACCATTCTGTCTGTCTCAATGGTAGCATTCTCATATCTGAATCGGAGATTAGGGATCTCGGGTGTCTGAGGAACAATCAAATAACATTGAGAAAGAAAACCTCTCCAATATTTACAGTTACATTTCTGGAGTGTATTAAAAGGCAATCTCTGAAACCAAAAATTGAATTACAGAGAAAAAAATCTACAGAGAATATTGAAAACACGTATATATTTACAAAGAACATAGCTTTTGATAATACTGATCTGATAAATCACATGTCCCACAGGTATGCCTTAGACAAAATTTTTCTGTGAGGCTTGTGTGTTGTGTCACCGTCATCTATTCCTCACTCATACTGCAAAGAATCATGAGATTCACTTTATGGTCACTAGGGAAGGGAAGGTTTCATTAGAAATTGACAACATGGCTTCTGGAAAATGCTATATAAATTGGATAGATTTATTTGAGGAAATCTCTAGAGTAGTAGATGAGGAAAATCCTTTAAATATTAGGACTTTCTGAAAGTAATTGGTGAGATACTTTAAACTAGATTTTCTTGGGAGGATCTTGTATTAACAGGAATTTCATACATTGAATGAGGAACTGGTTCCAATCCTGCAACTAAAATGTAGTAGTTGATGGACGTGTCTCAACCTGGAGACACGTTGATAGTGGTGACACCTAGGGACCGGTTGTAGCATCAGTCTGCCCCCACATTTCCTTTTATTTTTATCAATGGCAGTAGTGGTACTGTTGCTGGATGAGTAATCCAGTGAATCAGGGCAATGCTCTGGGGACCTGGGTTTGAATCCCATCATGGCAGATGGTAAAATTTGAATTCAATAAAAATCTGGAATTAAAAGTCTAATGAGTCAATTGTTGTAAAAACCCACCTGGTTCACTAATGTTGTTCCTTTAGGGAAGGAAATCTGTTGTCCTTACCTGGTCTGGCCTACGTGTGACTCCAGATACACTGTGGTTTTGACTCATAAATGCCCTCCGGGATGAGTAACAAATGCTGACCCAGCCAGCGACGCCCATATCCCATGAACGAATAAAAAACGTTTACACGTGAAACAAAACAGAGAAGTGCAATCTAATGCAAATAAGTTTAGATGTTTTAAGCAGTGGTTCTCTTTGACTGAAGTGATTGGTAGAATATTTAGAGGGGAGATGAGGAAAATGTTTTCATCTGGAGGGTTTTAGGGGTCTGTAACTTACTACTTGAAAGGGTAGTCAAGGCAGAAACCCTCAATTCATTTAAAAGGTCTCTGGATGTGCACCTCAAGTGTCGTAACCCACAGGGCTATGGAACAACTGCTGGAAAGTAGGATTAGGCTGGGGGGTTTGCTTTTTGAGTGGCACAGACTTAATGGGCCAAATGCCCATTTGCTGTGCTATAAACTTTCTATGATTCTTCAAATTGATTAGTAATTATAGATACCCCCCTTCGAAGTTATAGTATGATATAATACAAATAATATTAAATTACTGCATATAAGGAGTTGTTTTCATAACTTTTTTAAGTAAACAGGTAGTTATTTATACCTGTGAGATAGATGCACTTGCTTCTCATTGCAGAGCCTGTCTTTCCTGGTCCAATTAATATCACAAGCCACTCTTACCTCCCAGCCTCCGGCCACAGCTTATTCACTTATTCTTGACCATGATATTTTATTCTAACCACGACGTCCATGATAGTTGTCCATGCCGTCCAACTTTCACACCATTTTGCAGACCCCCTGGAAGGTCTCAGTGGACTGTTTGAAAACCACTGTGCACAGGAGTAGGTCACACAATGGCAAATTTCATTTAGATGTGCAGGATATTCTGGAGGGTCTGAAAATAGATAAATCCCCTGGTCCGGATGGGATTTATCCAAGGATTCTCTGGGAGGCAAGAGAAGTGATTGCAGAGCCTCTGGCTCTGATCTTCAGGTCGTCGTTGGCCTCTGGTATAGTACCAGAAGATTGGAGGTTAGCGAATGTTGTCCCATTGTTTAAGAAGGGGAACAGAGACTTCCCCTGGAATTATAGACCGGTGAGTCTCACTTCTGTTGTCGGCAAGATGTTGGAAAAAATTATAAGGGATAGGATTTATAGTTATTTGGAGAGTAATGAATTGATAGGTGATAGTCAGCATGGTTTTGTGGCAGGTAGGTCGTGCCTTACTAACCTTATTGAGTTTTTTGAGAAAGTGACCAAGGAGGTGGATGGGGGCAAGGCAGTGGACGTGGTATATATGGATTTTAGTAAGGCGTTTGATAAGGTTCACCATGGTAGGCTTCTGCAGAAAATGCAGATGTATGGGATTGGGGGTGATCTAGGAAATTGGATCAGGAATTGGCTAGCGGATAGGAAACAGAGGGTGGTGGTTGATAGTAAATATTCATCATGGAGTGCGGTTACAAGTGGTGTACCTCAGGGATCTGTTTTGGGGCCACTGCTGTTTGTAATATTTATTAATGATCTGGATGAGGGTATAGTTGGGTGGATTAGCAAATTTGCTGATGACACCAAAGTCGGTGGTGTGGTAGACAGTGAGGAAGGGTGTCGTAGTTTGCAGGAAGACTTAGACAGGTTGCAAAGTTGGGCCGAGAGGTGGCGGATGGAGTTTAATGAGGAGAAGTGTGAGGTAATTCACTTTGGTAGGAATAACAGATGTGTTGAGTATAGGGCTAACGGGAGGACTTTGAATAGTGTGGAGGAGCAGAGGGATCTAGGTGTATGTGTGCATAGATCCCTGAAAGTTGGGAATCAAGTAGATAAGGTTGTTAAGAAGGCATATGGTGTCTTGGCGTTTATTGGTAGGGGGATTGAATTTAGGAGTCGTAGCGTTATGTTGCAACTGTACACAACTCTGGTGCGGCCGCACTTGGAGTACTGTGTGCAGTTCTGGTCCCCACATTACAGGAAGGATGTGGAGGCTTTGGAGAGGGTGCAGAGGAGGTTTACCAGGATGTTGCCTGGTATGGAGGGGAGATCCTATGAGGAGAGGCTGAGGGATTTGGGATTGTTTTCGCTGGAAAGGCGGCGGCTAAGAGGGGATCTTATTGAAACATATAAGATGATTAGAGGTTTAGATAGGGTGGATAGTGATAGCCTTTTTCCTCTGATGGAGAAATCCAGCACGAGGGGGCATGGCTTTAAATTGAGGGGGGGTAGTTATAGAACCGATGTCAGGGGTAGGTTCTTTACCCAGAGGGTGGTGAGGGATTGGAATGCCCTGCCAGCATCAGTAGTAAATGCGCCTAGTTTGGGGGCGTTTAAGAGATCCGTAGATAGGTTCATGGACGAAAAGAAATTGGTTTAGGTTGGAGGGTCACAGTTTTTTTTTTTAACTGGTCGGTGCAACATCGTGGGCCGAAGGGCCTGTTCTGCGCTGTAATGTTCTATGTTCTATGTTCTATGTGTCATGCATGTCGGCAAACACAGAATACACATATCACTTGCAGGGAATGATACTGAAAGAGGTTGAGATATCTAGGTATTATTGTGCACAGATGTAAATAAAGTTAGTGTATTGGGTTGTATTGATAGAACCATTCAGTCCCCTCTGAAATAGCCTGGCAAGCCAGTCAGTTATAGCAAAAATGGCTACAAAAAACTATAGTAAGAATAAAACTGGACAGACTACCCAGGATGGACCAAGGCACCAGATTCAGAGTTGACAAAAGCATACCTAGCCAAGTCAACCCTGAAAATCCTCTTACTATCTTCTGGGCACTTTCATCGAAATTGGGAGAGCTGTCAGACTAGCCTTACATAGTTATGCTCACATGTGCAAAAGGAAAAGAAGAGCAAAACAGTGCAACACTGGAGTGCCATTGCAGAGAAGATATCCCAGGAGGGGGACACGGGGAGGGAGACAATAAGAAGGTCACAAACAAAGCAGAAGATCCCAAACCAGGTAGTGGGGCACAAACAGGTCCCAGAAGATGATCCCAGGTGAGGGACACAGACAGATCAGAAACAGATCCTGTTAAGTAAAGTTGAGAGAAATGAGTGGAGCAATAGGCTCCAAATTAGAGAGAGCTGTGGGGAGCAGGCTTGAAGCAAAATGGGTTTGACAGAAGCCCTGAAGATCTAAGAGGGCAGCCAAAGTTTGGAGGCTCCTTGCTGCAGGCTATAAGAGCAAAGGTACCCTTTGGAGTAGTGGTGTTCTGCTTGGCATGGCCAAAGATCTGAAATTGTGCTTGGAAGGTGAAGCTGCAGTGTACACGGAGATCCAGGGGAAAGGAATCTTAGAATGCGAGATTGAAACCCTGGAGATGGATCCTGGTTGAAGCTGTCTAAGTGGGTGCAACGTTTGGCAAGAATTCCAAGGTGAGTTCTTCAAACATGGAGATTGGAAACCCTCATGAGAAAGACAAAGTTTCAGTAAGAACAGCTGGCTCACAGTGTGACAAGTGTTTGGGGTGATTGTTGAGAAATCTGTAGAACCTGCTTTGGTTGCATCTGTCAAAGTGTTGTGTGTCTGATCACAGTTGCTTGTTAATTCACATGTACTGTATACATACCATGAATATTAGAGTATAAGATAGATACGGTAAATTGTTTTATCTTTCCAAATTTGTTTGTGTAAGTAACGATATAGCTGGGGTGAAGGAATTTTGAATATTTGAATCATTTTCTTGTGTTGGTATTGAGATACTTCCAACCTTTTTGTCTGGTGTAATATAGTTCATTTTTCTTGTGAAATAAATGTTTTATTATTTTTGTTAGAAGTCCATCAGTACACTCCTGTAAATTTGTTCAGGAACTTACCGCCATGGTTTCTTTAAAAAAAAATAAAAGTTAGGATCTGTTAAGCGTTAGGAAACAGAGGTAGTTTTAAGTAAGCTATATTTGTATTTGTGAGTATTAGAAATAAGACCATAAGGCGTAGGAGTAGAAGTAGGCCATTTAGACCATTGTGTCTGCTCCGCCATTCAATGAGATCATGACTGATCTGATATGTTAACCTTCAACTCCACTTTCCCGTCTTATCCCCATAACCCTTGCTGATTCAAAATCTGTTTATCTCAGCTTTGAACATAGTTAACAACCCAGCCTCTACAGCCCTTTGTGGTAAAGAATTCCACAGATTCACTACCGTCTTGAGAGAAGAAATTCCTTCTCATCTCTGTTTTAAATGGCTGACCCTTATTCTGAGATTATGCCCTCTGATCCCAGAATCTCCCATAAGGGGAAACAATCTCTCCGCATCTACCCTGTTAAGCTCCCTGAGAACCCTATGTGCGAAATTTTACGACCTCGCTCGGGCGAGGCTCATAAAATCCCACCCGAGGCCAACCGATAAAAGCCAACATTCCATTTGCTTTCCCTATTACCTGCTGAACTTGTATGCTACCTTTTTGTGATTTATGCACAAGGACCCCCAAATCCCTCTGTGTCGCAGCTTTCTGCAGTCTTTCTCCATTTAAATAATATTCAGCTCCCTTATTCTTCTTACCAAAGTTCATAACTTCACATTTCCCTCCATTATATTCCATCTGCCAAGTTTTTGCCTACTCATTTAACCTGTCTATATCCCTCTGTAGACTCTTTGTGCCATCCTCACCACTTGCCTTCACACCTATTTTTGTGTCTTCTGCAAACTTGGCAATAGTATTTTCACTTCCCTCGTCCAAGTCATTATATATATATTGTAAATAATTGTGGCCCTAGCACTGATCCTTGTGGCATTCCACTAGTTGCAGGTTGCCATCCTGAAATTCCCAACTCTCTTGTCTTCTATTCGTCAGTTAATGCTCTGTCCATGCTAATATACTACACCCAACACCATGGGCTCTTATTAAGTAATCTTTTGTGCAGTACCTTAGCAAATGCTTTCTGGAAATCCAGGTATATTACGTGTACTGGCCCCACTTCACCTATCCTGCTCATTACAACTTCAAAGAATTCTAATAAATTTGTCAGGCATGGTTTTCCCTTCATGAAGCCATGCTGACTCTGATTGATTGATATCATGTATTTCTAAATGTTCTGCTGCTACATCCTTTATAATGACATATTTAAGTAAGTTTAATTTTGTGTTTTTGTGTAAGAAAGGCTTTTAAACTTTATTTAACTTCATGTTAAACAGGGGCATGCATGTCTGTGGGTTTTGGTCACTTTACACTGTGCCAGCATTGTAATTAAAGGATTCACAACATGAAAACAAAGAGAGTTTAATGAAAGACTATGCTGTTGCTTAGCAACCAGGGGCCCACACTGAAAAGCATAAGCATTTGTGGTTCAGTTGGTAGCAGGTACCCGAGAAGACAGCAGCTCTCACAGAAACTGCCAGCAGAGAGGCAGAACAATGGAGTAAAGGGCAGAAAGCAAATCCCAGAAGCTAAAGAACAGGTAGTCCTAGAAGCCAAGAAATAAAAGAGAAGTCCCAGGAAGACTGAAGTCAAAGGGACAAAGAACTGGAATCTGAACAAAGTACTGTTCACTGAAGTTAAAGAAAGAGGCAGAGAGAGGCTCCCATCAAAGACAGAGCTGAAAGGAGCAGACCTGCAGAAGTTGGTTAGCAAGAAGCCAGACACCTGAAGTAATCCTAGGGTTAGTGACACTTTAATACAGCTTGTGAAGCAGTAGTGTTCTGTTGGCATGGCTGCGTACCTGAGAGATTGCATGGAAGCTTGAATGCAAATGGCAACCCAGAGCAGAAGAATACTGAAAGAAGAGATTAAAATCCTGGAAGTGGATTCTTGGTGAAGGCCTCCAAGAGAAAATGTTGTTTGGGAGAAGATTCTAAAGTGTGTTTTTTCCAAGAGTAGAGTTTGGAAATATTCGTGTGGAAGTCAGAGTTCCAGTGAGACCAGTTGGCTCACAATGTGATAGGCATCTGGGGGCATTTAATGAGAAATCCACAGAAGTTATATTGGATGGCATCTGCCACTTGGTTTCAGAGTGTGGATGTCTGATCACATTTCACCTATTGGTTTACATGGACTGTGTACTTACTGAGAACATTATAGTATAAGATATATTTTGTAAGTTACGTTATCTTTAAAATCTGTGTACATCTGCAAGGATATAGGTGGGGTGAAGGAGTATTGTATTATAGTCAATTCTTTCATCCACATCTCTAAATAAAAAAAAGGTATATTGAGCCAGGTTCCATTCTGGGAACTGACTGTCCAGTAGTAAAATCAGCTGGGATCATAACACATCACCATCCCTGGGTATGTTCTGTCCCTCCAGCAGGACTGAACCACCATAGCTGGTGGTACAGTGGCATACAGTTGGGAGAAAGTGGCTCTGAGACCTCCACATTGACTCCAGACCCCCTTAAGCCTCATGGCATTTGGTAAAATATGGGCACAAAAACTTCCTACTGATCACCTCCCTCAGTAGATGAGGGAGGTAATCAGTGTTAAAGACCACTTGGAAAAAGCACTGAGGGTAGCAAAAGCATGGGAATGTATTGTAGGTGGGGGATTTCAATGTCCATCATCAAGAGTGTCTCAGTAGCATCACTACTGACTGAGCTGATCAAGTCCTGAAGGACACAGTTGCCGGATTGGGCTTGTGGCAGGTGGTGAGAGAACCAACAAGAGGGCAAACCTATTTGACCTTGACCTCACCAATTTACCAAGATATATTTGTGCATCACAGTATTGATAGGAATCACCATTTGTGGAAATGAAAACTTGTCTTCACACTGAGGATATTCTCCAATGTGTTGTGTGGCACACGTTAAATGGGATAGATTCAGAACAAATCTACCTCTTTATATTAATAATGATTGGCAGGTGTTATAGTCAATTAATAAGGCAGTGACTGTCTGCTGAAAGAGGCACAACCAGTAAACTATAACAAGAAAAATCAAACATTTAAAGGAACTTAAATCAAATTAAAATTTGGTTCAGGATTTCAATGAAGCCTTCCAGTCCCCCTGGTGCCAGAAACCTTAAACATACTGGTGGACACCATGTGCTCCCTCAGAACTGATCTAACATCTCAAAATTGGGTGATCATGAAGTGCTGTGGATCATCGGCAGCAGTAGAATTGCACTCCACAAAACCTGTAACCTCATGGCCTGGCATACCCTTCATTGTGATTGATTCTGGTTTGATAGTAATGGTAAAGTTCTTTTTTATTCAGGTGATGTGGGCATAATGAGCAAAGCAAGCATTTTTTGTCAATTTCTAATTGCACTTCTCATATCCAGTCATGAATGGTGGTGGACAATGAAAGGAAAAAAGACAAAATCTTGCATTTTTCTATAGCACTTTTCACGACCATCGAATATCACAAACCATTTTGCAGCCGATGAGGTACTTTTGAAGTGAAGTCACTGTTGTAATGTAGGAAACATGGCAGCTAATTTGCGCACAGCAAATTCCCACAAACAGCAATGTGATAATGACCAGATCGTCTATGCTTTTGTGATGTTGATTGAAGGATAAATATTGGCCAGGACACTGGGGTTATCTCCCCTGCTCTTCTTCAAAATAGTGTCATGAGATACTTTACATTCACCCAAGCAGACAAATGGAGCCTCAGTTTAACATCTCATCTGAAAGACAGCACTTCCAACAGTGCAGCACTCCCTCAGTACTACGCTGCAGAGTCAGCCTTGATTTTTGTGTTCAAACTCTCAAGTGGGACTTTACCCTGAATCCTGTGACTCAGGCGACAGTGCTACCAACTGAACAGTTGATGGCAGGAGGAGGCTCCATTAATTCCTTGTCCTCAGTGATGGAACCCAGATTGAGTTTAAAAGACAAAAAGCATTTACAACCATTTTCAGCTAGAAGTGTCAAGTGGATGATCCATTGCATGCATTTCCCCATCACAGAAGCCATTCTTCAGAAAATTCAATTCAGTCCACATAACATCAAGGAATGGCTGAAGGCACTGAATACAAGAAAGCTGAGGGACCCCCACATCCTGCACATTGCACTGAAGACACATATGCCAAAACTAATCATGTTGGCAGCCAAGCTGTTCCAGAGCAGCTACAACACTGGCATCTGCTCAACAATGTGGTGAATTGCCCAGGTTTCCCCTGTCCAAAGAAAAAAAAAGTAGCGTGGCGACGCAGTTTAAACCAATGGCTTAAGATTCAGTAGAGTTGTGAGTTCGAATTCAGCCGCTGCCAGAATGGATTTAAGCTTTCCTTAAAAGAGGCCAAAAAGCAGGAGAAATCCAAACCAGATAATTGCTGCCCTATGAGCCAGTTTCTTATTCTTTCATGGGTGGTGAGCATCACTGGCAATGCCAGCATTTGTTGCCCATCCCCAATTAACCTTGAGATGATGGTAATGAGCTGCTTTCCTGAACCGCTGCAGTCCTTATGATGTAGGCACACCCACGGTGCTGTTAGGAAGGGAGCCTACTCTCAATTATATGCTAAGTGACAGATGGTATAATTGACAATGCAATCAAGCAGCACTTACTCACCGATAACCTGCTTACCAATGCACAGTTTGTGTTCTGGCATGACCACATGGATCCAAATCTCATTACATCCTACATAGAGCTAAATGCCAGAGGTGAACTGAGAGTGATTGCCCTTGACATCACACCAATCTTTGACTGAATGTCAAACTTGAAAAATTTAATGAAATGAGAAAAAGGGGAAACTCTCTTCACTGGCTGGAGTTATACCTAGCATGAAGGACGAGAGTTGTTGGAGGCAAATTATCAAAGCCCCAGGATATCCCTGCGAGAGTTCCTCAAGTCAGTGTCCTAGGCCCAGCTATCTTCTGCTGCTTCATCAATGACTCTCCCTCTATCATAAGGTTAGAAGTGGAAATATTGACTGATGATTTCAGCATTCAGTTCCATTCACAGCATCTTACAGGAAACAGTCTTATGTCCACATGCAGCATTCAGGCTTCGGCTGATAAGTGGCAACTACCATTTGCTTCACACAAGTGCAAGGCAATGACCATCACCAACAAAAGAAAATCTAACCACCTTCCTTAGGTGCTTAACCACTTTAGGTTGATTGGCCATGATCAATTGCTGCTTAGTGTCAGGGGAATTAGTGGGGTGAATGCGTGGGGTTACAGGGATGGGGACTGGGTAAGATTGTTGTTGGTGCAGGCTTGATGGGCCAAATGGCCTCCTTCTACACTGTAAGGATTCTATGATTCTTTGGACAGTGAACAGCATAACCATGGCTGGATTTCTCACCAACATCCTAGGAGTTGCCATTGACAAGAAACTTTACTGAACCAGACATATATATACACCATAACTACAAAAGCAGGTCAGATTCTGTGTATTCTGCTGCAAGTGACTCACTTCATCACTTACAAGACACAAGTCAGGAGATGGGATACTCTTGACTTGTCTGGATGAGTGCAGCCCCAACCACGTATCTTCTCAAGAGCAGCTAGGGGCGGGGAGTAAATACTGGCCTTACTAGCGACATCTACATCCTAAATATATTTAGATATTGGCTTTTCACACTTGAAGCTCACATGAAGAGTTGAGACAGTTGAGAAGATAGACTGTATGCTAGGGAACTAAATCCCAGCCCGAGATAGAATTTAATAAAAAGGTCACAAATTGCGACCATAAGTTTGTACCTATTTTTAGGTTTTATCAGCCAAATGGCTGTAATCTCAGTTCCCCTTCTCAGGGAGTCTATTCCATTCTTTGGTATGCTAGGAATATGGCAACATTTATATAAAATATTATATATTAAAAATTCATGTCGCAACCCAGCCTGTTGAATTTAAATAGAATTGAATACAAAAGTAGGGAGATTATGCTCGTTATACAAGGCATTGGCGAGACCACATAGAAACATGGAAAATAAGAGCAGGAGGCGGCCAATTGGCCCTTCGAGCTTGCTCCGCCAATCATCATGATCATCCAACTCAATCTGATCCCACCTTCCCCCCATATCCTTTGATCACATTTGCCGCAAGTGTTATATCTAACTGCTTCTTGAAAAGATACAATGTTTTGACCTCAACTACTTTCTGTGGTAGCAAATTCCACAGGCTGATTCATCTGGGTGAAGAAATCAAAGACAAATCTTTGAATATTTTTAAGCAGAAAGAGATAGATTGTTAAGCGAAGGGGTGAGACTCGGGGGTAGGTGGGAATATGGACTTGAGGTTCCAATCAGATCTGCCATAATTTCATTGAATGATGGAGCAGACTCGAGGGACCAAGTGGCCAACTCCTGCTCCTAATTTGTATTTAAGTATCTAGGTAATTAAGTATTGAAGACAATTTTAACTATCTAGAATATAAGGATTGTGTTTGAGCTCCTGTCTAATCTAAGAAATTAATGGTTTGAATTAATTTCAGATGGTATTTTGGGATTTCCAAGCATAAAAATTGGTAGCTGCGCTATTCAAGTCCCATTTAACACCAAAAACGCCAGCATTTGTTGTGCTCTAGTACCTAATGAGTGCCAGTGGAAAATAAATATATTTAATAAATATTAAAATGCAATGAGGCAGATGAAGACAGGGATCTTATTTATTGAGAAAGCAATAAAGAGAGAACATGTGAGTTACATTTGCAACAGAAGTTGGTTTTGCAATGCTGCACAGCAATCTCAATTTACATTGCTACAGATTATAACTAATAATGCAAGTTAAAAATTCAATCACACCTTGTTTAAAATAATGAAAAGCCCAGCTATCCACTGACCTAAAGCCAGTCGAGGTCAATTGAGGAGGCTTGGCATAATGATGCAGCACAAGAGACTCAAAAGCTGGGTAGAAGAATAATTGTAAAAAACACCAGAGTATGCTTTTTTAAAATAAATATGGAATGCAAACATCATTTCAGGTGTGACTGAACAATAATGGACATGACTTATGCAGCAGTGTGTAACTTGATGATTAGCAAATTGAAGGACACTACTTCAAATTGGTTAATCATCAGTTACAATTCATTTAACTCACACTGTTTTATTATTTTATCTTGGTTCCCTGTTACAGCAGCACCATATTGTGATGTGAAAAACATTTTAATATTCTTCCCCTTCCTCCTCTCCTTCCCCTTCTACGGAGTCAACACCAACTTCTTCATAATCTTTCTCCAGAGCAGCCATGTCCTCACGGGCCTCTGAGAACTCCCCTTCCTCCATACCCTCACCAACATACCAGTGAACAAAGGCACGCTTGGCATACATCAGGTCAAACTTGTGGTCAAGGCGAGCCCAAGCTTCAGCAATGGCTGTGGTGTTACTCAGCATACACACAGCCCGCTGAACCTTGGCCAGGTCACCTCCAGGTACCACAGTGGGAGGCTGGTAGTTGATACCAACCTTGAAGCCAGTTGGACACCAATCCACAAATTGGATGGTACGTTTAGTTTTAATAGTAGCAATAGCTGCATTGACATCTTTTGGCACCACATCACCACGGTAAAGGAGACAGCAGGCCATGTACTTGCCATGGCGGGGGTCACATTTGACCATCTGGTTGGCTGGCTCAAAGCAAGCATTGGTTATCTCAGACACAGAAAGCTGCTCATGATAGGCCTTCTCAGCTGAGATAACTGGTGCATAAGTGGCCAATGGGAAGTGGATACGGGGATATGGCACCAAGTTGGTCTGGAACTCAGTCAGATCAACATTCAGGGCACCATCAAAGCGGAGGGAGGCAGTAATAGAGGACACTATCTGGCCTATTAATCGGTTCAGGTTGGTGTACGTTGGTCGGTCAATGTCCAGGTTTCGTCTGCAGATGTCATAGATGGCTTCATTGTCAACCATGAAAGCACAATCAGAGTGCTCCAGGGTAGTGTGGGTGGTCAGGATAGAGTTGTAGGGTTCTACCACTGCAGTAGACACTTGTGGAGCTGGGTAGATGGAGAATTCAAGCTTGGATTTCTTGCCATAGTCAACGGAGAGACGTTCCATCAGCAGGGATGTAAAACCAGAACCAGTGCCACCGCCAAAGCTGTGGAAGACCAGGAAACCCTGGAGACCTGTGCATTGGTCAGCCTGTGGAAAACAAATGTAAATTTCAGTTACCTGGTATCTAGATATGGCTGGTTGCAACATTTAGCTTCCACATAGGGATACTTGTCCACAGCAGGTAACATACTCACCAGTTTACGGACTCGGTCCAGAACCAGATCAATGATCTCCTTGCCAATTGTGTAATGACCACGGGCATAGTTATTGGCTGCATCTTCCTTCCCGGTGATAAGCTGTTCAGGGTGGAACAGCTGGCGGTAAGTACCAGTACGAACCTCATCTGGCAAAAAAAGTAAAATATTTTTAATTACTCTGTTGTGGATTATTGAAGAGGTAGGGAAAGGCGATTTGTGAATAACAAATGACAGATTGAAACACAATGACCCATGTGTAGTTTGAGATATAGCCAAGAAAGTACAAAGTAAATAGTGAATCAACAATATTTGACTTAAATTAGTTATCACCTACCTATGACAGTTGGCTCCAAGTCCACAAACACAGCTCGTGGAACATGTTTGCCTGCCCCTGTTTCGCTGAAGAAGGTGTTGAAGGAATCATCTCCACCTCCGATGGTCTTGTCACTGGGCATCTGCCCATCAGGCTGGATACCGTGTTCCAAGCAGTAGAGTTCCCAGCAGGCATTACCAATCTGGACTCCAGCCTGGCCAACATGGATACTGATACACTCACGCTGCACAGAAACAAATACAAAGCTGCGATCAACTACTTGAACACCTTGCCTAGAATTTATTTCATACAGCTTTATTTCTGTATTCATACTTATTTTCAGCACCAAAAGTCTCCCAATATGGAAGCAAATGTACACTCCCCTGAATCAGCTGCAAATCTAATGTTTATCTCAGACTTTTGACCAGCTGATGGGACAGCAGAGTCATGCAGAAGGGAGGCAAGGTTGGGTGACGACACACAGCAACCTAGCTGTAAGACATTTAGTTAGTATGAAGCAGTTGTAATTGTGCTGGATTCATCAGCAGCTCACTGTCAGGGACAGTATTGCTATCATTGTGGTTGTGTGTGCATCAGATATGACTGTCCAATAGTGTGAGTGACAGGGTGGAGGGTCTCACAGGCTCAGTTGGAGTGGGACTCGTGTGTGGGTGGTACCATGAAGAAGCAGACAGACAATTCGAGATAAGTCTAGTGTGGACAGAAACATGATTGAATTTGGCAATTCAGGTTTGCTGCCCATACAGAAATTAGACACATCAGCAAGTTTCATGTTGCTTCCTCAGTACTTCACCCTCAATATTGCACAAGAGGATTACATCAGTATTAAATTGTGATAAAATGTAATTATTTTCTAATACCTTGTATTCTACCACCTTGGTGTGCATCTTGTTACTGTTTTCATTAAATACGTGAACTGTTTTTTAAACAATGGTTGGCACTTCAAATCGCACTCTGATCCTAAAACGATGCCCTCGTTTGAACTTAGAATATATATTTAGGAGATGAAAATTAATTTTTTCCAAAAAATCGTTGAAATGAAGCATGATGCTTTGATAACCCAGCATTTTGGCAAGATGCGAATTTGATGAGGGGGCTTTGGCCCCTCCCGTAAGACAGTTAATCTCTAGAACGCGATTGCTCTGCAAATCAAGAGCTGCTTCTGGCTAAACAGCGCTTATTCTGAGAAACCACATTCGCTCGGCTGGAAAGGGCACATCCGTGCAATTCCTCTGCGCTCAGTACTGCAACATTCATGAGCTGGTCAAAGTCACTGGTTCTGATGCTGAATTTGGGTGGGGTCGCACTGCAGTGCGGATTGTCTCTACCTACCGCCACCCTCCACAAAAATCTAATAGTTTTGTCGGACGCCAAACCGTCAGTCTAATTGAAAATTTTCTTCAAGCTATTTTTCAAAAAGGACCTTTACAACACAGTAACCAATGCGGACGCTATTGTCTGTACTTCCAATCGTTAGCGTGGCGTTACATGAATTGCAATGCCGTCTATTTCTTGGTGACCTAGTTTGACGTTGGCTTTATGCCCTACGCATGACCATTACTGACGTAATGCCGTTAGTAAAGTAGACCTGCAGTGATTTCGCCAGGGCATCGGTCTGAAATACTCCAGCTTGCCGCTATGGTCGACAACCCATTGAACGGGATAACGTGATGTGGAGAGGTTACAGTGTCCCGACAAAACAAAGTAATTTGAAGGATTGCTAAACTCAACTCACATCCTCTGCTAATTGCTTAGAGCCACTCCCTATTGCACTAAAACAGAAGATTCACGTTTCAGAAGTTCCGTCTTACAGTACCGTTTTAGATTTATTTGTAACGATTAGCTGGCGAAAAGCCTTTAAAACAATGAATCTTTTTCTTGCCCAATCCTAATAAATTCGCCATTAATTTGGTCATTTTTTTCCTACCAGATAATATATTTGCAGAAGTCCACTGAAAAGTGGCTCTCTTAATATGAAGTGTATTATATTGACGGAAAATTGCATGTGGATAGCGTACATGTACATTACTTTCCCTTGTTATTTTGATTTTAATACTTATTTCCCATGGTAACCGAAACATTCATAGACAACAGTTTATTACATTTCAATTACAGCACAGACAGGCCATTCGGCCCGGTGTTTATGCTCCACACGAGCCACCTCCCACCCTGCTTCATCTCATCCTATCAGCATATCCTTCTGTTCCTTTTTCCCCCTCAAGTACGCATCTAGTTGTCCCTTAATGTTTTATGTTTAAGAGATTAATTTGCGTAGTGTAATTCAAAGATTAAATAAACCAAGTGTACTGAAAAAAACAATTAAGATGCTTCAAAATTAGGACACAAGTCTAACAATATAAAATTTAAATGTGTAGCTTGCTGGGGAGAAAAACCTTTTTGCATTAAACAGCATCTTACCATGATGCCTGGTCCTTGATAGTAGACAAAACAAATGGAATAAAGA
This sequence comes from Mustelus asterias, assembly GCF_964213995.1. Lineage (NCBI taxonomy): Eukaryota > Metazoa > Chordata > Chondrichthyes > Carcharhiniformes > Triakidae > Mustelus > Mustelus asterias. The sequence continues at coordinate 11,232,654 of NC_135834.1, read as the reverse complement.
GAAGGCTTGAGCGACTTCTTCCTACAGCGCGACTTTTACGGGTCGTCGTAAGAAAAAACCTACAATTCAGATGGGAGAGACATGTTCTTATACTAGGACCAGACTGCGGGACCTGGGCAGCGCTCCCACTCTCATTGGAGAAATGGAGTTTGAGTGACGGGGAACCACCATAATGTCGACTCTCTGATAGGAGGATACAGCCTCCGTGAGGTGCCTCGGGGGTCTTGATTGGCTCCTGAATAGGCTAATCGCCTTGACCACTTGTGGTTCCGAACAAAGACTGACATTTGATAAAACACCATAAAACTGGGAGAATGAAACAATGTAAGATTCAGCTTTTTGAAACGTAAAACATCTTAACAATTATTTAAACCGCCATACTTATAAAACGGCAAAATTGTCCCGTCTTATAAAAATAAATGTAAATATCCTTTCATTGTTAATTTGATACTGGAAAGCGCATTACTGGAACTGCTCATAAGATGAAGGAAACGATTGGACAAATTATAAATACCAATTTAAAAAATAAATAATTTTCTGGCTATTCTTTCCATTGAAACATTAAGATTGCTATAATTTATGAAGATACGTCTCCATTTCTTTGACAAAAATACTTTTCCCTTCCCAACGACTAATGCAATATTTTATACAAAATGCAATATAAACCACGCCGATGGATTAATCACTTAATTCCAACATTGCACTACTAGAACCCGAATGTAAAATTGTACTATTTTATTTACAGGTTACTGCAACATGAATACGATAACCTAAAACGTTTACGACCCTGGCTTCTTTGTCTCATTTGTAACGAGTTGAGGCTGAATTGCCTCTTCTCTCAATGTAGCAGAAAACGCTCTACATGTTGCAATTCGTCCAGCACTCTCTAATGCTAACGGCGCCTTCTCTGTTCTTGTCACACCCTATACACTTCCCAGCAAATATTGCCGGTAGTGGGATAAAATAAAACCCATTTCTCAGTTGAGCAACTTTGTTTTTTTAATCGGTATTGTTCCATGTTACAGAACTGACGACGGGGCGGGGCGGGGCGGGGAGATTTTTGTCATGCTTGCAAGGCAGTCTTTTGTTCTGCAGGTATGTCAGTGCAGAACTACTTAATTTGCAGCCTGATTCTGATTTCGTCAAGTTATATAAATAGGTCATTTTAGCACAATTTCCCAGTACCCTGCCCAATTATTTAGCGACTTTACATTTCAGGTGATCTTTGGTGTCCAAAGGTTTAACAATTCCGAAAAGAGAGGAACGTTCTACACACCACTAAATGTGCTTTAGTATGGGGATGTCGTTTTTCTGCTGGCAGAGAAGGCATACAGCTGATTACAACACGAGACAGCAGCCAGGTGTAAGCTTCAATTGTATCTATCAACCAAAACGCATAGATTGGAAAGGAGTTTGTTACAAGAGATCGAGAGGTTCAGAGAGTATAAACGACTATAGTGAAGGTAGATCGATTTGTTAATGTCATCTGATCACAAATATGTGCCTGTCTAAAATGGAAGTCCAGCTTCTGTTTCTTTATTATACGGGCTAACAATAACACCGTAACATTTTCTGAAGTTATTGTTCGCCCTGTTAAAGTTTATCCGTTTCAAAAGAAGGGATGGCTCCTGTGTACCATGTGACTCATACTGCAGTAATATTGTACCATGTGATTCATACTGCGGTGATTTTTTTATTCTCTTCAATTTATCCTCAGATTTTTCCCTTTATTCCTCCTCTTCTCAGGGTGAGGACTCCAGGCAACCACAAAGGGTGATTGAGACCATTTGCTACTTTGCCCAAGTAACTATTCTTCGCAACACATACATTTTGTTGGAAGAGTGTGCAAAGTATTCGGATCCAACTGGAACCTGTGACATTATTAGATTATCACAATGATTTCAAAGACATTTTAATCTATTTCCACGTCATAACTTCGCCATACTTAACAACATCTGGACTAGCGAGCACCAAGGCATAATAATGATCGATTGCACCTGACTTTATTTGTCCCTCTGATTGGTTGTGCAAACCTGAACATGAAATCAACATCCTGTGAGTTACTATTGAGCAGAAACTGAATTACTAGCCATATAAATACTGTGGCTACAAGATTGGTCAGAGGCTGGGAATTCTGCAGTGAGTAACTCACCTCCTGACCCCCCAAAGCCTGTCCACCAACTACAAGGCACAAGTCAGGAGTGTGATGGAATACTCTCCACTTGCCTGGATAGGTGCAGCTCCAACAACACTCAAGGGGCTCAACACCATCCAGGACAAAGTAGCCCTACTGCCCTCAACTGCAGCAACTCACCAAGGCTCCATTGACAGCGCCTTCTAAACTCTCAATCTCTATCACCTTAAAGAAAGGCAGCAGATGCATGAGAATACCTCCACCTGCAATTTCCCCTTCAAGCCACACATCATCCTGACTTGGAACCATATCACCATTCCTTCACTGTCGCTGGGTCAAAATCCCGGAACCCTCTTCCGAACAGTACTGTGGGTGTACCTACACCACATGGACTGCAGCAGTTCAAGATGGTGGCTTACCACAAGGGCAGTTAGGGATGGGCAAATGCTGGTCTAGCCAGCGACATCTACATCCCGTGAACAAATAAATGTTTAAAAATGATAAATTTACATTGCCCCCTAGTCCACCTACATGTTATTTCTTGCAGGTTTGTACCTGAGCTGCAATAAATAATAAAAGCAAATTACTGCGGATGCTGGAATCTGAAACCAAAAGAGAAAATGCTGGAAAATCTCAGCAGGTCTGGCAGCATCTGTAAAAAGAGAAACGAGCTGACATTTCGAGTCCAGACGACCCTTTGTCAAAGCTTTGACAAAGGGTCATCTGGACTCGAAACGTCAGCTCTTTTCTCTCCTTACAGATGCTGCCAGACCTGCTGAGATTTTCCAGCATTTTCTCTTTTGGCTGCAATAAATAATGTCCAGTCAATGCACAGAGGCAAATTTAATTTGTTTGTCTCCCTTTTGACTCTTTTAAAGATCCTTGATAGGGTACAGTACCACAGGCAGAGCAAAGTTCATCCAGAGGGCCATCCTTCACTTGCCATGGTTGGGAGTGTGAGGGTACAACACAGCCTTATCTTATGCTATCTCACTATTCATATATTTACCTCCAGCAAGAGTTTCTGCGTAGCGTTATATAGAGTAACACAGAATAATAGGGCACAGAAAAAGGCCATTCACCCCAAAAACCTTTCAGAATTATAAAGACCTCTAGTCGGTCGCCCCTCAACCTTACTTATTCAAGAGAAAAGTGACCGAGCCTGTCAATCATTTTCTGGTATGTAAACCTACACAATTGTGATATCACAATTTTCATGTATGGAGTGGGAACTTTGGTTGATTTCCCTAAATGCAGATCTTGGCTTTTTGAGTCTGAAGCCAATTTAGCACCTATATCTCCGCTCCATTCCAACCCCCTCCCCCCAGATCAGCAAACTCATTATAAGTGGTTCTATTTCATCTGATTCATCTCAGATGTTTCTGCAATAATGGTCTAATGAAGGGGAAGACTCTCAAATATTCAGTAACGGTGGCACAGTGGTGAGCACTGCTGCCTCACAGCGCCAGGGACCCAGTTTCGATTCCCGGCTTGGGTCACTGTCTGTGTGAAGTTTGCATGTTCTCCTTGTGTCTGTGTGGGTTTCCTCCGGGTGCTCCGATTTCCTCCCATAGTCCGAAAGACGTGCTGGTTAGGTGCATTGGCCATGCTAAATTCTCCTTCAGTGTACCCGAACAGGCGCCGGAGTGTGGCGACTAGGGGATTTTCACAGTAACCCACGCAGACACGGGGACAAATTCCACACAGTCAGTGACCCACACCGGGAATCGAACCCGGGTCCCTGGAGCTGTGAGGCTTCTTGGCTGTGAGGCAGCAGTGCTAACCACTGTGCCACCGTGTCGTCCCAAAGGTGTCTTAAAGCAGGATAGAGAGGTAGGTTTGCTGGAAACAATTCCAGAACTTGGGGCATAGATGGTTCTAGACCCAGTAACCTATGGTGGATGAAGCAAGTGGAGGATACAAAAGAGGCCAGAGTTGGAGGAACATACAATCCTTGGAGGGCTGGAGAAGGGTACAGAGATAGGGAGGGGTGAGGCTACGGAAGGGATGAATAGATTTGTATACAAGGATGAGCATTTTATAACTGAATTGTTGGTGGACCAGGAGCAAATGTAGAATGACATACAACCAGTTCTTTGATCCCTTAAATCAAATTACAATATGTTAAATTGACTTCTGGGCATCCAAAATCCCGCTGTCCGTTTCCAAACTCACATCAAGTCCCATTTACCCACCACCCCTTGTGGGCTCTGATTTCTGTGTAATTCTAGATGGTGGGATTTGGAAGGTGGTTCAACCATAGGTCGGACAATATGCTCATCTGATATCCATGTGTACTTTCTAGCAGGAGTCACTGAAGAAAGCAGAAAGCTTGATTGACTTTCTTTAGTCTGGAGACACTGAAGTACCCTTTTTGCTGCCCAGATAATTCAGAAGGATCTTCCTTGTTTGTACTTTCTGGCTGACACTGGATGGTGCATTTATCCACTGGCCTACTGAGGGAGCCACAACCATCTTCAAGATGTTGCTGCAGTAATCTGTTCACCAATGCTATTGATTCTGACTGAATTGGTACCGATCAATACTTGCTGACTCTTGAGTTTATGAAATTGACAGATAGGTAATTGGAAATGTGAATCATGGTTTTGGTCAGGAGTTTTTGATGAAATCGACACTTTTCCTTTTTAATTTTAGATTTCTCTGCAATAAAACAAAAGGACAAACAATTGAATTATTTTCCACAGTTCTTTTGTTCACTGGTTTTTCAAGAGCACATCAGACATGCCACTATCGGTAATCCCACCGCACCTTGCCTCTTCCAGATTGCATGCTGGAAAGTTAATTAGAGTGGACAGTCGATTCTTCAATCCGGTTGCTAGGAGATGAATAGCTCTGTCGCCATAGAGACTGTCTTGGCACCCTGGTGGGTTGTAAGCCTCCTTTATCACATTGGAGCATGTGACTGCTGTCACATCCATAAAACTGTAACCACATTTGCAATTCAATTTTTAGGTTATTGTAGCCACTTTCCGTATTCAATATCCCTTTATAATTGTGCAATGTCTTTTAGTTTTCAGCAAGATGTTAAAGAGAATGTCTCAGAATCGGATTGTATTAGCTTAGCTTGGTTTGGCTAGTGAGAAAGAACTTACATTTCTATAGCACCTTTCACAACCTCAGGATCTCCCAAGCACTTTACAGCCATCAAAATACTTTTGAGTTGTCATTATTGTTGTAGTGTAGAAAGCACAGTAACCAATTTGTGTCCATCAAGCTTCTACAAACAGCAATGTGATAATAACCAGGCAAACCTGTTTTCAATTATGTTGGTTAAACAATAAATATTAGCAAGGACACTGGGGAGAACTGCCCTACTCTTCTTAATATAGTGCCCTGGGACCTTTTACACCCATCTTGCAGGGCAGGTGAGGTCTCGGTCAGGGCTCATCTGAAATATGGTGCCTCAATCAATGCAGCACTCCCTCAGTACTGCACTGGGAGAGTCAGCCTAAATTATGGGCTCAAGTCTCTGGAGTGGAACTTGAACCTTTGACCTTCAGATTCAGTGGCAAAAGTGGTGTTAGCCATGGCTCAGTGGGTAGCAGTGTCACTACAATTTACATCTGCTGCGCTAAACTATGATATAAATCATTTTCCTGTGAGCGACTTTCTTTTTCTCACTGTCTATGGAAATTTACTGGCTGGTGTAATTCTCTTCAGGAAGATGCTCCAATTCGAACAAGATGTGGCAGGGGGAATTGGGGGCAAAATTAATGAGATGAAAACAAGGCAGGTTCTACAATGATGGATAATCCACTGCACCAGAATACTGCCCAAATGATGGTGAAGATTACTCTCATGCTGATAAATACCTTCACAAAAAGATTGGAGCCAAATTAGTTTAAAGAACTATTTTCCCAAAAAAGAATTTTCAGTTAAGCATATTCTGTTTCAAAAAATCGACTTTATTCATAAAATCTGTGAAGCTGGAGTGGATTATGATGCAGCGTGAAATGCATTCTCAGATGGGTCTCTGTGCAGGTGGGGCCGGGGACACATCGGGTGCCAGATCCAATGGGGACCCAGTGGGTGGCTTTAAAAAGTGCAGGGGCAGCTCCATGAATACAGCCAGGATGTGCCTGGGAGACTGAGAGAGCTTTGACAATCAAGTGCTGAAAGCAGACACTTATATGGCAACGACCTCAGCAACTGGCAGCCGTGGGAGACGACAGGAGAATTCTGGTCGGCATATGGCCCCCCGTTTCTTGTCCAAGAAGTAACAGCCAAGCGGAACAGTCTGATGCCCAGGGACAGCAGGAGAATGCTGCCCAACTTACGAAGAAGTCTAGGAGTGATGTGGCCGCCCAGGTCAGTCGACACAACATGGTGCTCCATACCTGGGTGCCTCGCTGCGAGAGGTTCAATGATCTGCTGCGGTTGGCAAGGGTAAGTGGATGGCATGGACCTGTGTGGAGAAATGTAGTCCGGTGCCTGTTCCCCAGATTGGGTAAGATTGTAAGGTGGTATGTGACAACTGGCACTGAAGTGTACAATGCCAAGGCTGAGATGTCTGACCGCTTGGCCTCTGCACATTGGAGAGTGAGGTGTCCCATAGTGACATGGCCAGCTAGCTGGCATTTGGGAGTGGGAGGCCTCACCTCCATGAATGGATCTTCAGGATGAGGGTATACTGATGATGCAATTTGTTTGTCAATTTCAGGAGAAGGGAAGCCAGAATGCAGCAGAGAGGAGAAGGATGGGAGGTGCGGTGCCAAACCTGAGCATCCTCACCAGGTTTGAGAGCGAGGTATTCAAGCTAGATTTCCACTGCCCGCACTGGTTGTGGTGAAGTGGGGGTCACAGCTGAAGGTAAGAATGTAGTGCACAGTTTTTCGTGTGGCAGGTCCTGCAAACATTATTGGGGTCCTCTTGTTTCATATAGCAATGTCGCAGCGACACTGCCCATTGAAGCTGCAGTGGAGAGGGCACGATACAGATTGTCTCCATTTTGTCATCTACCCACCTAGCATGCACAATGAATAAGTAATGACTGATATGTTTGCTTCCTCCTGCAGATACATCATCTGCCAATGCCCGGGGCCACCCCGAGGACCACCCTCAGTACTCTGAGGAAGACACCCCACCTGCAGAAATGTCACACCCTCTCTCAGAACTAGGCACCAGCGCAGATAGTTAGTTACATGTCGGTGGGCATTAGGTCGTCGCCTCCTGGGCACATGACACTGGCAGGAGGAGGTGGCAGAGGCAGAGAGGTCCTAAGGTGCCCACAGTGGGAGCATTGCTGGAGAATCAGGGCCATGCTGAGTCCAAGGCAAATGACGAGCCTCTGGAGATGTCCATCAGGGGTAGATGCTTTACGTCCAGCGGGACCCATGGGAACATCTGGCAGAAATCTATTAGGGTCTGTGTGTCATGGCGTCTGTCATTGAGGAGTCCATGCAGAACATGAGCGTTGATTTGACCATGAGCATTGAGCACACAGTCTCCTCTATTGAAAGAGTGACGATTCTTGTGGAAAGGCTGCTTCAGGGACACCTTCGGGGCTTCCAGGGTTCATGCTCACACCTGCAATCTAGCACACCAACTGTGATCTCTGAAGGTGAACAAGTGTGAGAGATGGATGAGGCACCTAGCCTCTCTGTCAAGTGCTCGTCCATCAATGGTGAACAGGGAGGTGGACACGCACCTCATGCTGGCAGATGAGCTGTCTGTCATTTCTGGGGAATGGGAGGGGGAGGAGGGCGTGGGGTGTGGCACCAAGATGCAGCACCTGCAAGTGTAAGTTTAAGAAACCTTAAGCACAACAGGGACATTAGTTTTAGTTTATTTATTCGTGTCACAAGTAGGTTTACATAAACACTGCAATGAAGTTACTGTGATAATCCTCTAGTCGCCACACTCCGGCGCCTGTTCGGGTACACTGAGGGGTAATTTAGCATGGCCAATCCACCTAACCAACACGTCTTTCGGACTGTGGGAGGAAACCCACGCAGACACGGGGAGAACGTGCAAACTCCACACAGACAGTGACCCAAGCGGGAATTGAACCTAGGTCCCTGGCGCTGTGAAGCAGCAGTGCTAACCACTGTGCCACCGTTCATTACTTTGAATTTTCTGTTAGGTTTGAAATATTTGTATGTTGTTCTTAGGTTTAAATGAAGTCACGTAAACATGTTCCTCAAATCAATGGGGCGAGTTGCCTGCATGTCTTGTATATTGGTCAGATGTTACACAGGCTTGTAAGCTAAGGGCTTTGTGAGGTGCAGGTTTTCTGGGTTGGGCTCTGAAGGAAAGTTTTAGAGCAAGTGAAACATTTGATTGAGTCAGTCTCCATGCCTTTGATGCCTAGATGAGATTCATTGGATCAATGCATCTCTTGTGTCCTTGCCCCCTGAATGTTCATTTCGTCTGCCTCAAAGTCCTTACTGTGCGATCCCAGGTTCATCCTCTGATCCATCACTGGAGTCATCCTCCCTGGCCTTTGGTCCTGCCTCACTCTCCTCAGCCTGCACTGGGTCCCCCTTGTTAGAGCAAGATTGTGCAGGGCCCAGCACATGACTTCTATGAGAGAGACACACTCCGGTGGATACTGCAACGATCCCCTGGATCGGTCAAGGCATCAGAAGTGTATGTTGAGCAGCCCGATGATACTCTTCACACCACTATTGTGGATGGATCACTCCTGTTATTATCTCTCCTCTGCCTCAAACCTTGGGTGATGGTGTGGGGTCATAAACCACCTCTTCAAGGGATAGCCCTTGCCACCCAGGAGCCATCCATCCAATCTTGCAGGAACCACAAACAGCCTTGGGACCTGGGAGTGCCGCAGGATGTATGAATCATGTGAACTTCCTGGACAATGGGCACATACTTTCAGAATCTGTGTCCTGTAATCACAGACAATCACAGACAATCTGCACATTCAATGAGTGTTACCTCTTCCTGTTGATGAAAGCTCCCAGCTCTACTGCTGACCTCCCACAGGTCTCATACATGCACTCTATGTCACCCTGGATGAAGAGGAACCAACCATCACCTCAAACCTTTGTGCTCTCTCCATCTGGCTGCCCTCATATTTCCAATAGCTGTGGGCATGTCTGGAGGTGGCATCGGTCACTAGCTTGACACAACTGTGTGCGGCCGCTTGTGAGACACTGCACAAATCCCCCATTGAGCCCTGAAACGAACCTGAAGTGTGGAAGCAGAGGGCCACTGTGACTTTGAACATCACCAGCATGGGGTGACTGCCCAGGCATGTGGAGGCAATTTCAGGACCTATCATCTTACAAAGGAATGTCATTTTCCCTGGAGAGGCGCAGCCTCCTGCGGCACAGGATCTCAAACATTGGCAGGTAGGTGGTGCATGGCTTGTATACCCTAGCCACTGGTGCCTTTGGCGTCCATTCCCACCTTGTCCTCCCTGCTGGCCCTGCACCAATTGAGTCTGTGCTTCTTCTTTTACCTGGGATGCTGCCTGCGCTCACCTTGCCTCCTCTCCCTCCTGCCCACTATCTTCCCCTTCAGAGGAGGTCCCACCAGCAGAGTAGACTATCTGCATTGGAGCAGATGCAGAGGACCAGTGCCTTGCAAATGATGGAACACTGTCCTCCAATCCTCAGGAACACCTTCCAGGGAAGTCCTGAAATACTGAATGTTATGTCTCAAATGTTAAACAATAACTCGGAAACTCAAAATAAACTCTATAATCACACAGCTACAAACTCCATCACAGAGAAACTACTGTTGCTCCAGAGGCCTTTTATCACGCCCTTGGTTGAGAAAATGCAAAAACGCAATGAGTGTCCACCCATTTGCCTGTGCAACGAGCTAGAAATAGCAGCATAAAATTCCTGCAGATTCACGCACGCACCTTTCAACCTCGAATTTGCACACATGCCTGATGATGTCAGGCAGTGTTCTTGCAAGATTTTACACACTTCCAGGTCAGCCACCCAGCGACGACCATGTCCCATGAATGAATAAAAAAAAATTTTGATCAAATCACAAAAGATGTTAGCGCTAAAATTGAATGGTTAAGCCTTCCTTCAGACAGTTGTCTCAAAAAACCCCATCAATTAAAGGTGGGGTATGATTTCTGTGAGTGAAACAATTATTTTATGTACCATGACACAATTTTTAAAAATACCACATTCAATCTTAGTTTTTAATCTTAATTTTTTTCAGAGGGTGATAATAAATAGCTATAGCTCCCTGATGACCTCGTCTGTAAATGTGCCGCCTGATGTAGTACTGTGACATATGGACTTGAAAGGCCCCAGGATCAATCATTGTGGCTGCAGTAGTTGTCCAATTGATCAGGGATCCCTGGGAGGGGATAGAGAATGGAGATAAAGAATCCAATTGCTGGAAACTGCATGTGAAATGATAAAGCCAGACTCCATTTGTGAAGTCTAAAAGCTGCAAACTGGCACAGCAGTGGCTGAATATAATAAATAGAAACTGCCAACTAAATATACTTTGGATTAATACAACAGCAAAAAGGATTTTATTTTACATTTTGTTCATGAAACACAAATATATGGACATAGGAAAAAGTCAACATCAAGGAAGAATGACTCAAAATGCAGTAAATATATCTGGGTTTATATGAGCAATTAACTGGGACATGCTTAAAAAGACCAGTATTTGCAATCATCACTTTGCATTCATTGCTATTTGATCCTGTTCTCTGCTCTGTAAGCAAAATCAGTTTCTTTAAAAATTCCCCCCTTCCAGTTTTCTCCCCTCTTCTTACAAAGATACTGACTTGTGTTGGGGTACTGTTCCACCTGTGCCTGCTGCCTCTGGTACCTAATTAAAACGGTCATGATTTATTATTCATGGATGAGCTGAGGCAGTTAGCATCAGCAGGATGCCAGAAGGCGCTTCACAGCTGAGCCCATTTCTGTCCTCAGCTAACATCCTCACATGTATACTTTGCACCAGTAGGGAACGGGAGTGTAACTGTGATTTTTTTTTTCTTTCCTTGGTGCTGTAGCCATCTGCGGCACCCAAAATTGCCCCTCTAGCAAAAGAGCTAATTCAACACCAACCAGGGTCAAATCTGAATTCTTCCTGGTTTGGTTTCTACATTGAATAGCAAAATTACCAAATCAAGGAAATGTAACATTAATTGCAAAAAAAACCACACAAACTACAAATGGTTTTCAAGTAGGTTTTAAGATTAAATGAATGCTGTCAGCAAAGGCTGTAATATTTTTGCAGACAAAATTGAAGTTCTAAAATCAATGCTTGAATAAGCTTGGGGGTTACAGTGATGTGATCATCAGTCACAGCCCTGACATTGATTTCACATGGATTTGCTGATGAACAAAAGATGTTCGCCCTTCAGAATGTTGCTGACTCCACAGAATTGTTTCACTTGCCACCCAAACACCAGCCACCTCAGCCTCTTGTACGAATAAAACGTTCATACCTCCTACACTGATAATGGGCACTGCTCATATCCCTGATTGTTCATGAAATAGTTAGTGGTTGTAAGTTCAATATGTATTATTTTAGGTGTATTATTTCAAGACATTGCTTGCTTATACATATGCGTTGCTTGCAAATGTTCCATAAGCACTGGCTCTTACAATCTATGGGCCCTCTTTATCTCTTTTGTCATTTGCAAAACAAGTATGTGCAATGTCAGTGTCCCATAAAATGATATAAAATGACTATGCATGTGGGTGCTGTGGTCAATCATAGATTAGGTTGATTATTCAATTGTCATATCCCATAAAATCTGGACCAAAATAAATCAGTTCTGCCCGAGACTCTTTGTCTTGTGCATGCTCGGATCCCTGTGTTTAACAGTTATTCAAATCTAATCGTGTATCTGCAGATAGTAGAATCATAGAATCCCTACAGTGCAGAAGGAGGCCATTCAGCCCATCGAGCCTGCACCAACTCTCCGACAAATCATCTTACCCAGGCTCACTCCCTGCCCCATTTCCTTAACCCCACGCATTTACCCCACTAATCCCCCTAACCTACACATCTTGGGAAACTAAGGGGCAATTTAGCATGGCCAATCCACCTAACCTGCACATCTTTGGACTGCTCATCCATCTCATGAAATGTCCATCTCATTTCAGATGGTACCAATTGTCTCAAGATATTGTGGCTTTTGTACTGCTGGGAGAAGGGGAGGGGAGATCTGAAAGTGGAGACACCAAGACAAAATTAAATAGTGGAAAAGTGAAGTTGGATGATTATTCTGTTGATTACTTTCAAAGATATGGGAATATTTATGCAGAATCTTCCCTGGGGTTATTAAGTGGCTGGGGGAGGGGTACAGTGCACAAAGGACTTGATTTTGAGGCAATCTACTTCTGCACTACACTTCGTAGCAGAAGGACAAGGACCTCGGTGGATCTTAAGGATAGGGATACCCTCTATGTCCATAGCTGATTCTCCCCTGAGGTCTGTAGGTAAGAATCCACACTTACCCTTTTATACTCCTAAATCTAAGGTTCAGCCTAAACCTGTCCAGATAGAGAAAATGGTCAAGGCTCACAACTCTTCTTTTAGTTTATTATAACAACAATAAATTTACAAATATCAGCAGCCTGCTCCCCTTAAATTAGGTAATTACTGTGCCTTCTTACATATTGTAACAATGTCGTGTTCTAGGTCTCATGAATAGTCCATTAACGTACAAAGATATTTCAATGAGGAAGATCCTGGTTATCAAATCATCAGTTTTTGCTCTGATCAAAAAGTTCTTTTGAGATTAGCATTTTCAAGGAATGTGGGGCACATTCAGACACAGTGGTTTATAGCTCGTTAGCCTGTAAGTATTATTTACATTTCAATAGCAGTTGAGACAAAATCTTTTCAATCTTGGATAGATGCGTTTCATTATGTGACTAAATTGCCTTCGCCATCTGTCGATTAGCATCAAGCTTCTTGTCGTTTTAAGGTTCTGTGCAATTTTGAAAATTGCCCATTACAAATGTCCTTTTTGCCGCACCTTTTTTAAACATTGACTTTTTTGAGTTGAATGTACTGGCTGCGGTTTCCTATAACACCAGCTGAGCACTTACATTAATGGTTCTGAGGGCAGGCCCTCAATATTGTAATGAACCATAGAAAATTCAACAGGGTCTGTCGGGGACAATGTGTTGGGCTATCATCCTTATCTTTAATTCTTTACACGTGTCTATACACTTTAATCCTGTATGGTGATATTCATATTTTCTGTGGTTTCTGTCTCCACAACATGGCAATCTAATTTGCATTATATAGAAGTTATCTGCACAAAAGGGATACCACAGTTTAATTTCAAATGCAGAAAGCAGGAAGTAAGTGAATAAGCTTGTAAATGATTTAGCTCACTCCTCCTCCCCCACCACCATCACTGCCTCACACACATTGTCATGGAAACAGGAGGCTGACAGAGCCGAATGCTGTTAAAGAAAAAGTCAATACCTCCAATATGCTGGCTAAGAAAAAGACAAAACGTCAGCCATTGGACAAGATCCAACAGCTGCAGATTTGGGCTGTGGTCGCCTGAGAATTAGAGACTGTACTGCAGCAAGAGAAAGAAAAGAAAAAGATCTGTAATAAACAAGTACTTGCATTTACATGATATCATATTAAAACATCTCAAATTTGACCAACTAACGTATTCAAAATAGAGTCTGTTTAATATCACATTAACATTTTGAATTAAGAAAAAGAACAGTAATCCTGTCAATCGCACAAAATCTAGAGCTACAAGCGTATCTTCCAACAAGCTGGTATTGAGCAAACACAGAATCACAGGGATAGATCTTTGTCTTTCTACCTAGGTGCCTGATTGGAGAGTGGAAAGCAAAATCTTCCAGGGAGGATTGCATGCTCCTTACAGTACTCTGGTTTTTCTTCCTTTAACTTGCAATCCTTCTCAGCAGATTTTCCTTTCTGCGCCTTGCACAGGTGATGCTTAACACTAAAATCATCAAAATGCTTAAAGACCAAAATCTACCCTACAATCTTACAGCATAGGAGAGGCCATTTGGCATATTGTACCTATACTGAGTCTTTCAGAGTTATTCATTTCATCCCACTTCCCAGCTCTTTCCCCATACTCTTTAAAAGGTTTCTATTTAAAATACTTATCTATTTCTCTTTTAAATGCTGCTATGGACTCTGCTTCCACCATTGTTTCTCTGATAGGAAATTCCATGGTTCCAATAACCTGTGTTTAGAAAAAACAAATGAACCAACCTTCCCCTTTGTTCTTTTGATGATGATCTTAAAATTATGTCCTCTAGTTTGTCACAGTGCAAGCAGGAATCAGGGCAGCACTCTAAACACAATAGCATTTGATGCAGCAAAACATTTGAACACAAATCAGATTGTATTTACTTGATATTTTAAGGAAATGAGAAGCTTGCAAATATTAAAGGAGACGCAACAGAGAAGTTGATAACAGTACCCAAGTAATGGTAAATCGGCAGTGCCTGGATCCTGGGATTTTTAGGAGTAAGTACTGAATTCTAGATTATTGGGCAGTGTCAAAATATAGTAGAGGATCTGGCAAAAAAGACAAGAGCAGAAAACTTAGTATATGCGATAATTATTTTCTGTTGTTTGCAAAATCCCAGAAAGGAGCAAAAAGAGTCCTAGAAATTATGGATTTCTTTTCTTTGGTGTTTCTAAATATAATGTTAATAGGTAGCTCTTCCAGTCACTCAGTGGTGAGCCAGAGAGCTCAGAAAACCCCTGTGCCCAGTTAAATTATCTCAGCAAATTAGTGGAGATGATATATTTATGGGTTTTAGTATCCTTAGATTAGGGAAAGAGGAAATGCAGGGGGGTTCCGACTCCAACAAGCCACCCTTGCTAGAAACATTAGTGTGAGTGAACTTCAGGATGGAGTAAATTGTCTGCCTGACACTTGCTGTCGGGAGAAAACAGATGGACAGAAAATAACAATTAGAAAAGGAAGGAGGATGGAAGTGGGTGAATTTGAGTCCTTATTATTCATGTCTTGCAACAGGATTAGATCAGTTGGCAGGGTGCCAGAAAATCACAATCATTTGCACATTTGTATCTTTTTCTACATTTTCCCGTGCTCATTCCAAATCCAGCAGCCCGGGGACAGGCAGTAACAAGGATGGACACATTCAGTGAAGTATTTAGTAAATGTGTATTCTGTGAAGTAAAGGCTTTTTCAGCCTGGAAGTGCCTAAGCACAATGGCAGTTTATTAGAGGTCTCTTCTTGAAGGACCCCATGGGTGGGGTTCAGTTCCCAAAAGGATTCAGCTGCGACGCCATCAATAATTCAGCAGCTGCCAGTGTACTACAGCTGCCAGTGTACTAGTTAAAAATGCACCATCAGAGAGGCCGGGAGGGGATAAAGCAAAGAATAAACTTCATTTTAGTGAATTAATAATATGCTGTGCCATATAGCTAAATAAATCTAAACTGACAGAATTTAATGCTATCCTAAATTGAACTGTGCTGTATCAAAATAGGTACGTTATTCCCTAATTGCCCCAAAAACAAGTATGCACAACCATGATCTTATTTTGGGTGATCTTATTGACCTCCTGGCTTTGACTGAAATTTGTCCCATGGAAGGTGATGCCCTGAAGCTTCCCTACCTGTCCCATCCAAACCACTACAACAACGATATCAAATGTTTATACAGCAAGCTTTAACACAATGAAACATCCCAAGACACTTCACAGGAGTTTTTAAAGACAAAATATACTACTGAACCACATCAGGTCAGATGACCAAAAGCTTGGTCAAAGAGATAGATTTTAAGGAGTGTCTAGGAGGAAAACAAGGTAGAAAGACAGAGACGTTTAGGTAGGGAATTTCAGACCCTGGGGCCCATGAAACGGAAGGCATGGCCACCAATGGTGGAACGATTATAATTGGGAATGCACAAGAGGCTAGAATTAGAGGAACATGGATATCTTGGAGGGTTGTGGGGCTGGAGGAGATTACAGAGATAGGGAGGGGGGTGAGGACATGGAGGAATTTGAAAACAAAGTTGGAAATTTTAAAATCAAGACATCGCTCGACTGAGAACTATTGTAAGTCAGCAAGCACAGGGGGTAGAAAGGAATGGGACTTGGTGTGAGTTAAGATACGGGCAGTAGAGTTTTGGATTACCTCATGTTTGTGGAGGTTGGAATGTGGAAGTCTAATCAGGAGTGAGTTGCAGTAGGCGAATCTAAAGGTAACAAAGCCCTGAATGAGGTTTCAAGCAGTAGATGAGCTGAGACAGGAGAAAAGTCAGGCAATGTCATGAAAGTTAAATATACAATCTTAATGATGGCTCTAATATGAATCCATTGCAATAATAGGCTGGCCCTTATCACAAGTCACACCTTGGTCTCTCCCTTTGCACCTCTGGTACCTTCTCACCTTCAAGCACCTTATAATATTCCACCCTTCTCACCTCTACTCATCTGCTCCCTCCGAAGTCCCACCCTAAGTTTCTCCCTGGGATATTGTCCCTCCTTCTCTCCCTCAACCTCTTCCCAGGTAATTCCAATCTTCAACTCCCCTTTCCTATATTCACTAACGTTCAGTCCCTCCTAAATCTCTTCCCCCGTATAAGCTCTCCTATCTGAGCTGAGGTTCTAGTCCTTTGCCCTCATGACTCAAAAAAGACTGTCTACTTCCATTTTTGTAGCATCACCTGTCTTCACTCCTTTCTCAACCCATCTGATAAAAAAGAAAGATTTCATTTATATAGTGTTTTTCAGGATCACTGGATGTCTCAAAGCACTTTACAACCAATGAAATACTTTTGAAAAGTAGTTACTGTCGCTATGTAGGAAATGTAGTAGTCCATTTGCACACAGCAAACTCCTACAAACATCAATTAAGACAAGATCGTCCATTTTTGTGATTTTGATTGAGGGATAAATATTGGCCAGGACACCATGGGATTTGCATTTCTAGCACTAAAAAGAACATAGGAAATAGCAGCAGGAGTAGGCTACATGGTCACTCGAGCCTCTTCTGCCACTCAATATATGATCATGGCTGATCTTGGGCTTCAACTT
Organism: Mustelus asterias; assembly: GCF_964213995.1. Lineage (NCBI taxonomy): Eukaryota > Metazoa > Chordata > Chondrichthyes > Carcharhiniformes > Triakidae > Mustelus > Mustelus asterias. Next base: position 11,215,517 of record NC_135834.1, on the reverse strand, counting down.
TAATTTCCTGCCCACTCCCCATATCCCTTGATTTCCTGAGAGACCAAAAATCTGTCTATCCCAGCCTTAAATGTATTCAATGATGGAGCATCCACAACCCTCGGGGTAGAAAATTCCAAAGATTCACAACCCATTGAGTGAAGAAATTTAAGTTTATTTATTAGTGTCACAAGTACGCTTACATTAACACTACAATTAAGTTACTGTGAAAATCCCCTACATCTCAGTCCTAAATAATCGATCCCTTATCCTGAGACTGTGCCCCTGTGTTGTAGATTCCACGACCAGTGAAAACAATCTCTTAGTGTCTACCCTGACAAGCCCCTTCAGAATCTTGTATGTTTCTGTTATGATGGACATGAAGGCCACGGGAGATCATCAATAGATCTCCCCGTGGGCTTCGGGGAGTACAAGCTGTCTTATTGAGTGCGCAGAGGATCACTGTTAGAAGGATTCAGAAAACCCTGGGATTTAAAAACTAATAAGATTACTAAACAGGGGAAATTAACTTAGAATAAGGACCACAATGTGCCTTATAATTATTTTATACAAAGGTACTACTTGCATAGACACACACATAACCACAAAAATTAAACATGTATTTTAGATTTAAACAAGTATTTTTGAATGTATTGTGTACCTTGGCCAAAATGCAAACTGCCCTGGAGCAGAATGGGAAGAGAGTTAAACCTGACTTATTGTTCTTTGGGAACAATAATCCACAGTATACAGTTATGTTATCAGAAGAAAGTCATGGAGAGTGCAAATTCTCATACTTCAGAAAATGAATAGAAGTATTCACAAAGTATATAAAGAAAGACAGAGGCTGAGGGGCGATCTGATAGAAGTTTATAAAATTATGAGAGGTATGGGTAGGGCGTACAGTTGAAAGCTTTTTCCCAGGGCAGAAATGACAATTACAAGGCGGCACAAGTTCAAGATAAGGGGGGAAAGGTTCAGTGGAGATGTGTGGGGGAAGTTTTTTACACAGAGGGTGGTGGGGGCCTGGAATGCGCTGCCAAGTGAGGTGGCTGAGGCAGATATGTTAGCCACATTTAAGACTTATCTGGATAGACACATGAACAGACGGGGAATAGAGGGATACAGGCGGTTGGTGTGGATAGGACAACGTGATTGGCACAGGCTTGGAGGGCCGAAGGGCCTGTTCCTGTGCTGTATTATTCTTTGTTCTTTATTCTATTCAATTCCTATTGATAATAAGGCAGAGCCAGACAGTGGGAACGTCACCTTTTCAACTCTGTGGTTTACAGTGAGAAAGCTTACGTAAGTGAGGTTGCTTAGTAACAGCAGGTAGGAACTTCCGGGTTCTATAGACCAATGAATTCCTAATTCTGCGAGAAGGTAGGATGCAATTGGCCAAGGTAAATAAGGTGTACTAATGCAATTGGAGCATCCAGTTAGGATGACAGGATAGGCGGGAGAAATGACTTTTCGAAAATGTATAACCGTTTTGTCATTGCATTGTAAACTTCAGAAAGGTGTCCAGCTGTCTTTCTCCTGGCACATGTTGGTCAATAAAAAACATCTTTAACCAGCATACTGTCTATCATGAGTCTTTGTATTTAGCTGGGTTCAGCTCAGTACTTAGCATCTGAAAGAAAACCCCTGCTTCACTCACCCAATGGGGAGCAGTCAGCAGGGGGTTTAAGGCTGTTACTTTACCTGGACCAGAGTTGTAAGCCCTGAGGTGAAGACTATCTGACTGTAAACTGCAGATGCGGCCCTTTCCTTTGGTGCACAATAAAGGGTGTTGGTGACGGGAAACTGGCATTAGGCTGAATTACAGCATTGGCGATGAGGAGAAACATTTTTTTCCCTCCATCTTTCCTTCCGGACAACCTCAGTGAGTCAAGAACCTTCTAAGGAAAAGGCATTATGCCTCTTTTCGGGAACGTCGAACCTTATGACACCTATGGAGAAGACTGGGCCCAACACACTGAGCACATGCATTAATTCTTCCATGCTAACAATATTGAAGAAGACGAAAAACAAAAAAATGGTATTGTTAACAGCACACAGGGCCCCGACTTTCAGTATGATAAGAAGTTTTACTCGGACGCCCCTGACTCAAAAACTTTTAATGAGCTAGTAGACCTGGTGAAAAACCACTGTAACCTGTAGTTCTCTGTAATGCTCCAGATATACCACTTCAACATGGCTAGGAGAATTCCTGGGGAATCTGTCGCTGAATTCTTGGCTAGGTTGCGGAAATTAGCTGAATATTGCGAATTTGGACCACTTCTTAATGAAATGTTGCGAGACAGATTGGTATGTGGCATAAATGACCTAACCATCTAAAAGAAGCTGTTGGCAGAACCCAATTTTGACATTAAAAAGGCTGTTGAAATAGACTTGTCTCTTGAAAACGCAGAAAAAGGGACTCAGGAACCACAAAAGCCAGCAGGCAGCAATGTCCTCCAATTAGGAGGAGGGATCTTGTGTAATCAGTCCTCAGTGGAGAGTACTTGTGAAATCAGGCGTTAAAGGGCCCCTTTTGATATAGGAACCCTAATGTCACCACCAAACAGTCAAAGAAAGGCAGTGACGACCCCAAGAGTATGAGCGAACATATTCCAGAAAGGTACAGTTACCAGATGACATATTATTGCAAACACTATCAAAGAACACAGCCACAGCAAAGTTTCAAAACTGCCTAGGAAGAAAGCCAAGACCTGTACCTGAGTTTACCATGAAAGTATCCCTCTTCCAGAGACAGGGACAGCACAGTGGCACTGTGATTAGCACTGCTGCCTCACAGTGCCAGGGACCTGGGTTCAATTCCGGCCTTGGGGTGACTGTGTGGAGTCTGCACGTTCTCCCCGTGTCTGCGTGGGTTTCCTCTGGGTGCTCCGGTTTCCTCCCACAATCCAAAGATGTGTAGGTTAGGTGGATTGGCTGTGCTAAATTACCCCTTAGTGTCCTAAGATGTGTAGGTTAGATGGATTAGCCATTGGAAATGTGTGGGGTTATGGGGATAGAGCAGAGGAGAGGACCTGAGCAACATACTTTGTCAGAGAATTGGTGCAGACTCGATGGACCAAATAGCCTCTTCTGAACTGTAGGGATTCTATGATTGTATGACACTACAACTGAATCGTATTATTACAACAAAAATTGCCCCAATCATAGAACCCCTACATTGCAGAAGGAGGCCATTTGGCCCATCGAGTCTGCACCAACTCTCTCAAAGAGTATCTTACCAAGGCCCACCTCCCATCCTATCCACGAACCCTGTGCATTTTGCCATAGCTAGTCTACCTAACCTATACATCTTTGGATACTAAGAGGCAATTTAGCATGGCCAATCCACCTAATCTGCACATCTTTTGACTGTGGGGGGGAAACCAGAGCACCTGGAGGAAACCCACGCAGACACAAGGAGAACATGTAAACTCCACACAGACAGTCACCCAGGCCAGGCTGTAAGGCAGCAGTGCTAACCAGTGTGCCGCCATGGTAGCATTACCAGTGAATGGCCATCCCTTGAAAATGGAGGTGGACACAGGATCTGCAGTCTCCGTTATCGAAGAGCAGACCTATAAGCACTTCTAATCAGGCATCCAACTCCTGAGGTTGAAAGATATGAAGGCCAGACTAGCCACCTACACGGGGGAACTTTTACAAATAAATGGCACCACAATGGCCTCAGTAACATATAGGCAGCAATCACCTCATCTCCCACTCATTCTTGAACGGGGACATGGACCAAACCTTATGGGGAGAGATTGGTTCCAGCAGATTTGGCTGAACTGGTTGGAGATCTTCAGGCTAGAAGTGGGGGAGCTTTATGAAGTTATCAGTAAATACCCTAGAGTTTTTCAGGTAGGTTTGGGGAAGATAAAAGGAGCCAAGGCCTAGATCTACGTTGAATCTGATGCTACACCTAGCATTTCAGAGCTAGGCCAGTCTCTTACTCCATGATGGATCAGGTGGGAACTGAAGTTGAGCACCTTGAAGGTTTAGGTATAATAAGGCCTATATAATTTGCATAATGGGCCACGCCCCTAACCCATGTTCTTAAGCCCGGCAAATCAGTTCTTCTCTGTGGGGACTATAAGCTAACAATCAGATCTCCAAACTTGATAAGTACCCCATGCCCTGGATCAAAGATTTGTACACTAAGTTAACAGGTGGCAAGACATTCTCCAAGTTGGACATGAACCACGCTATCTTCAGCTTGAACTGATCGAGTCCTCCTGGAAATATGTGACAATCAACACACATAAGAGACTCTGAGTATATCTATTTGCCCTTTGGGGTCTTGTCAGACTGCGCCATCTTCCAAAGAGTTATAGGGAACATCCTTCATTTGACAAGGTCCCTCATGGCAGGCTGGTGCAAAAGGTTAAATCTCACGGGATCAAAGGTGAACTAGCAAGATGGGTACAGAACTGCCTTGGCCATAGAAGACAGAGAGTAGCAGTGGAGGGGTCTTTTTCTGATTGAAGGTCTGTGACTAGTGGTGTTCCGCAGGGCTCTGTACTGGGACCTCTGCTGTTTGTGATATATATAAATGATTTGGAAGAAGATGTAGCTGGTCTGATTAGTAAGTTTGCGGACGACTCAAAGATTGCTGGAGTTGCGGATAGTGATGAACATTGTCAGAGAATACAGCAGGATATAGATAGGCTGGAAAATTGGGCGGAGAAATGGCAGATGGAATTTAATCCAGATAAATGCGAAGTGATGCATTTTGGTAGATCTAATGCAGGGGGAGCTATACAATAAATGGCAGAACCATCAGGAGTATAGACACACAGAGGGATCTGGGTGTGCAAGTCCACAGATACTTAAAGGTGGCAGCACAGGTGGAAAAGGTGGTGAAGAAGGCATATGGCATGCTTGCCTTTATTGGACGGGGCACAGAGTATAAAAGTTGGCATATGATGTTGCAGTTATATAGAACGTTGGTTAGGCCACATTTGGAATACTGTGTCCAGTTCTGGTCACCACACTACCAGAAGGATGTGGAGGCTTTGGAGAGAGTGCAGAAAAGGTTTACCAGGATGTTGCCTGGTCTGGAGGGTATTAGCTATGAGGAGAGATTGAGTAAACTAGGGTTGTTCTCCCTGGAAAGACGGAGGTTGAGGGGCGACCTAATAGAAGTTTATAAAATTATGAAGGGCATAGATAGGGTGAACAGTTGGAAGCTTTTTTCCAGGTCAGAAATGACAAACACAAGGGGTCACAAGTTCAAGGTAAGGGGGGCAAGGTTCAATACAGATATGCGGGGGACATATTTTACACAGAGGGTGGTGGGGGCCTGGAATGCACTACCAAGCAAGGTGGCTGAGGCAGACATGCTAGGATCATTTAAGACTTATCTGGATAGCCACATGAACAGACTGGGAATAGAGGGATACAAACGGATGGTCCAGTTAGGAACACATGATTGGTGCAGGCTTGGAGGGCCGAAGGGCCTGTTCCTGTGCTGTACTGTTCTTTGTTCTTTGTTCAAGGGCTACCCAAGGTAGCAGTATACTTAGATGATGTCTTGGTCATGGGGGCTTCAGAACAGGAACACCTGACCAACGTAGAAGAAGTCTTGCAGAGATTCTCCAGTGCGGGAGTTCACTTGAAGCGGGGGAAATGTGTTTTCCAGTGGCTGAAGTAACCTAGTTAGGCGACCGAGCAGTTGACAAGGGGTTACATCCAGTAGAGGATAAGGTAAAGGCCATCAAGGAAGCACCAACCCCTAGGAATACCATGGAGTTAAAATCCTTCCTGGGATTCATCAATTTTGGAAAATTTATCCCAAATTTTGCTTCCAAAGGGGTTTGCTGGCCCCCCTTGCACACCCTACTAAAGTTAAACATCAGTTATTGTCCTCTAACTTATTGGCCCATTTCGACCATAAGAGAGAACTTATATTGACTTGTGCTGCTTCCCCATATGGGGTTGGGGTGGTGCTGTCACATTGCTGGAAAGATGGGATGGAAAAGCCCATTGCTTATGTCTCCAGGACCTTTCAGATGTGGAGCGAGGGTAATCTCAAATTGAGCAAGAAGGGTTGGTGGTCGTATTCGGTGTGAAAAAGTTTAATCAATACGTCTATGGTAAACATTTATTTACAGCTACCAACCATAAATCCTTTTTGAGCCTTTTCAAAGAGGACAAGGCAATTCTCCCATTGCCTCCACTTGCATACAGCACTGGGCCTTGTTATAGATGTCCCGAGTACTTGTTTCGCCTCCAGGATGATGACCAGTATTAACGGAACTACATAATGGCCACCTGGGAGTATGAAAAATGAAGATGCTGGCCAGGAGTTATGTCTGGTGGCCCGGTCTTGACTCTGACATCACAGACTTGATGAAGCGATGTGACCTGTGCCAGGAAAATCAAAAACTCCCACCCTCAGCCACCCTACACCCATGGAAGTGGCCTGGCAGGGTTCCATGTTTTTAATAATGGTAGATGCACAATCTAAGTGGTTGGAGGTGCACTGCAAGGGTTTCACAACTTCTCAGGCTACGATCGAGAAATTACGACAAAGCTTCAATACACACGGAATACCTGAAGTCCTGGTTTCTGATAATAGGACGGCCTTCACTAGCAGTGATTTCCAGGACCTTGTGCTCTCCAATGGTATCTGACACGTTTGAACTGCACCTTATCACCCGTTGTCAAATGGACTGGCAGAACGGGCAATGCAAACCTTCAAAAATGGTATGAAGAAACAACCAACAGCGTCTGTGGAGTCTAAACTGGCACGATTTGTATTCGATTACAGGACCATGCTGCACACAATGACAGGTGTTGCCCCAGCAGAGCTGTTAATGGGACGACTGCTTCGTACCAGATTAAGCCTCTTATTCCCAAACTTGGCAGGGAGGGTGGGGTCCCAACAAGAAAACCAAAAAGGAAATTACGATTCTGCATGGACAGAAAGAACTTTCGCAACGGGTGATTTGGTTCACATATGGAACTTCGGAGACGGTCCCTGGTAGGTCCCTGGGATCGTTATGGAGAAAACAGGACCAGTATCTTGCAAGGTAAAAATTCAGGGTAAAACCCTAAAAAAGCACTTAGACCATCACAGAACCAGGGAGTCCCTGCCCGAGCAGTCCCCACCTCTGACCATGGAATTAGCTGCTACCAGTGACAGCCAGCTAAAAGCTGACTCCACATTGGCCCCTCTGGATAGTGAAGGCATGGTTTCGGAGATGCAAGTTGAAGAAGTGGGCCTCCAGGCTGAAGCGGAACCTGAGGAGGAACCCACATCGGTAACCCTACAACACACCCTCCAAAAGGTCCACTATTCGGTTTACACTGCCTAACCCAGCCCCGCCTTCAACAGACCTCTGACCAAGCGCCAAACGACGCAAAGGACCTTTCAGTGGGGGTGCTGGGAGAGACGTGAACCTGAGGGGGGAAGGATGTGGCCACAAAGGTCATGGGGGTCATCAATTGATTTTCCTGTGGGCTTCATGGAGTACAAGCTGCCTTACTGAGCGAGCAGTCAGTGGGGGTTTTCAAGCCTATTACTTTACCCTGGCCGGAGTTGTAGGTACCGAGGTGAAGATTACCCGACTGTAAGTTTTGGTGCACAATAAAGGGTGCTGGTGACGGGAAACTGGAATTTGGCTGAATTACTGTGGTTTCAATGAGATCACCTCTCATTCTTCTAAACTCCGGAGAATATAGATCCAATTTACTCATCCTCTCATCATAGGACAAATCTCTCATCCCAGGAACTAATCTAATGTTAATTACACTGAGTCAACACCATCTGTGCCTCCCCAATCTCCCTACGGGATAACATACTGCAGAGATACTGGCGTACATCCTCCTGTATATCTGTACAGTGGATCATGCAAGTGAACATAAACTGACACAGGACAGCTATACTTCATACCATTTAATCCAATTATGAACATATAGAAATTTAACAATAGTTAAATGACCATAAGCCAGTGAATATTCAATGGGATTTCTGAGTAGATTGCCAACTCTCTATCTCTGTAAACTCTTCTAGCCCCGCAATCCTCCCTGATCTTTGCTCTGCTCTCATTTATCATTTCTTGCGTATTTCCCGATTTTTATTGCGGCACCATTGGCTATTGTATCTGGAGTTGCCTGGGCCCTGGAATTCCCTTCCTAAATCTCTGCACCTCTACTTTTTGATTTGATTTGATTTATTATTGTCACATGTATTGGGATACAGTGAAAAGTATTGTTTCTTGCGGGTTATACAGACAAAACATACCGTTCATAGAGAAGGAAAGGAGAGGGTGCAGAATGTAGTGTTACAGTCATAGCTAGGATGTAGAGAAAGATCAGCTTAATATTTGATTTGATTTATTATTGTCACATGTATTGGGATACAGTGAAAAGTATTGTTTCTTGCACGCTACACAGACAAAGCATACTGTTCATAGAGAAGGAAAGGGGAGGGTGCAGAATGTAGTGTTACAGTCATAGCTAGGGTGTAGAGAAAGATCAGCTTAATGCAAGGTAGGTCCATTCAAATGTCTGATGGTAGCAGGAAAGAAGCTGTTTTTGAGTCGGTTGGTACCTGATCTCAGACTTTTGTATCTTTTTCCCAACGGAAGAAGGTGGAAGAGAGAATGTCCGGGGTGCGTGAGGTCCTTGATTATGCTGGCTGCTTTGCCGAGGCAGTGGGAAGTGTAGACAGTGTCAATGGATGGGAGGCTGGTTTGAGTGATGGACCTTTTGTAGCTTCTTGCAGTCTTGGACAGAGCAGGAGCCATACCAAGCTGTGATACAACCGGAAAGAATGCTTTCTGTGGTGCATCTGTAGAGGTTGGTGAGAGTCATAGCTGACATGCAAAAGTTCCTTAGTCTCCTGAGAAAGTAGAGGCGTTGGTGGGCTTTCTTAACTATAGTGTTGGCATGGAGGGACCAGTCATAGCTAGGGTGTAGAGAAAGGTTGTTGGTGATCTGGACACCAAAAAACTTGAAGCTCTCGACCATTTCTACTTCGTCCCCATTGATGTAGACGGGGCATGTCTTCCACTACGCTTCCTGAAGTCGATGACTATCTCCTTTGTTTTGTTGACATTGAGGGAGAGATTATTGTCATCGCACCAGTTCACCAGATTCTCTCTCTCTTTCCTGTACTCTGTCTCATCATTGTTTGAGATCCCACCCACTGCAGTGGTGTCATCAGCAAACTTGAAAGTCGAGTTGGAGGAGAATTTGGCCATACAGTCAAAGATAGAACATAGAACATAGAACAGTACAGCACAGTACAGGCCCTTCGGCCCTCGATGTTGTGCCGAGCTTTGTCCAAAACCAAGATCAAGCTATCCCACTCCCTATCATTCTGGTGTGCTCCATGTGCCTATCCAATAATCGCTTGAAATTTCCTAAAGTGTCTGACCCCACTATCACAGCAGGCAGCCCATTCCACACCCCAACCACTTTCTGAGTAAAGAACCTACCTCGTACATCCCTCCTATATCTCCCACCATGAACCTTATAGTTATGCCCCCTAGTAACAGCTACATTCACTCGAGGAAATAGTCTCTGAACGTCCACTCTATCTATCCCCCTCATCATCTTATAGACCTCTATTAAGTCGCCTCTCATCCTCCTCCGCTCTAAAGAGAAAAGCCCTAGCTCCCTCACCCTTTCCTCATAAGACCTACCCTCCAAACCAGGCAGCATCCTGGTAAATCTCCTCTGCACTCTCTCCAATGCTTCCACATCCTTCTTATAGTGAGGTGACCAGAACTGCACACAATATTCCAAATGTGGTCTCACCAAGGTCCTGTACAGTTGCAGCATAACCCCACGGCTCTTAAACTCAAACCCCCTGTTAATAAACGCTAACACACTATAGGCCTTCTTCACAGCTCTATCCACTTGAGTGGCAACCTTCAGAGATCTGTGGATATGAACCCCAAGATCTCTCTGTTCCTCCACATTCCTCAGAACCCTGCCGTTGACCCTGTAATCCGCATTCAAATTTGTCCTACCCAAAATGAATCACCTCGCACTTATCAGGGTTAAACTCCATGTGCCATTTTTCGGCCCAGCTCTGCATCCTATCAATGTCTCTTTGCAGCCTACAACAGCCCTCCACCTCATCCACTACTCCACCAATCTTGGTGTCATCAGCAAATTTACTGACCCACCCTTCAGCCCTCTCCTCCAAGTCATTGATAAAAATCACAAATAGCAGAGGACCCAGCACTGATCCCTGTGGCACTCCGCTGGTAACTGGTCTCCAGTCTGAAAATTTTCCATCCACCACCACCCTCTGTCTTCTATGAGATATGATGTGGAGATGCCGGCGTTGGACTGGGGTAAACACAGTAACAGTTTTAACAACACCAGGTTAAAGTCCAACAGGTTTATTTGGTAGCAAATACCATTAGCTTTCGGAGCGCTGCTCCTTCGTCAGATGGAGTGGAAACCTGCTCTCAAACAGGGCGCTCCGAAAGCTAATGGTATTTGCTACCAAATAAACCTGTTGGACTTTAACCTGGTGTTGTTAAAACTGTTTCTATGAGATAGCCAGTTACTTATCCAATCGACCAAATTCCCTCATCTATATTCTTTCCTAAATATCACCTTTCCTAAAGATGTATAAGGAGTATAGTAGGGGCTGAGGATACAGCCTTGTGGGACACCGGTGTTGAGGAGGTGTTGTTACCTATCCTTTCTGACTGCGGTCTGTGGGTTAGGAAGTCGAGGATCCAGTTGCAGTGGGAGGAGCCGAGCCCCAAAGTTTGGAGATGAGTCTCGTAGAGATAATGGTGTTGAAGGCTGAGCTGTAGTCTATGAATAGGAGTCTGACATAGGTTTCTTTGTTATCTAGGTGTTCCAGGGTTGAGTACAGGGCCAGGGAGATGGCGTCTGCTGTGGACCTGTTGCGGCAATAGGCAAACTGTAGTGGGTCCAGGCAATCTGGGAGGCTGGAATTGATTTGTGCCATGACTAACCTTTCGAAGCACTTCATAATGATGGATGTCAGAGCCGCCGGGCGATAGTCATTAAGGCACGCTGCTTGGCTTTTCTTTGGTACCAGGATGATGGTACCGGGATCTTGGTACCAGGATTTTCTTCCCTTTAGACATTCCTTAAAACTAACCTCTTTAACCCAGTTTTTGGTCACCTTTCCTAAATATTTCCAATATAAGCAGTGTCCAATTTTATTCCACAATGCTGCTGTGAAGCACCTTGAGATGTTTTACTATGTTAAAGAGGCTGTATAAATGCAGTTTGTTTTTGTTACTGTTTCAGTTACATAGAATCACCCTAGTCACCTAAGAAAACAAAGCAGCCAGACCTTACCCACTGCCACTCAAGCTACGCTTGGTACCAACCGTAATGATAGATAAACAGATCAAAAGGACCATTTAATCAAGCCAAGCCCCAGGTTAAAATGTAAACGATGCCTTTGTTCAAAGAAGTCGGCTGTCAAAGTCTATAGAAATTGAGTTTGATTTAACTTTTACACCGTTGATGGGGTGCAGGTCATTTGTCTGACATCAAAATACAAAACAAACAAGGCTGACAAGATTATATATTTTCACCCCCCCCCCCCCCCCACCCCCCCGATTTCATGCATTCCTGTATTTATTGTACCACAACGAATTTGAATTGTTATGTTCATGTTGGATGAAAAAGGAAAGCAATTTTAATCAGAAATGAGAGTTTAATTGCACTTTGGATGAATGCTTTGTCTCTGTACTACAACCATTATCACTCCCTTTCCTTTGTTACTTGACATCTTTGTCATTTAATCTTCCCATTCTCAATCCCATCCCAGACCTTTCCTTTTGTTCTTCCTCCTTCTCCCTTTTGGCGGCATATAACCCATCACATTTTTACCCTCCTTCAGTTCCAAATAAGAGTCATATTCAATTTGAAATGTTAACTGTTTCTCTCTCCACAGATGCTGTCAGACCTGCTATGTGTTTCCAGCTCTTTCTGTTTTTATTTCAGATTTTTTTCAGATTATTTCAGATAGGAGCGACACGGTGGCACAGTGGTTAGCACTGCTGCCTCACAGTGCCAGGGACCCGGGTTCGATTCCCGGCTTGGGTCACTGCCTGTGTGGAGTCTGCACGTTCTCCCTGTGTCTGCGTGGGTTTCCTCCGGGTGCTCCGGTTTCCTCCCACAGTCTGAAAGACGTGCATTGGCCGTGCTAAATTCTTCCTCAGTGTACCCGAACGGTGCCGGAGTGTGGCGACTAGGGGATTTTTACGGTAGCTTCATTGCAGTGTTAATGTAATCCTACTTGTGACACGAATAAATAAACTAAAAAAAGATTTCCAGCATTCACATTATTTTGCTCTGTTTCTGTGCCTGTTAGAACAATCTTTACTGTAGATCAGTAGCATCAGTATTTCTTCTCTCCCAGCAGAAAGAGCAAAGGCCCCACAATCAGCTGTGACTCGGGGTAGCACTTTTACCTCAGAATAAGAAGGTCATGGGTTTAAACTCCAGTCTAGAGACTTGAGCACAAAACTACTGTTGGAGATGTCAGCCGGATTCTAAGTCCCCAAAATATTCTAAGTCTCCAATTCACATGAAAACTGGAGTAACTCCCGCTAGTTTTGTTAGCATGATTTTCAGATTGAATCTCTGACACTCTGTGCATCACAGAGTGCCCTAGCATAATTCCCTCTGGAAATCTGGGGACGGGGCCTATTCCCGTTGGAGAGGCCAGCAGCAGAGCGTTGAGCAAGCCACTGCACATGTGCCGATCTGTCAGTGCGGAGATCGGTGCATGCGCAGTAGCCCCGCACTGCCGGCCTCCCAATTGCTGGACAGCCCTGCAACCTCCCATCGCTGCCCCTCTGACGCCCCCCCCCCCCCCACCTCCCGATCTCTGGCCTTCCAGATCTCCCCAGGCAAGCCCCAATGTCTGTCACCCTCCTCAACGGCCAGCCATGATCTCCTCTTCCCTCCTCTGCCACCGATTCCGAGTGCGGAGTGGCAGCGGGACCTCCCCACCCTCACCGATTGCCCCCTCCAATAGGCCCCACTCCAATAGACCCTGCCCCTCTGGTCTCGCTCCCTTGGCACTGCCTGATGCCTGGTGGGCAGTGTCAAGGTGCCCCTTGGGCAGTGTCAGGGGGCCAGGTTGGCACTGCCCAGGGGGCACCCCCCCTTACCCCGCCAGCCTCCTGGGGGGGGGGGGCCTCAATGGCCTTGCTTCACTCCAGCGGGGCCGGCTGCCTGTTAGTGGGGAGCAATTGCAAACCCGCTGGAGTGAACCACTTCTGGCGGGGGGGCGGGGAAGCTAGCGGGCCTAGAGACTTCAGTCGGGCCCGCTAATGAAATGGAAATTCGGATTTCCATATTGTAATCAACTCTGGAAATCTTCGGCTGGGAGACACGCAGAGGCTGTGGCGCCCAGCGGGAAGCCCACGAAACGGCCCCCGCTAATGTCTCCCGGCCCAGGCTGGAAGAATTGCCCCCGTCATCTTTTTGGATGAGACGATAAACTAAACTTGCAGGTGGATGTAAAAGCACCTCATAGCTTGCTCACCCTCTCACCTCTAGTGCATGGTGCATTATAGGAGGCCCATCATATTGGGCCCAAACCCACTCAGCCAACAACTTTGCCATTGATTGGTGCCGTAACCAGTGTGCAGATTCACCCTGTTTCTGTTACAACATTACGGAGCCACTCACCGACAGACATGGTGAGATTGAGAAAGATTCAACTGGTTCCTGTAACAGCTGATTATACAGTTGCCATGTGTTCAGCTACTTGAAATTAGAATCTGGACAGACCACATGCTAACTATATAAGCAATGGTTACAGTAATCGGCCAGAACGTCTTATCATTTTTTTGATGAGTTGAGAGGGGCCGAACGTGAGCAATTTAAAGGATATTGGTGATTAAAATTAATGTTTCATAGTATAATGCAAAGGTCGCTTTAAAACAACAACAGCAACTTGATAGATTGGTGCATGGAGACCAGTATCAATGAGGGCCCTGAGTATTTATGCTGCAAAATACATCTACTTTCTCCAAACAGGAGACCGCTGGGATAAGAAAGCTGGATTAAGCTGAGTAAACTCTGGTAATTCATGCACCATTGCCACTCTCAGAATGCAAATTAAACAAACATCAGCATAAAAGCAGCTCAATTTTTCATCTTGCCTGAAACTCTCAGTTTCCCTGATGAACCAAGATACCGCAAAGCAAGTTGGTCTTGTGTCGTATGGTTTAAGTTATTTATAAAGTAAATCACAGAGCTCTTCGTGATTCCCTGAATCTGCTGAGGAACTGAATGAAACATGGCAAGTGTGTGGGTGGAGTATGTGTGGGTACAGAAGTGACATTCCATGCTCTCACATTCAAAGTGCAGTAGCTACATTTAGACAAAGAGAGTTGGCAGATATCGGCTTATTTCAGCTGATACATCAGTAAGGGCAACAGGAATTAATTAATATTGAAACCCAGTCATCTCACAAGCCTCATGCACCAGTGTAGACAGTGTAGAAATTAAACTCCAACTATCCTCTGACTGGGGGGCGTGGAATCTTATTGTTTCCACATTGTTGCATAATTGCATGTGTGGGTTGCCTGCAAACATATGCCAATGATGCGTCGTATTCAGCCTTCTTTATTTGCGGTAATGCTTTAGAAATGCGTGTCGCCAATGAGGAGGAGACGGAGCAATAATAACATATCTCAAGGATGAAGCCCTAGGGGCTTAGTTTCATAGTGACTTTTACACTGCTGTGCATATAGTTACAGACATAAAGTAATTTTAAAAAAATAAAACAATGATCTGATGCATCCCAACAATCATTTGGGGTGTCTGATAGGACAGTTACGCCCAAAATGCATTTATGAGTGATATGATTGGTGAGCTATCAGCATTTGGCATTAAAATCTATTTCAGGTGTCATTACGGGGAATCGTTCACAATGATCATAGAATCATCATAGAATCCCTACAGTGCAGAAGCAGGCCATTCGGCCCATTGAGCCTGCACTGATCACAATCCCAACCGGACCCTATCCCTGTAATCCCCCCCATATTTACCCTGCTGGTCCCCCTGACACTAAGGGGCAATTTAGCACGGCCAATTAACCTAACCCGCACATCTTTGGACTGTGGGAGGAAATTGGAGCACCCGGAGGAAACCCACACAGACATGGGGAGAACATGCAAACTCCACACAGACAGTGACCTAAACTGGGAATTGAACCCGGGTCCCTGGCGCTGTGAGGCAGCAGTGCTAACCACTGTGCCACCGTGTCACCCTTATATTGGGTATATTAGGATATTAGGAAACTGCGTCCTTATTTTATTTCAGAAATCTTTATATATTTTTAATCTTTGATCTGTGCTCAGTTATCTCTATGTTATACTCTTCACTCAAGAGAATAGTGTGGTGCAATTGGAAACCTTTACACAGACACCATTAATGCTCCAGTGGACCAGGGCAAGTGGATAATTATCTCTGACTAGATTTCCTTCCCACTATGGATAAAGTAATATACATGATGGAAACTGAGCTTCAGTGTTCTAAGATTTAAGTTCAGGTTTCCAAATCATAAGTCATATCAAGGTAATTAAAATCAAATCACATGGTAGTTTTAGGCTGAGGATCATTGATTATAACCAGTGAGTTTACTCATTTATTTTAGTTGTGCTTTTCTCCAACTCAGTTCCTGAAGAGACTGTCACATTCTGAAGTATATCACCACAGGCACTGGTAGATCTTTCCTCCTCCACTTCTTCACGCAAAAGATAGTGGAAATCTGGAACTCTTTCCTGACTTACTGAGGCTTGGAGCCCAAATTAAACGTTCGAAATGGAGATTGACAGGTTTTGGGTAAGGGTTACGTAACCAAGGTGGGTATAGTGTTAAGTATAGGTGCTGGGTCATTTACTTTGGAGTAGCATAGACTTAGAGGTGACTTGATAAGAGTATAAAATGTTGTAGGGTGTTGGATACCATTCAGTAGGTCTTAATAAAATCCTTGTAGTCTCAGATAGGTAACTGTGTATATTTATTGATTACAAGAACTATGCACATATCTACAGTAAGAGATACAAACTAGGAGCTGCCTCCATGCTTATTAGTACACACGGCTCTGTCCAACACTAGACTGACCCCTAGGAAGGGGGGATCAGGATATTAAATTCGATGATCAGCCATGATCAAGATGAATGGTGGAGCAGGCTCGAAGGTCCAAATGGCCTACTCCTGTCATGTGTTCTCTTACATCACTGTGTGGGCAGTATTGTACTCGGCCCCATGTTATCCCTATATGTGCCAGACCCTTATACTGCATAAAGTAATGAAAGGTGCTGAATAGGATGCCTATTGATAGATTATTTGGGGGGAGATGGTGGTGTGATCATAATATCACTGGATTCATAATCCAGAGACCCAGACTGCTCTAGGGATATAGGTTTAAATCCCACCATTGCAGCTATTTGATTTTAAATTGAATTAATAAATCTGGAATAGAAAGGTACTCTCAGTGATGGTAACCATGAAACCATTGTCAATTTGTTGTAAAACCCATCTGGTTCACTCATGCCCTTTAGGGAAGGAAATCTGCCATCCTTACCTGATCTGGCCTACATGTGACTCCAGACACACAGCAATGTGGTTGCCTCTTAACTGCTCCTCACAAATGGTCTAGCATGGTGGCACAGTGGTTAGCACTGCTGCCTCACAGTGCCAGGGACCCAGGTTCGATTTCGGCCTCGGGTCACTGTGTGGAGTTTGCACGTTCTCCCCGTGTCTGTGTGGGTTTCCTCCGGGTGCTCCGGTTTCCTCCCACAGTCCAAAGATGTGTGGGTTAGGTGGATTGGCCATGCTAAAATGACCCTAGTGTCAGGGGGATTAGCAGGGTAAATATGTGGGGTTATGGGAATAGGACTTGGATGGGATTGTGGTCAGTGCAGACTGGATGGGCCGAATGACTTCCTTCTGCACTGTAGGGATTCTATGAAGTCACTCAGTTCAAGGGCAATTATGGATGGGCAACAAATCTTCTGTCTTAGGCAGTCCCTTGGAGTCGAGGATGACTTAAAAATAGCAGTACACTGTTCCAGTCTGTCACTGTTGCGGTTATCCATGAGGGTCCTGACCTTCCAGGTCCCAAACTTTATTTTCAGGGTGGAAGATGCCTGTGCGTGAGTTATTTTAACGTAGGATGGCTGACGAACACCAACTACCACATGGGCTTGATGGAGCAAGGCCTTGGTCCAGTGGCAAGGGGGTCCAAGATGACTGGAGACCAGGTTCATCTGTATGGGGCTAGGGCATACAACAACTTCTGAGCTCCAAGAAAAGGGCAGCTGCATATGGTTGAGTCTTGAGATCATGAAAGGTCACAGGTCAGCGACGTCCACGTTCCATAAAAGAACAAAGACAAAAAAATCCAGATTAGAAGATCATGGAGGATGTGGGTTTAACTAGAATGGATGTTAGGATACTCTTCTTTTCCTTATTGCTGGATGCTGTGGTGGCTTCTGACCCCTTCAAGAGGGAGCTGGGGCAGATGTAGCATATCATACTGAAGGTCAGTGTTTTTATAGATAACACTTCGTGCATGCATGTAATTTCCTGGACAGTTTTGATTGCCTGAGGGTATTAAAGGTTATGGGACCAAGGCAGGTAGGTAGAGTTAAGATACAGGTCAACCATGATTTAACTGATGGTGGAACGGCCTCAAGGGGCTGAATGGCCTCCTGTTCCTATATGTTTTTCTATTATTTGTGAATACCTAAGCATGTGTCAGTAGTGTCTTCAGAAGAGAAGGGAAAAGATTGAGGGTAGAAAGCTGAGTATGAGTGGTTTGAGAGTGCGGTGTCTTGTCAAATGTGAAATTGTCCATTTTGGCAGGAAGCATAAAAAAGCTTATTGTCTCAATGGTGAAAGATTGAGAATGAGAGCTCTGAGATGCAGAGCGATCTGGGTGTCCTAGTGCAAGAATCACAAAAGGCTGGTGTACAGATAACATAGAAATTAGAAGCAGGAGGAGGCCATTCGGCCTTCCGATCCTGCTCCGCCATTCATCACGATCATGGCTGATCATCGAATTCAATATCCTGACCTCCTCTTCCTCCCATATCCCTTGATCCCTTTAGCCCCAAGAGCGATATCTAATTTCTTCTTGAAATCACAAACACTTTGGCCTCAACTACATTCTGTGGGAGTGAATTCCACACATTCACCATCCTCTGGGTGAAGAAATTTCTCCTCACCTCAGTCCTAAAAGGTTTACCCCTTATCCTCAAACTATGACCCCTAGTTCTGGACTCCCCCACCATTGGGAACATTCTTTCTGAATCTATCCTGTCTAACCCTGTTAGAATTTTATAAGTTTCTATGAGGTCCCCTCTCACTCTTCTAAACTCCAGTGAATACAATCCTAACCGACTTAGTCTCTCCTCATATGACAGACTTGCCATCCCATTATGTCAGGAGGAATGGGAGCAAAAAGGAGTTTGTGAGAACCATTTTCATGCACTTTAAAGACAGCTGTGCCATGTGCATGTTGGGATATATAAAGAGATTCAAGGATTTTATTTTGAAAAGGGAAAGGGTAGGGGGATGAGTGTTCTTAAAAATAAGTCAGGAAGTCCTGATTATATCACTCCAAGGTTTGGTTTTAAAAGCCCGTAAATTGTAAGGTGTGGAACAGAAGAGTGTGGGCGGAGTATAATTTCCAGCATTTGAGGTTAGAAGCTCAGAGTTGCGAATGGTGTGGTTGTGTTTGTCATGATGCTTCGTCCAAGCGCTTTCACAGCAAGCCAATTATACGGTAAATAAATATTGCAACCTGGTTGCTTATTTAATAGAGAGGATTGTGATTCATAGCTCTTACATCATTCCCTGGATCAGCCTGAATCATAAAATGTCCGTTTTAAATATGTACAATGTGGGAGTGAGTAAAAACTCCTCCTAGTGGACTAATGCAGACGTGCAACTGAATAATTTCACTTCACAATTCAACAATGGACTGGATTCTCCAACCTCGCTCGCAGCTGGGATTCTCCCATCCCGCTGCAGTGAATGGAGATTTGGCTGAGCACCAAATTCTCTGTCCTCGCTGTCAGTGGCAGTGGCTCGTGAACGGCCAGAGAATTCCGGCCAATACCATTTTCTATGCATAAGAAAATTCTTAAATGTTCTCCACTCTTCGGAGTGATCTTACCAAACAAACTCTAAGTCCAGAACGAGTGTGAAAATGGGAGAGTTCCAGATCCGTTATTTCGACGAGGTCACCAGTTGAATCTTATGTCACTCTGTGCAATAAAACTCAAATCTGTTTTTCGCCAGTTGGGAGAAATGGGTGGGGACTAAATCACCCAAAGGCCAGCTGATAGCAGCAGAGGGTGCCATTGGGCATATGCAGGCTTCTGTGCTCTGAGCGCACAGAGACCTATCACTGCCTCTGCTGCTATTAGCCAGCCTCCATGGCCCAGAACCGCACCCCCCCCCCTCTACTGCAGGGCCCTGCGGCCAATTGTGACTCTCCCCCCCCACCGCCCGGAACAATTGCCACCCCCCCTTTCCCAGAACGATCGTGACCCCCTTCCCCTCCACCAATCGCTAATGCAGAGCAGCAGCCGTCTCCCCCTTCCCCTCACCGATCGCTGTTGCTGAGTTCGCAGCGGTTTCCCCCCCCCCAAACAGAATGGCCTGCCCCTGGTCTGGCCCCACCCCCCTCAGGGCCCACCCCTTGGCACTGCCCTGTGCTCAGTGGGTACTGCCAGGGTGCCAGACTGGCATTTCTAGGGTGCCCAGTGGGCAGTGCCAGGTGCCGGGTGCCAGGCTGTCCAAGGGGCACCTCCCCTTGACCCTGACTTCCTGGGGGGCCTCAATGGCCTCTGGGTTCTACCAGCGAGGTCCCCGTTGATGAGAGAACCTTCCCCGGTGAGGCCACAGTGGCAAGTGAGCCCGGACAATTGCGCCCCAGGCTCACTAATTGCATTTAAATCCTGATTTAAATATTTTAAAATATATAATCAGCATCGCGCCCTTTTGGGTGCAAGGCTGATCGCGTCAGATATCTGGTGCTGATACGAGGCAAGAAATTGGGTGTGAACCTGATATCTCGGCTCTCTCGCTATCTTCCTGGCTTGCCCCGCCCATTGGCCAGTGGGGTGAAATGGTAAGACCACCCGTTGGTGTAAAAACTGTTGTGGGCTATCTTCTTCTGGAAAAAGAATGCAAAGAGTGAGAATGACCTTTTATTCCTATTATATACGGTCCAAAGATGTCAACCCTGGTTCATTTGATATCGCACTCTCACCTCTAAGCTACGAGGTTATGGGTTTAGATTCAGAAACCTGGGTACATAATCCATGCTGACACTCCAGTAGGGTACTGAGGGAGTGCTGCACTGCCAGTGGCACTGTCCTTCAGTTACGACTTTAAACCAAGGCCATATCTGCCTCCTCAGGATGATCTGATAGTTTGTGAAGAAGAGCAGAGAAGTTTTCCCTTCTATCCCAGCCAATATTTATCTCTCAGCCAACGTCACTTAAAGAAAAGGTGATCTGGTCATTATATCATTGCTGTGGGAGTTTGGTGGATGAAAATTGGCAGCTGCATTTCCTACATTATAACAGTGATTGCTGTAAAACACTTTGGGATATCCTGAGGTCATGAAAGGCACTTTAGAAATACAAGGTTTTTCTTTCTTTGTTGGTCTCTGCCTCTTTAAACTGCTTCAGACCTATAAATCCTGCAGTAGCGCACGAGTTCCCACCTTCCCCAAAATGGGGAACAAATTATTCTTGAAGCTGATGAGAAATATTTTGATGAGACTAACCCCAAAGCTTATGGTTGGCTCAGTCCAAGTGATCTCAGACAGGATGGAATTCCTCTCTGCCCCATATCTGTTCAGCACACCCAGTAAAATGTGGTAAAGTTAAATAACGAGCTGCATCTAGCATGATGACTCAGTGGGTAATTTCATAACATTATGTGACACTCGAGGCTGCTAAGTGCCATGTTTGAGTCTTACTCTGCACCCTCTACAAACTTGTTGTCACCTCCCAAATCCGTTCCCATCTTTCCTGTAACTCCATGTTTGAATCCCTCCAATCAGATTTCAGCCCAGATACCGAAACAGCTCTTATCAAAGTTACAAATGACGTCCTTTGTGACTGGGACAAAGGTAAACGTTCCCTCCTCGCCTTTCTCAAGCTACCTGCAGTCTTTGACATGGTTTGACCACTCCATCCTGCTCCCACACCCTCTCCCCTATCATCCAGCTGGGTGGGACTGCTCTCAGCTGGTTCCATTCTTATCTATCTCATCATAGTCAGAGAAACACCGGCAATGGCTTCTGTTCCTGTTCCTGCACCGTTACCTCTGGTGTCCCCCCCTAAGGATCTATCCTTGACCCCCCCTCCTTTTTCTCATCTACACGCTGCCCCTCAGTGACATCATCCCAAGGCACCATGTTAATTTTACATATGTATGCTGACAACCCCTAGCTCTACTTCACAATCACCTCTTTCAACTCCTCCACTGTTGCTAAATTACCAGACTGCTTCTCCGAAATCCAGTACTGAATCAGCAGAAATATCTTCCAATTAAATATTGGGAAGACTATTGTTTTCAGTCCATGTTCCAAATGCAATTCCTAGCTACCAACTCCATCCCTCTCCCTGGCAACAGTCAGACTAAACCAGTCTGTTCATAATCCTGATGTCATATTTGCCACTGAAATGAGCTTCCAATCTCATATTTGCAACATAACTAAGTCCATCTATTTCCATCTCTGTAACATTGCCAGACTCTGTCCCTGCCTCAGCTCATCTGCTGCTGAATTCCTCATTCATACCATCTGGACTCGACCCACATTCCAACCTCCATAAACATGAGTTCATCCAAAACTCTGTTGCCATGTCTTAGCTTGTAGCAAGTCTCATTTCTCTATCACCCCTGTGCTCACGGTGGCACAGTGGTTAGCATTGCTGCCTCACAGGTCCAGGGACCCGGGTTCAATTCCCGGTCTTGGGTCACTATCTGTGTGGAGTCTGCACATTCTCCTCATGTCTGCGTGGGTTTCCTCCGGGTACTCCGGTTTCCTCCCACAGTCTAAAGATGTGCAGGTTAGGTTGATTGGCCATGCTAAATTGCCCCTTAGTGTCAGGGGAACTAGCAAGGGTAAATGCATGGGGTTATGGGAATATAGCCTGGGTGGGATTGTGGTCAGTGCAGACTCGAAGGGCTGAATGGCCTCCTTCTGCACTGCAGGATTCTATGATACACTGACCTACATTAGGGTCCTGGTTAAACAACATCTTCATTTAAAAATTCTCACCCTTGTTTTCAAATCCCTCATGTCCTTGCCCCTCCCTATCTCTGTAACCTCCTCCAGCCCTAAAACCCTCCAAGATCTCTACACTCCTCTAATTCTGGCCTTTTGAGCATCTCCAACTTTAATCACTCCACCATTGGTGACCATGCCTTCAGCTGCCTGGGTCCCAAGCTCTGGAATTCCCTCCCTAAACATCTCTACCTCACTTTTCTCTTTTTAAGTAAAGTTTATTTATTAATCACAAGTAAGGCTTACATTAACACTGCAATGAAGTTACTGTGAAATCCCCCAAGTTGCCACACTTCGGCGCCTGTTCGGGTCAATGCACCTTTAAGACACTCCTTTAAACCTACCTCCTTGATCAAATATGTGGACAGCAGACCTAGTATCTCCTATGAGGCTTAGTATTTTAGAATGTAAAGCACCACGGAACATTTCATTACATTAATAGTGCTATGTAAATGTAAATCTGCAGCAGGACAAAAACAGCATTTATTTATTAGTCACAAGTAGGCTTACATTAACACTGCAATGAAGTTACTGTGAAAATCCCCTAGTCACCACACTCCTGTTCGGGTACACTGAGGGAGAATTTAGCACGGCCAATGCATCTAACTAGCACGTCTTTCGGACTGTGGGAGGAAACCGGAGCACCCGGAGGAAACCCACGCAGACACGGGGAGAATGTGCAGACTCCACACAGACAGTGACCTAAGTCAGGAATCGAACCCAGGTCCCTGGCGCTGTGAGGCAGCAGTGCCAACCACTGTGCCACCATGCTGCTCCATCTGAATGTCATGATGTGGAGATGCCGGCGTTGGACTGGGGTAAACACAGTAAGAGTTTTAACAACACCAGGTTAAAGTCCAACAGGTTTATTTGGTAGCAAATGCCATTAGCTTTCGGAGCGCTGCTCCTTCGTCAGATGGAGTGGAAATCTGCTCTCTGGAAATCTGCTCTCTGCTCTCCAGAGAGCAGATTTCCACTCCATCTGACGAAGGAGCAGCGCTCCGAAAGCTAATGGCATTTGCTACCAAATAAACCTGTTGGACTTTAACCTGGTGTTGTTAAAACTCTTACCATCCAGCCCATCTGAAATGCCAAAATATAAATGGTTTGTTTAAAAAAAACTTATTTCACGTAAAGTAGAAAGATGTATTTGTGGTCAGTTATGAGAATAGTCCAGCTGGGAGGGTTTTTTTGTTCCTCGAGTTTCTTCCATTATGCTTGGCAGTTCTACTAATTACCCTGCAGATGGCAGCATTGCATATCTCTTGTGCTTTGCTGATTCATGCTGGATGTTGCAAGAAACCACACACATCCTGTCTTAGCTCTTTGTCTGTCATTGTAACTGAAACTGAAAACACTCTAAGCTGAAAATAAAATTCGTCATTCCGAGCTATCACCTCACATCATAATCAAGGGCAATTAGGGATGGGGCAATAAATGCTGGCTTAGCCAGCGATGCCCACATCCTGTAAAAAGAAGAAAAAAATAGAGTTGGGAGCACTCAGGAACCTTAAACTTCTTGCTTAAAACTGCCACAGTGAACCATTAATCACAGTGTCAAAGACTGGGCCAACAGACAATGCGCAGTCTTTGTGCAGAAGCCATCGATAACATCATTTATATGCGCCTCATATAAAACAAATCCTTCTATCTAAACAAATAGGACGATTCAATGACAGCAAATCGGATGATGTCCATTGTGATCATGACACTGCAGGTTACTTCAAAACATTCTACCACAGATAGTAACCCTTCACAGCTAGGGACTGGATACACATTAAAAATGCATGGGCAATGTATTATTACACAGAAATACATAAAAGGATGAGTTCACAAAGCATCAAACTATTACTAAGAAAATGAATCTCCATACATAGGAAATCCCAAGGCACAGCTGAACTTGTGAATCTCGTGTACAAGAAAATGATAAGATATAGACTATCTTCAACCATCCCCCACTCCCCTCCTCCCCAACCCCCATCAGCATCCTGCCCTCCCATCCTTTGTCTTTCTCACTAGGGGAAGATAATCAAAAATCCTTTTACTAGAGTGAAGGGCACACCATCATGCCTCTATAATATGTTATTAGCGCTGATATTGGATGCTGAGAGGTGACCTAAATTCTAAAAGAATCCCAGTAGATATAATTGATGAGATTGGTGTATGTGTATAATCTAGGATAACATTTCTGTTGCTTATTTTAACAGCTTCTTATAACTTCTATTGCAGCATCTGTCTGACTGCACTTCAATATGGGAGCTAAGCTGTCCAAATAGTTGCCTGAAAGATGTCTCCTTTTTGTAAGTTATCCTGTATATTTTACTTCTCTTTTCTTTGGTTGTGGCTTGCTCCAAGAGCTCTGCCGTTCCGCCCTCTTCCAGCGAGTTAAGCCAGTGTCCGAGAGTGGTCTGGCAGACCAGGAAACAAGGCCACACCATTATGTGGGCCTCAGGTTGTGTAAAAGGTTTCGTCATGAACTTAAACCTGAAAGTGCATGCTGTCCTGAGGGCTGGACTTTCGCTTTGTGGTGGGAAACAGGAGTCTGGGTCCCGATCCTGCCCCCAAGGGGGAAATAGCCACTCTTTGGGATTTGAACTGGGCACTCTCTTATTTGGCATGGAGACAGGTTCTCCCATGGTCTTCCAACATGCGAGGAGCAGCAGTCCGCAATGGATGGTCAATAATGGGGGACGCTTCAACAAAACCTTTTTAAAATTCCTGTAACAAACAGATATAGCAGCCAGGCCACCACTCTAGGGTGGCCTTTGGCTGCACCTGCAACCAGGCAGGCAGGGAGAACATGTAGGCCCTGTCTACCTCTGTTACTGACCTTGGTTTGACCTGCCCTTTTTTGATGTGATAGTGAGACACACAGATGCGGAAGATGCTGGATTAGATTTCTGATTTCAGACGGATTGGCACGGCTCAGGGTGGGGATTGGGGGGAGATGTCATCATTTCAATGCTCCTTGGCTAGGGATAAAACATTAACCCTGGATTTTGCTCATGATTTACAGCCATTTGGCGGTAGTACAGTGCTGGATTGTTGTTGATAAGTGAGTGATATGTGATCAGGACAGGATTGGTGGGGGGTGGGTGCGGAGAGTAAAGAGAAAGGGTTTTTAAAAAAATAGAAAACAAACATTATTTCAACCACATTTCTCTTACCGGAGTCGCACAATTCACTGAGAAAATCCTCCACTGCGGCTGAATTTGCAGATGTGGGTGTTAAGTTAAATTTAAAGCCTGGCCTAAGGTCTTAAGCAAAAGCAAAACCTCTGTCAGAGGTTCAATCGAGTAAACCTAAAATCATCAAGATAGAAATGTCATCCTGGAGTTTTTCTGACTTCCTGCAGACTGTCTTTTGGATTTAGCTCTGTGTATCCAAGCAACAGTAAATATCAGTGTTGCAGCATCTTGAGGCTGGAATCTAGATGTGTGGCCAGAATTTAAAAGAACTCTAATCCAAACAAGACCGAACTTGGTCTAAAATGGGGAAGTGAAGTTGAAGAGAATTCTGGCGGAATCACTGCATTTTCCTTTTGTAAAAGCTGCCCTTTGGAATGCAAAAACATGAGTTTCACCTTGTGAAGACTTCACAAAAAAAAGTGTTGGAGAAAATAAATGGATTTAAAAGTGCTTGAAAATATTTATGATCTATGGAATCAAAGGGACAAAATAGTCCTTTCCAATGTTTCATGAGCAATACAGACCAGTAATTGACCTCAGTACCCCTGGCTCCAGAAGCAAAAGAATCAGGGCCACTGGTGGATGTTGTGCTAGTCTGAAAATTCGGTGAAGGCAAGATTTAGCTCGACTGTGATGCTTATCATGGTTGAATATCCTGCCATTATTGACTGTTTCAGGTACCTGTGGAACACTACACCAACGTCGCATCCCTTCGCCTTCTGGGAGGCAGTGAAATATGGCTAAAAGGACAAATGGGTTTGTCCTGTATTTTTATTAACTGCAGGGAATTACACAATATATACAGCACAGAGAGGCCATTCAGCCCAACTGGTTTAGGCTCTACTCAAGCCTCCTCCCACCCTTCTTCATCTCACCCTATCCTTCTCTTTCTTTCTCCCTCATGTGTTTGTCTAGCTTCCTCTTTGATGCATCTAACCTTGAAAGAAGCTTTTTGTGCACAGGTCAGAGCACCATGACACTGCAGTATGAAAATAATAGACTCTGTTGAGGCCTGTTGTATTGCTGCTTCTGCAGCAGTCTGCAGTGAACAATGTAACCTATTTGCAGCTGGCCCTCTGATTATTTTTCTCAGATTTCTGAGGCTCCGATGTCACATTTTTTGTGAAGCCAAATTGATTTATCTTAAAACAGAAAGCCCTGCGTGCAGCAATGTTGATTTTCATCGATAGAATAAAACTCTTTAGGCACGAAGACTGTGCTAAGTGGTAAAATCACTGCATAAATGGGGGACATAAGATTAGGACAAGCCAATTAAAAGCAAATTCAGTTTTAAAAAAAGTTGTGAGAATGTGGGACATAAAGCCATGGATGCAGATTTAACTGGGGTGTTTCAAAGGCAGAGACAGACTTGAGAAAATATGGAGTGTGGAGAAAGAGTATAGAACTAGGAGCTGAATTTTCATGGAATTTGGGAGACACGGGGAGGGGTGAAAATGGCAATTCCCAATCCCATTCCTGGGGCTTCTGATTTTCAGTAAAACCTTTTAAGGCTGTGGATTGGCTGGGATTGTGAGCCTGTACTCTGCACTGCCAACCGGCTCCATTGCAGGTTAAGACATGTCCTAGATCTCTGCAATTATCATTAATTCAGGTCAGCTTTTCAAAGAGTCATGATTCTTGGCACCTCAGAGATGTCATGTACCATAATCTGGATGAGGGAACCTTTTGAAAGGTAAATTCAAAAGATGCTCCTCATGCCCCCATGCTGAAGTATGCCCCCCACCTACTCGCAATGGCTATTCATGGCCCCATGCCAAGCTATGGCATTTCCATAACCATTCACCCATTATACATTGTATAGGACCAACAAACCCCATAGTGACAATAGTATGTGTAGAATGTCATTCATTGATAACTTTCCATCTCCTTAAAAAAATATATTTTTACTATAGCCCAATAAAAGTGTCAATCGTCTAGACCCTTTAAAACATCAATAGCTGAAACTGCAACCAATTGAAACCTCTTTTTCTTGTATAAATAGACATTCTGCAATTAACAGAAGAGTTAAGAGAGCTGGAATTGTGAATCAAGCAATGTTTTCCCTGGGGCTCAGCTGTTTCAACAGGCTAATAGATTTCTGGGAAATTCAAAAAGTTTCATTATATATTCTTGGCATATCAATTAATTACTTCTTTAAGATGCTTTTTTTAATGCATACTCTTGACATAGAATCAAAGAATCCATACAGTGTAGAAGGAGGCCATTTGGCCCATCGAGCGTACACGGACAACAACCAGGCCCTATCCTCATAATTCCATGCATTTATCCTGCTAATTCCCTTGACACCAGGGGGAAACTTAGCATGGCCAATCAAACTAACCCCACATCTTTGGACTGTGGGAAGAAACCCACGCAGACACGGGAGAACATTCAAACTCCACATAGTGACCCAAGCCAGGAATTGAACCCGGGTCCCTGGCGCTGTGAGGCAGCAGTGCTAACCACTGTGTCACCGTGCTGCCCTTGTCACTATAGGGTGCATTGGTTATACACAGTGTACAGTGGGTGAATGGACATGGAAGTACCATTGCTTGGCATGGGAGGCATGAGGAATGTGGAGGCGGGTGGGGGGCATAGCTTGGCATGGGGACATAAGGAGCCATGGGTGTTGGAGGGGGGACATGAGGTGGCATGGATGGGACGTGGTTAGTGTGTGGGGTGAGGGGAAATGAAGGGTGAGCAACATGACAGAGCAGGCTTGATGGCTGTGATGCTTGCTTCTGTTCCTATATTATTTTGAATGTCTTTATACAAATGTACTCCCTTTTTTGTATATTTGTTTATACTCCTTTTGCAGGTTTGCTGCGATCAGCATTGTACAGAGCAACTAATGCAAGCAGGATTCTGTTGGAGAGTAAATTTATGAATATTCATTAAAATACTTTTAGCCTGTGCTATATCCTGTTCTGGAGGAGTGATCTCTCTGCATTGCTTTCCCTTGTTTATACTTACACTGGGACCTAAAGGCACAGTACTATTTCTCAGTTCCTTTCTACACAAAGACTTCCCTGCTCAGCAGTGCTACCCTCCCCCCCTCACATTCATGTTTCCTTCCCAAAGCACAAAGAACTCTCCAGATTTCTTTCTTCAGCCAGATTTCTGAAAGCTCGACAATACCTTTGAGTTCACCACATCACATTTGCCGAGAGGCAAGCAACTGCTGATGTTTTGTAACTGCCAACTGTGGAACCGCTGTTTCCCGGGTTTGGGTGTGTCTGTATGCTCTAGTCAGGGGGATGGTAGCATGCATGGCATGGCACCTTTTTTTGGAGTGTTACGAATACCCTCAGAGGTTCAAAATGGCACTGTGGTGTGCAGTCCATATTTCTGGTGTGAGTCGCACAAGACGCCATATTGGTAAGGACGGTAGAAGTGTACCGTGAGCAATGGTTGAAGTGTGCAGAGTAGGCAGATTGTGATCTCAATCAGCATGTAACGTTGTCACCAGTGCTGCTATTTTATAGGTCAAACCTCGAGCTAATGCGCCTCACAACTTACATGTTCAACAACTGAAAAGACCACTGCTGTTTAAAGGGATCATCAACTACTTACAGGTTAGTTGTTGGTTAATTCTTTTGGCTGTTGCTACGGTGCTTGCTACAGATTTTGAAAGTGGCTAACATCTACAAAGTGTGTGGTTTTGGGAATTTTCTTGCTGAGGAGGACTTCGGGATGGCTGTGAAGATGGCAAGACACGTTTTTTTTTTTGACCTTGTCTGACCCTCCAGCTGCACGGGGTCTTGCTGTTGCTGTAACCACGGCTCACTTGTCCTCCCCAGCCCGCCCTGCCATCTTGACTCTGTTGTCCTTTAGGGGTAAACACAGTAAGAAGTCTCACAACACCAGGTTAAAGTCCAACAGGTTTATTTGGTAGCACAAGCTTTCGGAACGTTGCTCCTTCTTCAGGCGAGTGAAGAGTTGTGTTCACAAACAGGGCAGATAAAGACACAAACTCAATTTACAAGATAATGGTTGGAATGGTCCCTTTAGGGGACCAGTGCTTACGCAGGAGGATGAGAGCGGAGCCCAGAGTGGGTGGACTGCATCACCCAGAATGCACATTGGCTGTCAAAACAAATGGCCACATGGACTCAGGCTCTTGCTCCAATAACCCCTTGTACTACAGAACTTTATCCCAGAGTGGAACGCCCACCAAATGCTTGTCTGCCAGGACAGTGAGGTGGGCAGGCAGCTACTTGAGAGGGAAGGAGATGCTGCCTGAGCCCAGGCCCCCCAAAGGCATGTGTCCCAGTGATTAGCACCGGATGCATCTCCCTCTCCCAGCTTTGGTCTTTACCTATCCTAGTGCTCCTACACTGGGCTACTCCAGTGGCTGCAGCATGGTTGGTGGAAGGCTGCTGACTCTCACTGGGGAGCTTGCAGATAGCATTGCAGGATGACCTCAAGCAGCTCTGGGCCCAGAAAGCCTGGCTTTGGATTGCACCACCTCGACATGAGCGGCAGCAGTCCCTTAGAGACTTGGCTGGCTGGCAAACAGGAGGCGCACTGGCAGAGTTGCAGTGATGGGGACATGAATGTTGTTACCCTGAGAAAGGACAGCAGGTTTGGTGCTCTAAGGAGCCTCTGCCACTCCTTGGCACAGCGTCTCAACAATCCTAGTTGTTGGCTGTCCCTCAATTTGCAGAAGACATCCACGCAGGGTCACAGGTTTCTGCCATGGGTCTTCATCTGACTGAACAGGCCGATTTTCCACCCGCAGGCCTTTTTGAGCACATGGGGCAGGACAGTCCATGAGGCAGTGGGATCCGGAGAGCAGGATTTGTTCCCTTTCCTTCTCTGCTGTCGCTCTTCATCATCATTAAGATGTTTGGACTCAAAACGTGATCCACCTTCATGGACAGGTTGTTGCTGTTTTGAACGATTGGTAGCAAACTCCTCCCAGTCATTAATGTCACTGCTGCCGTGCTTCAAGCAGAGCT
This sequence comes from Mustelus asterias, assembly GCF_964213995.1. Lineage (NCBI taxonomy): Eukaryota > Metazoa > Chordata > Chondrichthyes > Carcharhiniformes > Triakidae > Mustelus > Mustelus asterias. The sequence goes on along the minus strand of NC_135834.1, from coordinate 11,185,092 downwards.
TGAGAGTGTCTTGTAGTGTTTCCTTTATCTTCCCCCGGAATGCTGATTATTTAAGAGTTGAGAAAACAGGACCTGATAGGGGAGATGCTTTTCATCTGTCTGGACACAGTGCCCAGTCCATCAAAGCTTATTTTGAAGGAGCTTTGCATGTGGAGCCAGCTTCCAGAAGGGCACTAGCATTTGTTCAATGATCCTCCCATGGAATATGAGATGCAATGAAGACATTGCTGATGGACCTGGTAAGAAGGATTGCTGTGACTCTTTGCAAGTACCATTGAACATTGGTATTTGCAACCATGATGGCTGGCAGTAGTCTGATTTTGCATGACAGCAAGCTGATCTTGCATAGATCCTGTCTGAGCTTCCACTTCACTTCCCAGACAGTGGGCCGGGATTTTCCGGTCCCGCACATCATAGGAATTATCACGGGTGGGACGGAAAATTTGTTGGATTAGAAAAAGGCCTGTTGACTTGAAGTAGGAATTCACAGAACTGGAAAATCCCACCCGTGGACAGTTTCTGCATGTACTGCTATGGGAGCTGAGATATTGGCCATCAGATGCTGTATCACAGGTTGCATCAGAAGTATGCTCACGGAAATGGCCACCACTCCCATACTGGAAAGGGTAGGCTCCAAACTCCGCTAAAAGCCCAATGCAGAGTTAGTCCTGGACTTCTCCATGTTCCTTGACATTCACCACAAGCTTTCTAGCAGGCTTGCCAATGCACCAAGCATTTCAGCAAACCTGCTGCAATCTGCCGCATCAACATCCTCATCTAAGTCCTCGGCAGCAGAACTCTTATGCAACCTTACCTTCCCATGATCTAGCACCTGAGCTACACTTGCCCTAGCTGCAGGCCACTAAAGGTAGTTCTTGGATATGAGAAAGGCACAAGGGTAAGGTTGGGGTGAGGGGACAGGGTGGAAAGCAGGTGGTGTATATTTACAGCATTTGCAGCTTGTAAATCAGAAGAGATTGTGGGATGAGGGGGAAGTGGGATATGAGGGCTGTTATCAGCTCCACCACTGGCTACGGGGTCTCATCAATGACGACACAAATAATATCCAGTACCATCACTTCCATGCTGATAAGGACATGTAGGCAGCCCCCACCCCCCATATGCTATCTTCTGCTTTGCACCTCCTCTACCAAAGCGTCTGGTGCAGTGTCCAGGAACATTTGAATATGCTGTTTCCCATGCTGTGCCATTGTTCAGTCTTTTTCCACATCAGAGTGACTTGTTCAGCTGCATGCTGCTATAATAGTAATGCTGCCTGCATCTTATTGAACGTGCGCAAGGTAATCATGTATTGCAAGCCCTGAGCCTGTCTTGGGGTCCAATTTGGTCCAATTTGGCTCCCATTTTCCTTTTTAAGTTGTCATGCTCACTGTGCCTCCTTTCTGGAGGTGTTGTGGTAAATGATGTCGGCCTAACAAGGGCTCCATCTGTAATCTCTACATGTTTGGCAGTTACCTAAAGCCCAACTAGTGAGTATGCTTCTACAGAGGGAAGATAAGCAGGCTTTCTTTGGGGACAAGGTTGCTCCAAGATAACGGACAATGCCTGACAATGCACAATTATTAGTTTTAAAAGCCATAACCTCTGTTTTTTTAAGCAAAAAACTCCCCAACTTTCCTCCTCCTATCTGAACGTACTGACTCATACTGAAATATTACTCCCTTACCTCAAGTAATTGTTCACAATTTTGTTTTGATCATTCACGGGATGTGGGTGTCGCTGGCAAGGGTAGTCTTTGTTGCCCATCCCTAATTGCCCTTGAGAAGATGGTGGTGAGCCACCTTCTTGAACAGCAAATGGAACTGAATATTGTACAATCATCAGTGAAGATTCCACTTCTGACTTTATGATGGAAGAAAGGTCATTGAAGCAGCTGAAGATGGTTGGGACCAGGTCACTACTCTGAGGAACTCCTGCAGAGATGTCAATATGATCCTGTATTGTGCCAGCAGCCTATTTGACTGTGGAGCTGTAGGTTCCAAGGAAGAGTCATATTGGACTTGAAACATTAACTCCGGTTCTCTCTCCACAGACGCTGCCAGACCTGTTGAAATTTTCCAGCACTTCCTGTTTTTATTCTAGCGAACTCTGATGCTGGCCACATTTGCCACTCACAACTGCTTACTTTTCAACAAAAATGGCTTGATAATGACAGAGCAGGAACCCTGGCTGATTTCCCTGAGCCCAGGAACAATGGGGATGAATGCATCTCTCCAGTTACTATTTGGCTGACACCAGGTAACTCAGCACACAGCAGGGATAACACCTGGGATCTTTCTATTCTCAGTGCTCAGCACCGTGGGGTGGCACGGTAGCACAGTGGTTAGCACTGCTGCTTCACAGCTCCAGGGACCTGGGTTCAATTCCCAGCTCGGGTCACTGTCCCTGTGGAGTTTGCACATTCTCCTCGTGTCTGCGTGGGTTTCCTCCGGGTGCCGGTTTCCTCCCACAGTCCAAAGATGTGCGGGTTAGGTTGATTGGCCATGCTAAAATTGCCCCTTAGTGTCCTGAGATGCGTAGATTAGAGGGGGATTAGTGGGTAAAATGTGTAGGGATATGGGAGTAGGGTCTGGGTGGGATTGTGGTCGGTGCAGACTCGATGGGCCAAATGGCCTCTTTCTGTACTGTAGGGTTTATATGACTTCTATGATTTCACCCCTTTGGGTGACACATTTACCACTGAGCCATGTGACACTTTTGTATTTATTGAAAAATAAAAGCATTAATGTCATCTTAGGCAAGCAGTTCTCAGAAGGGTTAATGTATCCATGAAATACTTCAATTCCTTTGTTACATTGTATTGCATTGCTGAACACTGCAGGAATCAATAAGTGGTGATATCTAACATTCCACACATTGCTGACTCACTGACAGTCTGCCCACACAGATATATCTGCATGCTTAACTTTGTGAGACTATAGACACAATGTTCTCATGCAGCATAACCATATCACTACAAACTGCATTAAATCTTTTGACTTTGATGACTCCTTTTTAGAACTTCCATGAATTGTATTGCCTTTGAAACCAGCTTTGAATGTTGTTTGAAATTGTGTACTGAGTAATGTGTAGTTCTGTCTTAATGTGATATAAATGTTTCATAGAATGATTACAACACAGAAGGAGGCCATTTGGCCTGTCATGTCTCTGCTGGCACTCTAGAAGAGGTACTCAGCGAGTTCCACTCCCCTACCTTTTCCCTGTAATGCTGCAATTTTTTTCTGTTAATATCCACGGCCAAATTGGTTGTGTAAAATCATGTGAGAAGACTTCAAACGTGTGTCCCAACGTAACTGCGCCCTCGTGTCGGAAGTGTGCCCGCCAACAATCAGGAAGCCAATTTAAATGAGTTAAACAGTAATTGACCTGGGATTTTCCGTTGCCTGTCTGCCTTTACAGTTGGTGGGTGGGCTGATTGGCCAGGCGGCCTTCACATTTAACGCTGCAACCTCGATCCAGGGTGGGGTGAAAGGTCAGGGCTCAGATAAAATGAACAAATGTGTCTGGGGCCTGAGCTCCGTGTATGATCGTGCTGCCCAGACATCGTGCCATAGCTTTCCACTGATATTTATATTTGACAGGTCAGCAGCTCCCTCAGACAGGTCCACAGCAGCTGTCCCCCTGAGGGTGAACATTGGAAACCCCAGCCACACCCTCCCTGTTCTCAACACCCGCCCCACCCGGCAGCACTCAGACTTTCACAGAGCGTGTTTCACGCTGGACAGCCGTTAATTGACCTAATATCACATTAGCAATGCAATCTCGGGTGGGAGAGGGTTTCGCATCCTCTGCCCACCCAATCTATTTTTCTGCTTATCATTATAACAATCCAGTATTTTCATAGTCACCATGACTGATACTAGAATTGTTTTTAATTTATCTAATTAAATGCATTTAGGTTCCCCAGCTACCTGGCCATTCATCTGGCTTTGTAACTGACCATGTGGCTTTTAGCTAGTCCATCCACTGTCCAGTACTGGATACCTTTAGTCTGGTATAGCAAGGTTAGGATGGAAGGATCATTTAAAGAGGCATGCACCTGAAGTAATTTCATAAAATACAGGAATACCCTGCAATTCAGTTCTCAATGTTTTCACTTGAAATTCAGCTGTTATGCTCACAAACAAGGTTGTGTTCTGGTGCATTTTTAGTTGCAGCCTTGTGGATGGGAGGCCCATGATGGTACAATCTCCATGCATAGTGACAGCTTTCCCCACCCCTGCTGGTATCCAATATTTTTGCCCTTTGGCAGTGGCCACTCTAGCTACTCTAGATCATTAATCCAGGTCTCTGCGTTATCAATCTAGTAACATAATCACTATCATATCAAACGCCATCAGGGGTTTTGCAAAAAAAAATTCACAAAATGAGAGATCAGCCTGACCAAGGAAGTGGTTAATATAACTTCCTCCCTTGAACATAAACCTCTTCTCAGTTTTACTTATTCCTCTTTCCCAGCACAAGCAGCATAAAGAATGATTTTAAAAACCTGTACTTACTGTTAAAATTCAAATCGACCATTTTAACTCCCTTAACGTATAGTCAATTCATTAATATCTGTTTTTTTGAGAAAGCATGAAGGTGACCAGGAATTCCCTGACCATGATTTGTACTTGACAGTCCAGTTTTCTTTCATTACAATCACTGGTTTTTATGTTATTTTCATGCAGTATTTTGTCCTATTCATTTTTCCACATGCACAAGGTGACCTGACAACTGGAAACTTGATAAAACAGTATTGACTTAGATGTAAAGGTAATCTGTAAATGCAAGTCATTGCTACTTCCGTTACCTTCACCAATGTCATTCCACAATCAACAGAGGAAGCGCTGCAATGAAGCAAATTGGCTATTTCTTTGCCTTCGCTTTGAGATCAAGCATTACTATTAAGAAATGTTGACAAGATGATTGACAGTTAGCAGCACATTGCGAGCTAGCGTGATTTATTTTTCTCTAACTGCAGGTTATTTTCAGCTGAAAGTGAACCTGGTTTAGGCAGAATCCATCTTTCAGTTAACATGATTGCCTGGAACAGAGCAGACTTGAATCATAGAATCATAAAACAGTACAGCACAGAAGGAGGCCATTTGGCCAGTCGGGTCTGTGCTGGCCCTTTCAAAGATAATGCTCAATCTACTCTCCTGCTCTTTCCCCATATCCCCGCAATTTGACCACCTTCAAGTATGGCATGGTGGCACAGCGGTTCGCTCTGCTGCCTCACAGCACCAGGGACCCGGGTTTGATTCCCGGCTTGGGTCACTGTCTGTGTGGAGTCTGCACGTTCTCCCCATGTCTGCGTGGGTTTCCTCCGGGTGCTCCGGTTTCCTCCCACAGTCCAAAAGACGTGCTAGTTAGGTACATTGGCCATGCTAAATTCTCCCTCAGTGTACCCGAACAGGCGCCAGAGTGTGGCGACTGGGGGATTTTCACAGTAACTTCATTGCAGTGTTAATGTAAGCCTACTTGTGACTAATAAGTAAATAAACTTTAGAATGTGTAACTACCACCCTATCCGGCAGTGCATTCCAAACCCTAACCACTCATTGAATAAAGCAAGTTTTTCCTTAGAACGCTTCTGGTCCTTTTGCCAATCACCTTAAATCTGTGTCCTCCAGATATCAGCCTTCAGACACTGGAAACAGTATCTATTTATTTACTTTATCTCAACCCTTTATGATTTGAAACACCTCAAACAAATGTCCCTTTGGTCTTCTCTGCTCTAAAGAGATCAACGTCGGCTTCTCCAGTGGGGTGGCACGGTAGCACAGTGGTTAGCACTGCTGCTTCACAGCTCCAGGGACCTGGGTTCGATTCCTGGCTTGGGTCACTGTCTGTGTGGAGTTTGCACATTCTCCTCGTGTCTGCGTGGGTTTCCTCTGGGTGCTCCGGTTTCCTCCCACAGTCCAAAGATGTGCGGGTTAGGTTGATTGGCCATGCTAAAAATTGCCCCTTAGTGTCCTGGGATGCGTAGATTAGAGGGATATGGGGGTAGGGCCTGGGTGGGATTGTGGTCGGTGCAGACTCGATGGGCCGAATGGCCTCTTTCTGTACTGTAGGGTTTCTATGATTTCTAATTCATGTGTCTGTAATCCTTCATTCCGGGAACCTTGAAATCAGCTAAGCCTTGAAAGTTGCTGATTTCCTGATTGAAATGCCGGAATGGTTCGTGATTTTGATTATTATGGCAAACACTGCTGGAAATTTGATGTGAGGACAAGAGCAGATTTCATACTGATGTTCACTCCTCCACCCACCCCTCCCCCTGCCCGGTTTGAATTTCAATGTACAATCATTGAGATATAAGAGGACTGCCAGCATTGAGTCATATACCAGCATGACTTACTGGCTTTAAGAGCAGGGGGAGAAGGAGGAACAATTAAAGTATGTTTCATGTGAAAAATGGTGATATTTCAAGAAATCACATGGCCTGACAAGCTTATCAATTTAAAGACAAACAGTATAAATTAGAGTAAAAAGGAATGATAGGTCAAAATTGAAAACAAAAGGCTATGATCAACAGATATGATTGATCTCATATTGGTTAAGCCTTTTAACCTATATACATATGGTAGATTGATGAAACAATTACTTCAGGAGACTCAGGTGGTGATATGGCAGATTAAATCCTAGCCTTTTACCTCTGTAACTAGTGTACAAATCCAGCTGGGATCACTGGTCAAAGGTCTCCTTTATTTGCTCACATGGTGCCACAACATAAAAGCGCCTCTCATTGGCATTAAATTGATATTCTTACTCTTTTACTTTTTATGCTTTATCTGGTTGTGTTGTCTGACTCTACACTCTACAATTCGGATGCAGCAAGGGGTTTGATCAACATAAATGCATGTCAAACTCCCACACCCCAATTTACAGAAGCACCAAAGTAAAAATGTCTTCTGAATATCCACAAAATGGCTGGGATAGAAAATGGCCACATTGCTGCAGTAGTTCTTTTTTGAGGTTATGGCAGAGTAAGATTACTCTCCATATATACAGTACTGACATGGGACAGCTTGTTGCTGACACTTGCTCCTGAGCTGAAAGTTTCCAAAGTGCTATGATCTTTCATGTTGGGTACAGAAGTAACGTATAATATATTGGTAAACAAAATTTGTGTAATTAACTGCTGTCTTGTTATAGTTACTGGGTTGCATATCACATTGGGAGGGGTACTGCAATGTGAGGGCTGCCATGGCTGTTGACAGTTTTGAGAGGTTATCAGCCATGATTTGTGACCAACATTAAAGGCAATACTTGAATTGCTTTATAGTGACTCGGACTCACATATGCCTGCCTGGATTGATTATGTATAAATATCATACTGATATACCCTTATTTTAGCACTCCATAGTACTCGAATAGCAAGTTAGTGCAGGGAGCATACTTCAATCATTCTAATCAGAACATAATGTTATTAATACTCAATTGAAGACTGTACCACTTTAGGTAGTTCTTCCTAGATACTACCTTTTAATGAGGGGATTTGAATGGATTCCAGTATTTACTCATTCATACGACAAGTTTGCTTTCATCACAGCTGCATTTGTGTCTTCAAAATCAAGTAACAGATGGTCCTTAAACTATCTTAAAATTGGTTTCAAAATGTTACTTCAATCTTTTAAGACTTTAAGTAAAATCTCAATTTAGTCAACACTTTTAAGAATAGTGTGATCTCATTGTGGACTGTACTGGTGGAGGGCCCTACAATCCAAAGGAATATATTTTGGCTCTATCACAGAACAGTGTTTGTACCATATGCAAATTTCAGATGTTTGTTGTATTCCAGACACATCCTGAATCATGCTGGCCTATGGCTCAGTGCTAACTGGCTGCTCTCCAGTACCTCATCTAAATGCCCGTTCATCACTGAGTGTTGGAAGGTTATTTAACCATGAAGGGTATTCAACTTCCAATTTAGAGCTGGATAGTAATCAAGTGAAAATTCTGACTTATCTCTCCCCAGTCCAGTGACATCAAAGTTAATTATAAAAGCAAAACACTGAAGATGCTGGAAATCTGAAATTAAAAACAGAAAATGCTGGAAATATTCTGCAGGTCAGGCAGCATCTGTAGAGAAACAGTCATATTTCAGGTCAACGACCTTTCATCAGAAACTGCTGTGTGGTGGACTGAAGTTCCTGTGTCTTTGTATTCTCTCCCCCTGCCCCCCAGATCGCACTTGAAGTTTTCTCGTAATGTGATGGGGCATTGAGGGAAACACACACATTTCTATTGGGCAGTATACATAGAGAAAATAAAACTTGCAATTGAAAGGAGGGAAGTTTGCTTCACAAATAACTGCCGGCAAAGTCTGATGCAGTATATCTGTTGTACTTTTAATCTGCAAGTGTCAAACCTTTGCTGCAGAAGATGACCCAGAAGATTATTGATTGGGTAAGAACATGGCAGATAATGTGAAGTGTCAAAATCACTTTGGTGGATAATTTTAAATGGAGAGACTGGGAAATGTTGCATTTGGAGGGATCTGGGTGTTCTTGTAAACAAACCACAGAAGGTGACCTGCAGGTACAGAAAGCAGTTAGGTTTTGTGGTGATTGTCCCTTTAAGGGCAACACAGCAGTGTGTCACCTGGCTTGGGGGACCAACCGGGAGTGGGAGTGGGTAATCACTTAGGCAGAAGACATGCAGGAGACGAAGGGCAGCCATGCTGACTTTGTACAGTTTTTCTTATTAATAACTACCTTTTGCGTTTCTAATGAAGTCTGTGAAAGTGCATCATTACAGGTATATTAGCTTTTTTACAATGTGTTGGGGTTTGCTAGAACATTGCAAAAGGCCAAGGACGGACATGTGGATGGGAGAGCAGAGTGGAATGTTGAAGTGGCAAGCATGATGTGGAGATGCCGGCGTTGGACCAGGGTAACACAGTAAGAAGTCTCACAACACCAGGTTAAAGTCCAACAGGTTTATTTGGTAGCACAAGCCACAAGCTTTCGGAGCACTGTTCCTTCGTCAGGTAAGTGGGAGTTCTGTTCACAAACAGGGCATATAAAGATACAAACTCAATTTACAAAATAATGGTTGGAATACGAGTCTTTACAGGTAATCAAGTCTTCAAGGTGCAATGTGAGTGGAGAGAGGGTTAAACACAGGTTAAAGAGATGTGTATTGTCTCCAGCCAGGACTATTAGTGAGATTTTGCAAGCCCAGGCAAGTCGTGGGGGTTACAGATAGTGTGACATGAACCCAAGATCCCGGTTGAGGCCGTCCTCATGTGTGCGGGACTTGGCTATCAGTCCCTGCTCAGCGATTCTGCGTTGTCGTGTGTCGTGAAGGCCGCCTTGGAGAACGCTTACCCGAAGATCAGAAGTCGAATGCCTGTGACCACTGATGTGTTCCCCAACAGGAAGAGAACACTCTTGCCTGGTGATTGTTGAGCGGTGTTCATTTATCCGTTGTCGTAGTGTTTGCATGGTCTCCCAAATGGACCATGCCTCGGGACGTACCAAATGTACCAAGGCGGCCTTCACGACACATGACAATGCAGAGTCGCTGAGCAGATATCGCATATTGACATAGAGTTCTTACTCTATTCTCTCTCCACAGATGCAGTCAGATCTGCTGAGCTATTCCAGCATTTTCTGTTTTGGTTTCAGATTCCAGCATCCACAGTATTTTGCTTTTCATAGAAATCATAGAAACCCTACAGTACAGAAAGAGGCCATTCGGCCCATTGAGTCTGCACCGACCACAATCCCACCCAGGCCCTACCCCCATATCCCTACATATTTTACCCACTAATCCACGCATCCCAGGACACTAAGGGCAATTTTAGCACGGCCAATCAACCTAACCTGCACATCTTTGGACTGTGGGAGGAAACCAGAGCACCCGAAGGAAACCCATGCAGACACGAGGAGAATGTGCAAACTCCACACAGAAATACATTTTATGATACATTTTTTGGACTCAAAGAGATATGGGGATCAGGTGGGAAAGTTGAGGCAGATCAATCATGATATTGAATAGGAGCAGCTAGCAAAAGGCCTAATTCTGAATGTTATGCTCTTAAAAATGGCTAATTCTTTATTCAATACCCGTAATTGTAAACGATTTGGGGAGTCATCCCAGCTAAAGAAATGAAACCGTTTTTAGATGCTCGCTCTCAACCATGAGTCGGAGCAGCTCGAACAATGCGTTGAAAATGGAAACGGAAGCGCACCCTCCCAAAGCTGGCCCGCGCCTGCCACATTTCCTTTTTCAGGCATTTTTGATTCGAATTGTGCTGAACGGACCAATCACGCCCCTGCGGCCCGGCCCCGTTGTCAATCACCGCTCCCGCGCATGCGGCACAGGCGCGGCCCCGCCCCCATTGCGACGCCAGCCGGCCTATTAAAGCGGCCGCGCCCGCGTTGAAGCGCTAGAGATCTCTTACAGCGACTCCTTGTTGTCAGCTTGTAAGAGCCCAAGCGTTGACGCCGAGTCAAATTAGGTTTCTTTTTCTTAGAGAAAAATTTGAAAGAAAAGTGAAAAAATGGTAAGTATTTCCTAGCAGGTTAGTAAAATTGGGGGAAAAATCTAACTTTTTAATTTTGAGTTTTTTTTAATATATAAAAAATTTTACATCGACTTCATAAATTTGTTTTTTTTTTTAAATCTCGCCTTAAATGTCGAAGTCTCCTCTCCTTCGCTATTTTTTCCGATGTTTTTCTGCACCGGATGAGTTCGGTAGCAGCCGCCTGGTCTTTCCCGCCTTTTGGGTCGCTAACGGTCGCCGGGCCAGACAGACGGTCCGGGCGGCGAGAATAACGCCCGGCAGAGGCGGCTTTTCCCGCTGGGGAGAGAAGCGCTGAATCCTGACACTTTCCCCATCGTGTATGTGGGGAGTGAGTGTTTCGGGGGACGGGAGGATGTTAATTTTAAATGGAGAAAAAGCCCCCCTTCCCTCCCCAGGAAGTTAAAATGGTGGCGGTTAGTTTGTTCAGCACGAGGCGGGCAGAGAGCGGTTTAACGGCATTAACCCGCTCATCGCCCCCTAAATCGACCCGCAACCAGCCTGAAAATACTTCAAATTAAAAGAGAGCCTCCCACGATTTTCCAGCCACAGCCCTATAAATTCAAATCTCTGGGAGGCGCATTTTCTTTTCCAATTTGAAATGGCTGGCAGTTTGGAGGCGGGTTTCTTATGAACTGGGCTCACCAGTAGTTGGTGCCTCTGATGTAACTTTTTTTTCTCATTTCTCGTGTCTGGGATTTTTTTCAAAAAGGAGCAGCTGGAGGATGTCCTTGTCTGGAGAGATGATGTAACTAGTCACATGGCTGGTGATTTGGCATTGCATGAGATCATGAGGGCTGACCGATCGACAAAAAATGCCGCATGTTGCCTCTTTTCTCTTCCCCCTCCCGCCCTGAACAATTGCGGGCAGGATAAGCAAGCTTGCAGGCATTAAAAGATTAAAACGTTTAATACAGTGGCGCCTGTGTCCTGCCTAGATTTCTAGGCTGATCATTTTTCTTTTATCAAATCTGGATTTTCCCAGTTAGAGGCTGTTCCCCACCCATGCGGCAAGTGGTAATTTGAACTGTAAGCCAAATGTCTTTGGCTCTAAAAAGCAGTATGCTTGTGTGCAGACGTTTTAAACTGTGGCAGTTGCAATTTCACAAATTTTAATTAAAGCTGTACATGTATGATGGGCATATGTTCACTGATATTTTGGTAGATTTTTAAAACTTGAGCAGTTCTGAATACTTGTGCTTATTAAGCACAGTAAATATTTATACTATTTTTTTCCTCCCATAGCGTGAGTGCATCAGTATCCATGTTGGCCAGGCTGGAGTCCAGATTGGTAATGCCTGCTGGGAACTCTACTGCTTGGAACACGGCATCCAGCCTGATGGGCAGATGCCCAGTGACAAGACCATCGGAGGTGGAGATGATTCCTTCAACACCTTCTTCAGCGAAACAGGGGCAGGCAAACATGTTCCACGAGCTGTGTTTGTGGACTTGGAGCCAACTGTCATAGGTGGGTAACAAGTTCAATGGTTGCTGCATGGAAATCTTGCATTAATGGTGGCATTCTGGTTTCCTTTCATGATTTGTCTCCAAATGCTTGCTAGTTTGTGCGTATTACTGAATTGTCTTTTTTGGTCCATCCTAGATGAGGTTCGTACTGGTACTTACCGTCAGTTGTTCCACCCTGAACAGCTCATCACCGGGAAGGAAGATGCAGCCAATAATTATGCCCGTGGTCATTACACAATTGGCAAAGAGATCATTGACCTGGTTCTGGACCGAATCCGTAAACTGGTGAGTATGTTAACCTGTTAAAGGCATGGTGTGTGGAAGCTAAATGTTGCAATTAGCCATTTTTTTGGACATCCAGTAACTTGTGTGTGTTTTCCACAGGCTGACCAATGCACAGGTCTCCAGGGTTTCCTGGTCTTCCACAGCTTTGGTGGTGGCACTGGTTCTGGTTTTACATCCCTGCTGATGGAACGTCTCTCCGTTGACTATGGCAAGAAATCCAAGCTTGAATTCTCCATCTACCCAGCTCCACAAGTGTCTACTGCAGTGGTCGAACCCTACAACTCTATCCTGACCACCCACACTACCCTGGAGCACTCTGATTGTGCTTTCATGGTTGACAATGAAGCTATCTATGACATCTGCAGACGAAACCTGGACATTGAACGGCCAACTTACACCAACCTGAACCGTCTCATCAGCCAGATAGTGTCCTCTATTACTGCTTCCCTCCGCTTTGATGGTGCCCTGAATGTTGATCTGACTGAGTTCCAGACCAACTTGGTGCCATACCCCCGTATCCACTTCCCATTGGCCACTTATGCACCAGTTATCTCAGCTGAAAAGGCCTATCATGAGCAACTTACAGTAGCAGAGATAACCAATGCTTGCTTTGAGCCAGCCAACCAGATGGTCAAATGTGACCCCCGCCATGGCAAGTATATGGCCTGCTGTCTCCTTTACCGTGGTGATGTGGTGCCAAAAGATGTTAATGCAGCTATTGCTACTATTAAAACCAAGCGTACCATCCAATTTGTGGATTGGTGTCCAACTGGCTTCAAAGTTGGTATCAACTATCAGCCTCCCACTGTGGTACCTGGGGGTGACCTGGCCAAGGTTCAGCGGGCTGTGTGTATGCTGAGTAACACCACAGCTGTTGCTGAAGCTTGGGCTCGCCTTGACCACAAGTTTGACCTGATGTATGCCAAGCGTGCCTTTGTTCACTGGTATGTTGGTGAGGGTATGGAGGAAGGGGAGTTCTCGGAGGCCCGTGAGGACATGGCTGCTCTGGAGAAAGATTATGAAGAAGTTGGTGCTGATAGTGCTGAGGTTGATGAGGAAGGAGAGGAGTATTAAATGTAACTTTAATGTTGTCCTGTTTGCTTTTATTTGTATTCTAATTCTGTGCCTTACTCTTCTCCTGTGAAACATCTGTTAATAAAACTTGGATTTTCAGAAGTGACCACTGTATCCAAATGTTTCTCTATGCACCTCAGTCTTGCCTTGCTGTCAGCAGAGCTCTGCTCTGCGCAGTGACAATTGCATGGGATGGGGGGGAAAAGAGAGGATATAGCTCTGTTGGTCAAATTACCATTGCCCTACATAAAAGGTCAATTCTCAAAGCATTCCCCAGGAGATTCCTACTATGACAATCCATCTGCCCAGTGCATTGACTTCGTAGAAGGAAAATGTTCATTTTCAGTAAATTAGGCAGCTGACCCTACTAATCGTAAGCTCTAATTTGGGTGCAACCTGCAAGTAGGTTTTCGTATGCTTCCTCACATAGCCTTGGGCATGTATCTCCTATGCAAAAAAAAATCATTCCCATTAATACTTTGGTGTCCCATAACCATGTCCTGAAATCATAGAAATAGAAACCCTACAGTACAGAAAGAGGCCATTCGGCCCATCGAGTCTGTACCGACCACAATCCCACCCAGGCCCTACCCCCGTATCCCTACATATTTACTCACTAATCCTCTAACCTACGCATCTCAGGACACTAAGGGCAATTTTTTTTTTTAGCATAGCCAATCAACCTAACCCGCACATCTTTGGACAAGGTCCTCTTGACTAAACCCTTGCCCCTCCAACAGTTGAGAGGGACTAATCTACCTTTTTTTTTGAAAGGTTAATTAACCCTATAGATTGCAATTTTCCCCCACATCCTCCTCAACCTTGGGGATTTCAGCAGAGTGCTTATTCTGTCCCATGCTTCCTCTTTGCCGTCCAATCGTTAGGGGGTAGTTAGGAAGTGTTGTATTATCAGCCTTCAATGTATTAAATCTTAACCACCAGTGGTGGTTCAATTGAAGATGTACATGAGGCCAGAATTGGAGTTATAAGAATGGAGATGATTATAGAAATAGGACAGCACTGGAGGGATTTAAAAGCTAGCATCAGAATTTTAACATGTTGCCAGACTGGGCTAATGTAGGTCAGCAGGGGTAATGGGTGAACAGAACATGGTCTAAATTAGTATACAGGGAGTATAATTTTGGATGAGTAGTTGATCTATTGGTGAGGTCATTTGAGCAGTGCATGCAGAGGGCTGGACTGGAATGTGATGTATATGTGAATGTTGATAGGGACTGAGTAAGTTAAGGGTATATAATAGTTTTTAACAGCCTAAAGGGTGTTGAAGGATTTTAGGAGAAACTTCCTAGTAGAAGGGTTGGCAACCAGAGGGGACACTTTTCAGGTAATTGGCAAAAGAATCAGGGTAGTAGGTTAAAACTTGATTTACAATTCTGCTGGCTGACAAGGGGTTTAAAAAGTCAAAAGCACAATTGCTGCCAACTGTAATGAGTCCCAAGATATGTATGAGTAAAGGTCTCCACAAGCAAGCTTTGTTTAACATTTGAGATGTGCATCTCATTAGTTTATACACTTACAAAAAGTAGAAAAATGACCTCCTCCAGAGCTCTAGATTTTTAGAAGAATGATGGTGAAAAGTGTGGTTATGGATGCACTTGGGAGTACTGCTTTTAAAGTGAGGTTATTAAATCTCAGCTCCAGGAAGGAGAGGTAGAGGATGTAGAAGTTCAACACCATCCAGGATAAAGCAGCCTGCTTGGTGCTACACCTTCCATAAACATTCATTCCTTCCACCACTCATACAGTGGCAGCAGTGGGCATGAGTGCTGCTCCATCAACACTTGAGAAACTCAACACCATGCAGGACAAAACAGCCCACTTAATTGGCACCCCATCCACAAACATTCCCTCCACCACATACATACTGATAGAGCTTTTGTAGCTCTTCAGGTGAAAGGTCACAGATGTGGAATGTTAACTGATGCCGTACCTGTTTTTTGTTTTTGCGGCCTTTTCTGTTTGTATTTGTGGGCACAGTGGGACTAATCTACCTTTTTGAAAGGTTAATTAACCTAACGTGTATGCGTGGGTTTTCTCCGGGTGCTCCGGTTTCCTACCACAGTCCGAAAGACGTGCTGGTTGGCCATGCTAAATTCTCCCTCAGTGTACCCGAGTCTGGCAACTAGGGGATTTTCACAGTAACTTCATTATAGTGTTAATGAAAGCCTACTTGTGACTAATAAATAAACTTTAAACTTTAGCTATGTAAATTTGCATACTTGCATCTAATGTTCTGGATCACCTCCTGATACTCAAAGTCTCTTCATCATCTACAAGGAACATCCCCCTACTTCACTGTCGCTGGGTCAAAATCTTGGAACTCCCGAACAGCACTGTGGGTGTTCTCAATGTAAGAAGTTTAACAACACCAGGTTAAAGTCCAACAGGTTTATTTGGTAGCAAAAGCCACTAGCCACATTGTTGGATAGCTAGTGGCTTTTGCTACCAAATAAACCTGTTGGACTTTAACCTGGTGTTGTTAAACTTCTTACTGTGTTTACCCCAGTCCAACGCAGGCATCTCCACATCATGTTCTCAATGGCCAACCTAGCCAGCAATGTCCACATCCTGTAAATTATATTTAAAATTTTTGATCTTTATTGTAATTGTTAATTTCTTTAGTGTTTATGGCCGGCGATCCACCCTCCATACAAATTCCAGATCCAAATGTGGCTGTCAGGCCAAAATAGTAATGGTATCTCAGCATGATGGGCGTTTATGTAAGCTGTGGAAGTGTAGCCCATATTGTGTGGTTGAATCCACTGTCGTTTTGTATACTCAAGACAGATTGATAGATTTCTAGATATTGAAGGTTATCGAGATAGTACAGGAAAATGGTGTTGATGTAGAAGATCAGCCATGATCTCGCTGAATGGCAGAGCAAGGTTAAAGAGCTGAATCACTCCTGCTCCTATTTCCTATGATACAGATATCAACTGACTGGTAAAACCTGCCATCCATTGGTGCAAATTTGAAATTTGCACTTCATGCGGCCACTTCGACACAGTTGAATCTCAGGGTATTTACCAAAATTCAGTCTTTCGACTTGTGTGAAGCACAGGGCTTTAATTCAAAAAACATCAACGACATGAAAATTGGTGGAGTTGCGGATAGTGAAGAGGATTGTCAGAGGATACAGCAAGATATAGACCAGTTGGAGACTTGGGCGGAGAAATGGCAGATGGAGTTTAATCTGGACAAGTGTGAGATAACGCATTTTGGAAGGTCCAATGCATGTAGGAATTATACAGTAAATGGTAGAACCCTTAGGAGTATTGACAGGTAGAGAGATCTGGGCGTACATGTCCACCGATCACTGAAAGTTCCAACGCAGGTGGATAAAGTAGTCAAGAAGGCATACGGCATGCTTGGCTTCATCAGTCAGGGCACTGAGTATAAAAATTGGCAGGTCATGCTGCAGTTGTACAGAACCTTAGGCCTCATTTAGAATATTGTGTACAATTCTGGTCACACTACCAGAAAGATGTGGATGCTTTGGAGAGAGTACAGAAGAGGTTTACCAGGATGTTGCCTGGTATGGAGGGTATTAGCTATGAGGAGAGGTTGGATAAACTCGGTTTGTTCTCACTGGAACGACGGAGGTTGAGGGGTGACCTGAGATCTACAAGATTATGAGGGGCATGGACAGAGTGGACAGTCAGATGCTCTTTCCTGGGGTAGAAAAGTCAAGTACCAGGGGACATAGGTTTAAGGTGTGTGGGGAAAAGTTTAGAGGAGATGTGTGAGGCAAGTTTTTTTACACACAGGGTGGTGAATGTCTGGAACACGCTGCCCGGGGAGGTGGTGGGAGCAGGTACGATAGCAGCATTTAACGAGATGAATAGGATGGGACTGGAAGGATACGGACTCGGTAAGTGCATACGGTTTTAGTTTAGGCATCATGATCGGCGCAGGAGGGCCGAAGGGCCTGTTCCTGTGCTGTACTGTTCTTTGTTAACATCACACTTGACTGAAATAGTGGGTTTTATCCTTTATGGGTTTTCTGATTTTAATCTTTAGATGCAAGCAATTTAACCTGGGTGACAGTTCACCCTCAGTAGCAGACAGGAGATCTGGGAAACAGAGAGAAAAAAATAATTGCATTCATATTTTGGGAAGCTCTACACTAAGGAGTTAAAGTTTCCAGGAGAAAAATGCACACTGACAGTAAATGCAGAGCAGATGCCCAGAGGCATTTTAGTACAGTATGATTTATCGAAAATTCAAATACAGAACAGAATTATTGGCTAGAAAATTTTAATGAAAGAACAATAGGATCTTACATAAAGATAGAGCTTTTATAGCCCTTTTGGTGAAAGGTCACAGGCCTGGAATGTTAACTCTGTTTCTCTCTCCACAGATGCTGTCATACCTGTTGAGCTTTTCCAGCATTTTCTGTTTTTATTTGAGGCTATGTAAACTTGCATCTGATGTTCTGGATCACCTCCTGATACCCAAAGCCTCGCCATCATCTCTGAGGGACATCCCCCTACTCACCCCATTCCCAGGAAATAAAGTTTGGACGAGCAAAGCTCACTGAACACCCTCCAGTGATTATTTTCTAAATCCACCACTCCAAAAACTGCTCTCATCCCCCATTATATAACCGATGAAGTATACTTGGGATAACTGCAGCTTAAGAGATGACAAGTCCATGTGCTACCTGCTCCCATTGTCATAGAGTCATTATGACACAGAAGAAGGTCATTCAACCCATCGAGTCCATCCTATCTCTAGACCAATTGAGTTGGTCTCATTCGCTTGCTCTTTTCCTATAGTTCCTGCAAGTTTATTTCCCTCAAGTGTCCATCCAACTTCCTTTTGAAATCATTTATCATCTCCACTTCCATCACCATTGTCGGCAGTGAGTTCCAGGTCAGTACCAATGGCTGTGTAAGAAAGTTCTTCCTTAAATTCCCCCTGCATACATACGAACAGAAGACTTAGGAGCAGGAGTAGACCACGCGGCCCCTCAAGCCTGCACCACCATTTAACAAGATCATGGCTGAGCTGATTGTAACCTCCTGCCTATCCCGATAACTTTTCACCCCTTGTTTATCAATAATCTATCTACCTCTGCCTTAAAAATATTCAAGGACTGCTCTGAGAAAGAGTATTCCAAAGACTCACTACCCTCTGAGAGAAAAAAGTTCTCCTAATCTCTAAAATGGGCAATGCCTTATTTTTAAACAAGACCTTGAATCTGTGTCCGCTAGTGCTTGCACTGTCAGCCAATGGGAACAGCTTTTCTTTGTTAACCTTATCCAAACATCTCACAATCTTGTAAACCTCGATCAAATCTTCCATCAATCTCCTTTGCCCGCAGCTTTTCCAACCCTAACCTTGTAGCTAAAATTCCTATTCTCTCAATGACCCTCACATCCTTCCTAAAGTATGTTCAGCTGAGGTGGATGCAATACATTCCATAGAACTTACAGCACAGTCCAGGCCATTTGACCCAGCTGGTCCATGCTAGTACATGAACCTCCACCTACCCTTCTTCATCTTACTTTATCAGCATACTCTTCTTTCCTTTCTCCCTCGTGAATTATCCAGCTTCCCCTTAAAGGCTTGTTTACCTATTTAGGAAATTAATGTTTTATGTTTGAAATGTGGGTGCGATTAAAATGGATGTTTTATTTGGCCTGTGCTCCTCATGTCAGGTTATATCGAACAAAATCTTTAAAGGCAACCAGTAGAGTTAACGTTTCAAGTCCTTACTTCTCTTCTTCAGAGCTGAAGAGAGGGAGAAATGTGATGGATTTTATACTGTGTAAGAGGGAGTGTAGCAGCTGGAGCATAGTAGAAGATGTGGAGATGCCGGCGTTGGACTGGGGTAAGCACAGTAAGAAGTCTCACAACACCAGGTTAAAGTCCAACAGGTTTATTTGGTAGCAAATACCATAAGCTTTCGGAGCGCTGCTCCTTCGTCAGATGGGGTGAATATCTGTTCTCTAACAGTGCACAGAGACACAAAATCAAGTTACAGAATACTGATTAGAATGCAAATCTCTACAGCCAGCCAGGTCTTAAAGGTATGGACAATGTGGGTGGAGGGAGCATTAAACACAGGTTAAAGAGATGTGTATTGTCTCCAGACAGAACAGCTAGTAAGATTCTGCAAGATCAGGGGGAAAGCTGTGGGGGTTACTGATAATGTGACATAAATCCAACATCCCGGTTTAGGCCGTCCTCATGTGTGCGGAACTTGGCTATCAGTTTCTGCTCAGCGACTCTGCACTGTCGTGTGTCGTGAAGGCCGCCTTGGAGAACGCTTACCTGAAGATCCAAGGCTGAATGCCCGTGACTGCTGAAGTGCTCCCCCACACATGTCACATTATGTCACATTATCAGTAACCCCCACAGCTTGCCTCCTGGACTTGCAGAATCTCACTAGCTGTTCTGTCTGGAGACAATACACATCTCTTTAACCTGTGTTTAATGCTCCCTCCACCCACATTGTCTGTACCTTTAAGACCTGGCTGGCTGTAGGGATTCGCATTCTAATCAGTATTCTGTAACTTGATTTTGTGTCTCTGTGCACTGTTAGAGAGCACATTTCCACTCCATCTGACAAAGGAGCAGCGCTCCAAAAGCTTATGGTATTTGCTACCAAATAAACCTGTTGGACTTTAACCTGGTGTTGTGAGACTTCTTACTGCATAGTAGAAGGCCAGTGATTGGTGGGAGCTAGATGCATAGATAGAGGAAGCGTTAATAGCAGGGGAAGGTGCTGGTAGTTGCATAAAGGTAAGATATCAGAATGTTAATAGGAAAGCAAAGGTCATTGCTCAGTGAAAGCAAAACTAAAGAACAAGTGACAGAAGGCCTGGTGGGGGAGGGAGTTTTTGCATTGGGATATCATGACACTGAAAGCCAGAAGTGACCTTCCTTAAGGCTTAACTGCCAGCTAGCAGCCTTTACATTTCAGTCCTGTGCACAGAACAGGGGGAGGAGGGAGGAATCCCTCAAATTCATCTCTGTTTGGGCATCTGTCACTTGTTCTTAAATTTTGCTTTCACTGAGCACTGACCTTTATTCTCCCATTAGCACATTCTGATACCTTTATGTAACTCACACCTTCTCCTGCCATTAACACTTCCTCTGTCTCGTGACCTACACATCTTTGTTACCATCTCTCCTAGCTTCCACCGATCACTGACCTTATACTCTGTTCCACCCCCCTCTTATACAGTATGTAATTCAACACATTTCTGTCTCTCTTTAGCTCTGAAGCAGTCATGCATACTAGAGGCATTAACTCTATTTTCTGTCTCCACAGATGCTGCCAGACCTGCTGAATTTTTCCAACATTTTCTGTTTTTGTACTACTCATCATGCTGGCTTCATACTTGGCCTGCCTAGCTGGCAGAGCAGTGAGCTTTTCCAAACTGTTCGACTGTACCAATTTAACAGAGAGTCCTGGTTCCATTGTCTTCTCTTTCCCTTAAAGTGTAGAGAAAACAGAGAGGCAGAGAGCAAAATAAAAAGTATCCAAGCTGGAAGATAAGAGAGTTTATTGCAACATCACTTGGCTGTCTCTGCAGCCTATATTACAGGCCCAACTTGTCGATTTTAACTGTGTTTATGTGTCTGCCATGAATCAATGCTTCATATGACTCTACTGGAAATCACCCACTTGTCCAATGTTGCCCAGTTTGAGGATCACTGATTAGATGTCAGGCATATGGTAGCTAATGCAGGCAATGTTACCATGGACACAACTAGGGCACTACCTTGAGCCCTCGTGTAACATGAGTAGGAACAACAACAGAGATTAATTGCTGAGATGAAATTCTCGGATAAGCACCTGCTCACATAAGATAGGTCATGGTTTTGTCTTTCTTGCTAGCAGAGATTGCCAGGGTACTTACAAGTTCCAGGCTCCGTGGGGCTGGAGGCACACAGATGGTCATTACCTTGGTCTCACATTTCTAGTTGTGGCCTGATCAGAGCTATGTAATTACTTATTTTCATATGCCATATATATGAAGCCTTTGGTTTGCCCTTTTCACAGAAAAAACAATGGATTGTGGAACAGGAAGGAGCCCAAAAACTACTAATAACAATCATGGTATCCAAGAAAAAATGAGCAGGAAGATGTGGCCCAACACACATGACCAATGCTGGTCCATCAGATACCAACACTAAATGATAGACTGGTCATTTATCTCATTTGCAGTTTGTGGGACTGTGTGCATGAACTATATATCATGTTTGTCAGGCCAACCAGCAGAAGTTTAAAAGAAAATCATTACTAATTGCCTTCCTTCATGAGATGGGCAGATGTAATCCTGCCTCTATTTCTGAGTTTCAGGCCAGTTTCTCTGTGGCTCCCCTATGTACTTCCCTCAGTTCCCTGGATTGCAGTGACTTTCTGGTATTCAAGTCACTGGTTATGTAAGTGACAGGGATTGTAGAAAATCTGGCAAGTAATATCAAACCACTAATCATGATTCCTTAATAAAAGCAAATTACTGCGGATGCTGGAATCTGAAACCAAAAGAGAAAATGCTGGAAAATCTCAGCAGGTCTGGCAGCATCTGTAAGGAGAGAAAAGAGCTGACGTTTTGAGTCCAGGTGACCCTTTGTCAAAGCTAAAAGGCATAGAAAGTGGGAGATATTTATACTGTAGGGGGAGGGAATGAAAGATGAGTCATAGCTACAGAAACAAGGGGAAAGGCTGCTAATGGCAGTCCATAGAGAGAATAGAAGGTGTGAATGGCCAAACGGCAGAGAAGCTGAAATCAGAGGGTAAACTGTGACTGATGAAGATGTGGGGAGAGAAGGGGAGAGAGGTAAAATTGAGAAAAAGGGAAAGGGGAAGCAAAGGGGGAGAAAAGGTGAGGAAAGGGGGATAAAATAGGGGGAGGGGGAAGAAAAATGAAGAAAGACAATAAAGAAATAATAAAGTTTATTATAAAAGTTTATTTATTTATTGTGTCACAAGTAGGCTTACATTAACATCGCAATGAAGTTACTGTGAAAATCCCCTAGTCGCCACACTCCGGCGCCTGTTCGGGTCAATGCAGCTAAATAAAAGGTCGAGAACAGTTAAAAATTAAATAAAATGAAAACAAAGGGGTGGAGGTGGGGTGGACCTAATCATCTGAAGTTGTTGAAATCGATGTTGAGGCCAGAAGGCTGTAAAGTGTCTAGCCGGAAGATGAGATGCTGTTCCTCCAGTTTGCGTTGAGCTTCACTGGAACATTGCAGCAGGCCAAGGACAGACAGTTATAGATGGCAGAGGGAAGTTATGTGTGGAACCGGAGGAGATTGGTGAAGCATTGAACCAATATTTCTCTTCGGTGTTCACGCAAGGGGACATGAATATAGCTGAGGAGGACACTGGGTTGCAAGGGAGTAGAATAGACAGTATTACAGTTGATAAGGAGGATGTGCAGGATATTCTGGAGGGTCTGAAAATAGATAAATCCCCTGGTCCGGATGGGATTTATCCAAGGATTCTCTGGGAGGCATTCTCTGAAAATGCAGATGTATGGGATTGGGGGTGATCTAGGAAATTGGATCAGGAATTGGCTAGCGGATAGGAAACAGAGGGTGGTGGTTGATAGTAAATATTCATCATGGAGTGCGGTTACAAGTGGTGTACCTCAGGGATCTGTTTTGGGGCCACTGCTGTTTGTAATATTTATTAATGATCTGGATGAGGGTATAGTTGGGTGGATTAGCAAATTTGCTGATGACACCAAAGTCGGTGGTGTGGTAGACAGTGAGGAAGGGTGTCGTAGTTTGCAGGAAGACTTAGACAGGTTGCAAAGTTGGGCCGAGAGGTGGCGGATGGAGTTTAATGCGGAGAAGTGTGAGGTAATTCACTTTGGTAGGAATAACAGATGTGTTGAGTATAGGGCTAACGGGAGGACTTTGAGTAGTGTGGAGGAGCAGAGGGATCTAGGTGTATGTGTGCATAGATCCCTGAAGGTTGGGAATCAAGTAGATAGGGTTGTTAAGAAGGCATATGGTGTCTTGGCGTTTATTGGTAGGGGGATTGAATTTAGGAGTCGTGGCGTTATGTTGCAACTGTACACAACTCTGGTGCGGCCGCACTTGGAGTACTGTGTGCAGTTCTGGTCCCCACATTACAGGAAGGATGTGGAGGCTTTGGAGAGGGTGCAGAGGAGGTTTACCAGGATGTTGCCTGGTATGGAGGGGAGATCCTATGAGGAGAGGCTGAGGGATTTGGGATTGTTTTCGCTGGAAAGGCGGCGGCTAAGAGGGGATCTTATTGAAACATATAAGATGATTAGAGGTTTAGATAGGGTGGATAGTGATAGCCTTTTTCCTCTGATGGAGAAATCCAGCACGAGGGGGCATGGCTTTAAATTGAGGGGGGGTAGTTATAGAACCGATGTCAGGGGTAGGTTCTTTACCCAGAGGGTGGTGAGGGATTGGAATGCCCTGCCAGCATCAGTAGTAAATGCGCCTAGTTTGGGGGCGTTTAAGAGATCCGTAGATAGGTTCATGGACGAAAAGAAATTGGTTTAGGTTGGAGGGTCACAGTTTTTTTTTAACTGGTCGGTGCAACATCGTGGGCCGAAGGGCCTGTTCTGCGCTGTAATGTTCTATGTTCTATGTTCTATGTGGGCATGGGAGCAGGATCGTGTGTTAAAATGGCAGCAACTGGAAGGGCAGGGTCCTGATTGCGCACAGACCGAAGGTGCTCAGCAAAGCACCGTGATTCCTTCCTTTTCTCAGACCATTTATGCTGAGGACAGCTTTCATCAATGCAGCCTCAGCAGGAAGCTGCTTGTCAGGAAATAGACCCAGTATTTCTGTGCCCCACCCAATTTCTCACTCCCTCCACTGTTCTTCTAGTCATTTTACACTGGAACTTTATGTCCCAGCTCCATCATTTTGTATAGTGCAGTATCATGTCTCTCAGAAACGTCCCAGAGTACTTCATGTATAATGAACTGTTTTGAAGACTGATTGTGATGTCGGCAGGGGATTTGCTGCACCACTTGTTTTCGGGTTAGATGAAACACAGGCCAAGGCTTTCTGCTTCTACATTCACCAGTCACGGTTTTCTGCCTATTTATTTTCATGGGTGGAATAGCACAGGCTGAGAGGCAGAAAACCCCAAGTTTTATCTTGCACTCTCCACTCCATTCTCCCCTAAAAAGAAGCCAGTCTGTGTGAGAACACCTACTTCTGTGATGGTTTTAGTGAGGAACTTATGTATTCTTTGACAGAAATTTAGATGATCAGGGCCAAGGTCTGTTTGCGTTGTATTGATTGTCCCTTGTTCCTCTGTGGTAGTCCAGGTTGGGCGAGATATGTTTTTCTGGAGAGAGACACAACCACTGGTGATCACTTTTGTGACTATGCAACTGGGCTGACAAACATGAGCTGCAAATCACAAAAATGACACCAGCAGCTGTGAGATCAAGTCAGCTCTTCTCAAACCAACAGAAGAGTGAGCCTGCTGAATGATCAGGGTCTGGGAATCTGACCCAGAGGTCAAGCAGGCTGGTCCCATCTCTGACAAAAAGTGTGTGATGGGAAGGAGACGGTAGTGTTCACACATCAGTCATATTAGAAATGCAAGTCCAGAAAGACAAAACCCTGCAGGACCAAGGCAGAAAT
Source organism: Mustelus asterias (assembly GCF_964213995.1). Classification (NCBI taxonomy): domain Eukaryota; kingdom Metazoa; phylum Chordata; class Chondrichthyes; order Carcharhiniformes; family Triakidae; genus Mustelus; species Mustelus asterias. The sequence continues at coordinate 11,160,101 of NC_135834.1, read as the reverse complement.
AGCTGCTACCTTAAAAAGTCAAGGATGATTATTGATTTATTCCATTCCTAAACATGGGAATTTTCAGTTGGAAGAAAACCAATTGTGGCCTTTTCCAGTCAGAAGCAAGCTTATTCCAAGCAATTTCCTTTAAAGAGTGCTTGAGTCCAGTTAAAATATATCAACTGTCAGCATGACAAAAAAGGCAGCATCATTCGAAGAATGGGTGAAATTCAGGACATTCCTTTATTCACAAGTGCAGCCACAGGGCTTTATGCTTGAGCTGTGTTAGGATCACTATCCTCGAAGGTGCACATTTGTGGACACCAGGTCAGGGACTGATGAGACTTTATCTGTGATGAATCGTGAGTCAAATACCTTGCTGATACTCTGTCAAGTGTGGCACGGTGGCACAGTGGTTAGCACTGCTGCCTCACAGCGCCAGGGACCTGGGTTCAATTCCTGACTTGGGTGACTGTGTGGAGTCTGCACGTTCTCCCTGTGTCTGTGTGAGTTTCCTCCGGGTGCTCTGGTTTCCTCCCACACTCCAAAGATGTGAGGGTTAGGTTGATTGGACATGCTCAATTAACCCTTAGTGTCCCGGGATGTGATAGGTTAGAGGGATTGGCAGGGTAACTAAGCGGGGATAGGGCCTGGGTGGGATTGTGGTCAGTGCAGACTCGATGGGCCGAATGGCCTCCTTCTGCACTGTAGGGTTTCTATGATTCTATAAGTCTCACATATGAAGAATGGCAACATGGAGCTAGGTACTTTGAGGGTAGCTGACATTTGAGGAACTATAACCCAGCAAGAGTCCTCCAGAAAGGCAGGAAGAAAGTAAAAGAAACACATATTAAACATCAAGAAGCTTTGAGCTGAGCACTTATTTAGGGTGACCAAAATGTGCATTTTAATATGTCAAGTTATAAAAAGTAATAAGCTCTCAAGATTTGGTTTAGTCAGATATAGCTTCCTGTAAACTTGCCCTCATCCCTCGTACCATGGGTCATTTTAGGCTAACATGTTCCTTGGGAAACTGACCGGATCGGTTAAAATGTTGGTTTTATAACCCGCCCAATTTGACTTTTTAGTTGAAGTTAGTGGCTGATATCAGACAGAGTGTGAAACCAGTGTTCCACCCAATCCCAGTATTTGTGGGAGATGGTGGTGCAATGGTATTCATAGACTCCCTATACAGCAGAAGGAGGCCATTCAGCCCATCAAGCCTGAACTGACCACAATCTCACCCAAGCCCTAACCCCTTAACCCCACGTATCTACCTTGCTAGTCCCTCTGACACTAAGGGGCAATTTAGCATGACCAATCAACCTAACCCACACATCTTTGGACTGTGGGAGGAAACCGGAGCAACCGGAGGAGACCCACGCAGACACGGGGAGAATGTGCAAACTCCACACAGACAGTGACCCAAGGCTGGAATTGAACTCAGATCCCTGGTGCTGTGAAGCTGCAGTGCTAACCACTGTGCCACCGTGCCATCCATATTGTCACTGGACAAGTAATCCAGAGACCCAGGGTAATGCTCTGGGGACCTGGATTCGAATCCCATCACAGTTGATGGTGAAATTTGAATTCAAGAAAAATCTGCAATTAAATGTCTAATGATGACCATGAAATCATTTTTGATTGTTGTAAAAACCCATCTGGTTTACTAATGTCCCTTTAGAGAAGAAAATCTGCTGTTCTTACCTGGTCTGGCCGATATGTAACTCCACACCCACAGTAATATGGTTGACTCTTAAGTGCCCTTCTGAAATGGCCTAGGAAGCCACTCAGTTCAAGGGCAATTAGGGATGAGCAATAAATGCTGGACTTGCCAGCGACACCCACATCCCGCGAATGAATAAAACCCCACAAGTTAAGTTGCAATTGCCCCCAATATTTCCATATCCCACATCAGCGACTCTTTTAGTGAAATTTCCTGAACAGTTCTGCACCACGCACGATGAATTCTTGTTCACAAAGATCTGAGGGAAGGCTGCATAAATAGATTTTATTTCGGAGACCTTAATGGTGATCAGGGAGGGAAGACCTGTCCATGTGCATGGCTGCACCAGAACAATACAAGAGCAACTAAAGCCATTATACAATGAAAAGTCTTATTTGAATGTTAATGATTTTTTAACCAGCAATGCCGGCCCTCCTGATTGCCTGGAGGGTAGAGGCACAAAGTGAGCACAGTGCTAAATGCAAACGAGGCAAAGAAAGACTTGCATTTATATAGTACGTTTCATGACCCAAGGACATCCCAAAATGGTTTACAACCAAAGATGATACTTTTGAAGCATAGTCACTTGTAAGGTAGCAATACCCAGCAGAAGGTCCCTGGTTCACTTACTTTATGGTCTTTGCTGTATTAGCTGTTCACAGCTACAGCAGCAATTGAGGGAGTCCAGTTGGCCTCAATACTTTTGAACTAACCTGGCAGTTAATTCAGCCGCTTATTTCTCCATTGCTATCCTGTGACCCCTGTTGGAAAGTGCATGAGTGCTAAATGAGGACAGGATCAAATGCCTTCTAATATCCTGACAGCATTTGCACATCAAGCCATGAAGAATGTCTGCCCTGGACTCCCATTATTGAACACACAATAGTTGGTGTCTGGGGGAGGACATTGCACCAAATTAACTGAAATGTGTAAACCTGTATTGATAATTAGGAATCTGAAACAATTATTATGTTTCCACTCTTGCAATGCAAAATAAATCTTTCTGATTATGCCTGCAGTTTCGTTTGAGGATATGTTTTTTTTACTTCAGCAGGTTAGACCTGTTCAATAATTAACAAGCAATGTTAATGTTTCTTAGGCAGCTAATTATCTGAATGCTTTTGTTGGCTGATGTACATTGAGCCAAACAATCTCAGTGACTGATTGTGATATGAGCACAATAGAACTCAATCCTTTTTATGAGGGGGTTAAAAGGACAAAGGATTTTTAGCCCTGTTTAGGTCGGAGTTTAAAATAGTGGGTGAATTCTCTCGACCACAAATCTTGGCGGAAGCCGTCATTATAAAATTACTGAACTGAGGCCAAGGAAGGGTGTGCTTAGCAGGGTGTGAAGCTCTGTAACTCAAGGACTAAGAACTTCTGATGGAAAAATTAATTTTCCAGTTAAAGACTGACCCAATCTGTTCTCTGGAATAATGCAAAGAAGTCACATATAGCTGAGTATGTCACAATTCAAGACATATAATTAAGTTGCAACACAGTGGAATGCTAGCAGGTTAAACAGTTCTTTTGCTGACTGTTGTTTACAATAACCATGGGTTTGCTGGAGAAATTGCACTGTTGGTACTCGACTGCTGTCATGTGGCCCTATTTTATCATTTTGATTCTAAGTGCTGGGCAGACTTGAAACTGGGAGTGTTTCAGATCCGACTTTTAGAACCCGTTCTCAGGCGCCCCCAAACCCACTCTGCCTGAAAAAATATCAGCGATTCCGAATCGTGCCACAGGAGCCTGTGTGTAGGGCTTAACACACCCGAAACCCTGCAGCTCCGATCGGAGCATCCAACTGCACATGCGCAGAAAATAAATGATAGAATGCTGCTCCCCTCCCGGGCTGGATAATGCCTCCCCCTGGTCCCGACAGACATTGCCCCTCCCCCACAACATTACTGACCCCCTTATCCCTCCCCCACCCTCCCCCCTGCCAATCACAGGCCCTTCCCCCCCACCGATCTCAGGCAGAGTGGCAGCGGACCCCCCTTCCCCCCCACTGATCACAGGCAGAGTGGCAGCGGACCCCCCTTCCCCCCCACCGATCTCAGGCAGAGTGGCAGTGAACCCCCCTTCCCCCTCACTGATATCAGGCAGAATGGCAATGGACCCCCCCCTTCCCCCTCACTGATCTCAGGCAGAGTGGCAGTGGACCCCCCTTCCCCCTCACTGATATCAGGCAGAATGGCAGCGGACCCCCCCCTTCCCCCTCACTGATCTCAGGCAGAGTGGCAGTGGACCCCCCTTCCCCCTCACTGACCTCAGGCAGAGTGGCAGTGGACCCCCCTTCCCCCTCACTGATCTCAGGCAGAGTGGCAGTGGACCCCCCTTCCCCCTCACTGATCTCAGGCAGAGTGGCAGTGGACCCCCCTTCCCCCTCACTGAAGGGACTTCTGCCTCTGAGGACTTATTACATCCAGCACCACTACTTTTTCATCTGGACACAAACAACGCCCAGTGACTGCTTTAGCTACTCAAGCTGAATGACTTTAGCACCCTGGAATCCATGCTCTCAAATATGATGAATGTGTATTGAATTACTGCCTGAAGTAGCATCTTCAACCAATACCACAAAGACTGGGGGCGATTCTCCCAGCCCACTGCACTGTTAGAGCAGCGCAACGGGCTGGGAGACATCACCAGAGGCCATTTCGAGGGCTTTACGCTGGGCGCCTGGGCCTCGGCATGTGTCCATGGCAAGGATTTCTGATGTAATCGGCGCATGCGCAGTGGCCCGCTCAGCGATATGCTGCCTGCCTCTGAGGTGGGACAAGGCCCTACCCACTGATTTTCAGAGTGAATCCCGCTAGGGCACTCTGTGATGCACAGAGTGTTGGAGATTTGCTCTGAAAATCACGCTGAAAATAAACGGCGGGAGTTACTCCCTTTTTCATGCGAACTGGGGACTTAGAATCTTTTTGGGAGAATCCGAGCCACTGTGTCCACTTATGTTAGTGCCTCATAAACTCACTATCATCTTAAATGGCTGACTTCTCAAACATGATGGTCACTTGAGTAGGAGGAAAATGGGACAGAGTGGCCTCCCTCCCTTAACTAGTCCACTCCTGTCTTGCACCCCCCACCTCTTCCCCGCTTGTAACAATCAGCTAAACAGTAGGACTGGCAGAGAGGCTGTCTGCAATTGCTGTGTGTATTCTGGGCAGGACAAACGACGGGAAAGTTAAGAAAATGGAATAAGAAGGAAACCTCTGAATGTTCTGAAATCTAAAACGTCTTTCGTGATAGATTAATGCAAATCTAAAATCATTCTATAAAGAGACATACATTAAATAATAAATTATTTTGATCTGAATTGTCTCTGTCTCACTTCTCTTTCTCCTTTTACTCTGTCTCACTCTGTTCCTATGAGTCTGTGACCATGGTAAGCTATCCTTCCTTGTCCTTCTGGACCTTTCTGCAGGCTTTGTCCAGTTGACCACATCATCCTCCTCCAACATCTTTCATCTGTTGTGCAGAGTGGGTAGGACTGAGCTGGTTTGACCCCTTTCCCATCAATCGAAACCTGGCCAATCACCTGCAATAGTTTCCCTTCTCGCTTCTGCACCATTGCTTCTGGAGTCCCTCAAGGGTCTATCCTTGGCTTACTCCTATTTCTTATCTACATGCTGCCACTTGGCACCATATCTGAAACTCAAGGTCAAGTCTCATGTGAATGTTGATAACACACAGCTCTACCTCACCAATGCCTCTCTTTGCCCTTTCACAGCCCTTTGTCATCCAGTATTGTAGGAGCAGAAATCTCCTCCAAGTAAATATTAGGAAGGCTGAAGGGCCTTCAGTTGCCTTTACAAACTCCATTCGTCTCCCTGGCCACTATTTGAGATTGAACCTTACTGTTTGCAATGCTGGCATCTGCTTTGACCCTGAGCAGAGAGTCTGACCCCAGAGCCTCTCCATCATCAAGACTGACTATTTCCCCCTCTGTAACGCCATCCATCCTTGCCCCTGCCTCAGCAGCACAGCGGTTAGCACTGCTGCCTCACAGCGCCAGGGTTCAATTCCGGCCTCGGGTCACTGGCTGTGTGGAGTTTGCACGTTCTCCCCGTGTCTGCGTGGGTTTCCTCCGGGTGCTCTGGTTTCCTCCCACACTCCAAAGATGTGCGGGTTAGGTTGATTGGCCATGCTAAATTAACCCTAGTGTCAGGGGGATTAGCAGGGTAAATATGTGGGGTTGCGGGAATAGGGCCTGGGTGGGATTGTGGTCGGTGCAGGCTCGATAGGCCGAATGGCCTCTTTCTGCGCTGTAGGGATTCTATGATTCAACTCATCTGTTGGTGAAACCCTGATCCATGCTTCTATTACCTCTGGACTTGACTATTCCAGAGTGCACCTGGACAGCCTCCCACCTTGCACACTCATAGAATGGTTACAGCACAGAAGGTGCTTATTCAGCCTGTCGTGTCAATGCCGCTCTCTGCAAAACCAACTCAGCCAGTCCCACTCCCTCACCCTTTCCTCATGCCCTGCAATTTTCCTCTGTTCAGGTGCTTATCCCACTCTCTTTTCAAAGCCACAATTGGACCTGCCTCCACCACACCCTCAGGCACTGCATTCCAGATCCTAACCACTTGGTGCATAAAAAAGTATTTCCTCGTGTTGTCTTTGGTTCCTTCAACCTGTGTCCTCTGGTTACAGCACCAGGGACCTGGGTTCAATTCCGGCCTCAGGTCACCGTCTGTGTGGAGTTTGCACGTTCTCCCCGTGTCTGCGTGGGTTTCCTCCGGGTGCTCCGGTTTCCTCCCACACTCCAAAGATGTGCGGGTTAGGTTGATTGGCCATGCTAACTTGACCCTAGTGTCAGGGGTTAGCAGGGTAAATATGTGGGATTAGGGGGATAGGGTCTGGGTGGGATTGTGGTTGGTGTAGACTCGATGGGCCGAATGGCCTCCTTTTGTACTGTAGGGATTCTATGACTGAAATCACACATGTGCACACACACACACACACACACACACACAGACCGATGCCACAAGCTGCACAGGCCTGACCAGTTCAGCAGGTCTTGCAAAATCTCAATAATTTTCTTTTTAAAAAGCATCCTGGTACTACACTGAAGCTGTACCATTTCATTACAGTAGATATGACTAAATGGTTCGAAGAGGTTCAACTCCCAGCATGTCTTGCCATTTCCTATTATTTTCAATCTGTGAACAAGTAGCACTTGGCATGTCATAAATTACCTCCCACTGGCAGAACGGCAGATCACCTCATCCTTTATGCTCCGAGGATCCATTCACGAGCTCAGGTGGGAAGTCTACTCTCTTGTGAGTGACTGATCCATCCAGAAATACCCTGCAGTCCCCTATTCCAGCACCAACTATTCCTTAAATTACTCCAGAATTTTTGCCTCAGCAACCGCTATGTGCGAGTCCATTCCAAAAGTTCTTTATTTGTTGAAAAAGCTTCCTAACTTTGCCATTTACTCCTATGATCCTGTGTGCCCTTGTCTCATTTCAGCCGTGTTTTAATTTCAATTTTAATTTCAAGTAAAGTTCACCTTTGGGTGGCAAGGTGGCACAGTTAGCATTGCTGCCTCACAGCGCCAGGGTCCCGGGTTCAATTCCTGCCTCGGGCCACTGTCTGTGCGGAGTCTGCACATTCTCCCCGTGTCTGCGTGGGTTTCCTCCAGGTGCTCCGGTTTTCTCCCACACTCCAAAGATGTGCGGGTTAGGGTGATTGGCCATGCTAAATTGCCCCTTAGTGTCTAAAGATGTGCAGGTTAGGTGGATTGGCCATGCTAAATTGCCCCTTAGTGTCCAAAGATGTGCAGGTTAGGTGGATTGGCCATGCTAAATTAACCCTTAGTGTCCAAAGATGTGCAGGTTAGGTGTATTGGCCATGCTAAATTAACCCTTAGTGTCCAAAGATGTGCAGGTTAGATGGATTGGCCATGCTAAATTAACCCTTAGTGTCCAAAGATGTGCAGGTTAGGTGGATTGGCCATGCTAAATTAACCCTTAGTGTCCAAAGATGTGCAGGTTAGGTGGATTGGCCATGCTAAATTAACCCTTAGTGTCCAAAGATGTGCAGGTTAGGTTTCAGATTTCAGATGAGATGCCCTGTCTGGCCCCTCAGGTGGAATGTAAAAGATCCCACTGCATTATTTTGACGGGCAGAGGACTTCTCCCAGGTATCCTAGCCAACATTTCTCTTTCAACCGACATCAGTAAAACAGATTATCTGACCATATCTACCATTGCTGTTTGTGGGAGCTTGCTGTGAGCAAACTGACTGCCATGATTCTCGACAAGAAAATTAAAAAGTACTTCATTGACTGGAAAACACTTTGGGACATGTTGGTGGAAGTTTCTACATAAACGTTCTTAATTATTCATCAGATTGGTAAATGCGACGTAAATGCGACGTGACAATGGCATTTACATTACAAAAACCATCAGTCGCATCACTGACCTAAAATTAGTTGATAAGTCCTTGTGCCCTCAGCTTTCTCCCCAGTATGAACTCATAGAAATCATAGAAACCCTACAGTGCAGAAGGAGGCCATTCGGCCCATCGAGTCTGCACCGACCACAATCCCACCCAGGCCCTACCCCCACATATTTTACTTGCTAATCCCTCTAACCTACGCATCCCAGGACTCTAAGGGGCAATTTTTTAAAACCTGGCCAATCAACCTAACCCGCACATCTTTGGACTGTGGGAGGAAACCGGAGCACCCGGAGGAAACCCACGCAGACACAAGGAGAATGTGCAAACTCCACACAGACAGTGACCCAAGCCGGGAATCGAACCCGGGACCCTGGAGCTGTGAAGCAGCAGTGCTAACCACTGTGCTACCGTGCCGCCCTAATCTCATCCAGAGCAGTGTGGCCATTGCCTTCCACATCCCGGAGGTAGATCATACAGGCTTCCCTATGTGACTGCCATGGATCCAAGCCAGGGTTGTTCTTCTTAGAGTCATCGAGGTTTACAGCATGGAAAAAGTCCCTTCGGCCCAACTTGTCCATGCTTTTTTTTTAAACCTCTAAGCTAGTCCCAATTGCCCACGTTTGGCCCATATCCCTCTATACCCATCTTACCCATGTAACTGTCTAAATGCTTTTTAAAAGACAAAATTGTACCCACCTCTACTACTACCTCTGGCAGCTCGTTCCAGACACTCACCACCCTCTGTGTGAAAAAATTGCCCCTCTGGACACTTTTGTATCTCTCCCCTCTCACCTTAAACCCATCCCCTCTAGTTTTAGACTCCCCTACCTTTGGGAAAAGATATTGACTATCTAGTTGATCTATGCCCCTCATTATTTTATAGACCTCTATAAGATCCCCGTCAGCCTTCTACGCTCCAGAGAAAAAAGTCCCAGTCTATCCAGCCTCAATCCATCAAGTCCCGGTAGCATCCTAGTAAATCTTTTCTGCACTCTTTCTAGTTTAATAATATCCTTTCTATAATAGGGTGACCAGAACTGTACACAGTATTCCAAGTGTGGTCATACTAATGTCTTGTACAACTTCAACTGGAGAAGAGAAGGTTGAGAGGAGATTTGATTAAATCATGAGGGGTCTTGACAGAGTGGATAGGGAGAAACTGTTCTCATTCATGCTTCGTCCAAGTGTCTGTTCTTCACGTGTGAGCTGAGACAGTGAGATTTGTGTGCTACTCGACAGCAGGAGGCATCTCCGCCAAGCCCAGTCCAGCCATATTGTCCTTCATATACTCTTTCAACAAAGTGAACGGGAGAGAAATCAAGATGGCTGCTTCTTTTCTCCCATCTCTCACCAAGGTATACTGAAGTTAATTTTACTATCCGAGAACAACTAACTTGATAGGGATTAATTTGAACAAAGAACAAAGAACAGTACAGGACAGGAACAGGCCCTTCGGCCCTCCTGCGCCGATCGTGATGCCAGCCTAAACTAAAACCGTACGCACTTGCAGAGTCCGTATCCTCCCATTCCCATCCTATTCATGTATTCGTCCAGTTGCCCCTTAAATGCCACTATCGTACCCGCTCCCACCACCTCCCCAGGCGGTGCGTTCCAGACATTCACCACCCTCTGTGTAAAAAGACTTGCCTCGCACATCTCCTCTAAACTTTCCCCCACGCACCTTAAACCTATGCCCCCTATTTGCTTTCCTTTCATGGGATGTGGGCATCACTGGCAAGTGCCAGCATTTGTTGCCCATCCCTAATTGCCCTAGAACTGAGCGGCTTCCCAACACCATTTCAGAGGACAGACTCAAACACATTGCTGTTGGTCTGAAGTCACATATAGGCCAGACCGGGTAAGAATGGTAGGTTTAGGGGCACCACATTTAATGACATGGTTGCCATTACGGAGACTAGTTTTATCTTCCAGATTTTTAAAATGTAAATTCCACCAGATTTGAACCCATGTCCCCAGAACACTAACTTGGGCCTCTGGATTACGAGCCCAGTGACATTCCCATGATGCAACCGCCTCCCTTACTTGGTGGAGGCAGGGAAGGGGGTGAGTATCTAGTCTATTTAAGTACAGCTGCTCACTGCACCTACTCATGTGTCATTGTGGGAGTTTAAGAATTCAGATTTGAACTACTTTTGTATTACATGATGGCTCGTGCACAGTATCTGGAAAGAACTTTAATTTCTATAACATCTTTCAGGACCACAGTGCTTTAGAGCCAATGAAATTTTTTTTGAAGTGTAGTCATGTTTTAAAGTTGATTTATTAGTCACAAGTAGGCTGACATTAACACTACAATGAAGTTACTGTGAAAATCCTCTAGTTGCTACACTCCGGCGCCTGTTCGGGTACACCGAGGGAGAATTTAGCATGGTCAATGCACCTAACCAGCATGTCTTTCAGACTGTGGGAGGAAACCGGAGCATCCGGAGGAAAGCCATGCAGACACAGGGAGAACGTGCAGACATTCTTAAGCTGTTTTATCAGAATTCCTGTAATCTTTCCTCCTCGATTAGTGTGCTCAAGAAGAGAGTAAACTGTAATATTTTGCCCTTTAATCCATCAGATATGAGGCATACCATGTCATTTTGAAACCCACCATTCATATCCCCCTCGGGAATTGGAGGAATGAACCAACCAACTTTTCTGAACCTTTCCTTGAAAGGTGTAGACAGTGACTCAGTTAGTAGCACTCTTACCTCTCTGAGTTGCAAAGTTTTGGGTTCAAGTCCCACTCTAGGGCCTGAGTACAAGAATTAAGGCTGACATCCCAATGCAGTACTGAGGGACTGCTGCACTGTCATCAGATGCCATCTCTTGAATGAGATGCTAAATCAAGAACCCAGCCGCCTGCTTAGGTGGGTGTAAAAGACCCGATGGTGCTATTTGGAAGAAGGGCAGGAGACTTCTCCCTGTTGTCCCGGCCAATATTTATCCCACAACCAACATCTTGAAGACATTCTCTGGATCATTATCACATTGCTGTTTGTGGGAGCTTGCTGTGCACAAATTGGCAGTGGCGTTTCTGACATTACAACAGCGATTACACTTCAGAAAGTGCTTCATTGGTTGTGAGATACTTTGAAACGTCCAGTGGTCATGGCCTATATAAATGTAAGTCTTTTTTTAGACATGAACAACAGAACCAAGCGAGAATGCTACTTTAAGGAATGCCAGCACAGATTTGTTAAGGATAAATTGTGTTCGACTCACTTGCTTGAGGTTTTATTCTGATGAGGTAACAGAGAGGGTAAAATGAGAACACTGTGTTTTATTTGTTCGCCTATCCCTATCCACTCTGTTCACCCCTTTTCCTTCGAGGATGTTTTTAAGTTTATTTATGAGTGTCACAAATAGGCTTACATTAACACTGCAATGAAGTTACTGTGAAAATCCCCTAGTCGCCACACTCCTGTTCGGGTACACTGAGGGAGAATTTAGCATGGCCAACGTGCCTAACCAGCACGTCTTTGGACTGTGGGAGGAAACTGGAGCACCCGGAGGAAACCCACGCAGACACGGGGAGAAGGTGCAGACTTCCCACAGACAGTGACCCAAGCCAGGAATCGAACTCGGGTCCCTGGCGCTGTGAGGCAGCAGTGCTAACCACTGTGTTGCCATGCTGTAGATTGTTGGAAGGATTTGCAGCCTGAATTAACAACCTGCTCTGTGAATACCCCCTTCACTGGGATAGGATTAAGGGGTGATTTAATTTAAAATGATTAAAGGATTCAATAGGATATGAAGAGAGTAAAACTATTTCCTCTGGTGGTGGGTGAGGGGGGAGTCCAGAACAAGGGGCAGAACCTTAAAATTCCAACCAGGCAGTTCAGGGATGATGTCAGGAAGCACTTGTTCACACGAAGGGGCGTGCAACTCTCAAACTCTTCCTCCCCCCCAAAAAAAAACGCTTTTGAGGCTGTGGAGTCAATTAAAATGGCAGAACTGAGATTGAGAGATTTCTGTTGGGTTAAGGAATATGGAACCATATTCCTTAACCCAACACGTTCACCGTGGGTGGATGACGTGCAGGTAGAGATCAGCCATAATCTAATTGAACAGGGGGAAGACGTTCGATGGGCTGAATGGCCAATGTTCCAATAAACCGCCCCCTTTCGGTGGGAAGGGTGAAGAATTATTCGTCATTTCTGGCCCATTTCAAGCTCTTAGTTTGCATTATTTTGGGCTCTATTTTAATAACAGGAATCGGTACATGCTTTTAAACTGATCTTGAAATGAACCACGGGTGAAAACCCTTTTGTTTGGTGAAAAACAGGAGCGGATACAATCAGTAGCCCAGCAAAAGAAAACCTTCAAACCGGTTACTTTTTAAATATGATTCTGCAATTCCGAAGAGAATTTATTTTCTCCTATTTTCTTGATAACCAAGAAATAAGCATGAACGTTCTTGATTGTGAATCTCTTACTTATATCCTGCTTACAAGCTAAAATGCAGGTTTGGTATGGTAAAGGCTGTTCACTCAGTGTGTGCAAGTATAAAGGTCCACATTTGGCTGGGCTGGAAGAGAATAGCGTTACTGATGAAAGCTCCGAGGTACACTGAGTAGACCAGAGTCTAACTATCAGGAAAATACACTGGACAAGGAGTAGCAAAAATATATAAGAAGTTACACACTTACCCCAAGTGGAGGCATCCTGAACTTCACAGGCTCTCTGAGTGGCTGCTTGGAGGGAAAAAAGTATCTCTAACACACAAATGTCATGAGCTTTTGCCATATTCTTCACATTCCCTCAAAAAAAAGCACTTATTTCATATCTTGTCTCCACACTGTCTTTTGAAACCCCCTTTAATCTATAAGGAGCAACTTTTTTTCATGTTGTGGGTTTAGAAAGACTTCCTCCCTCCCTCCCTCCCCACACACACACACACACACACACACACCCCCAGTCCTCCCTCCACCCCTCCCCATAGTAACCTGGTGGTCTTACTGAATGGCAGAGCCAGTTGATATGCTACACGCCACTGTCATTGCTTTTTTTTCCCTCTCCTGATCTCTCTCCCCTTCACTATTTATCATCCCTGGTCACGTTACATCAAAGTGGTTACCATGGCAACCCCCTCAACATGTTGCAAGGGACCAGAGGCACACTGGCTTCTCTTTATCTCTGGGTCTCCCTGATCGAGGCAAATCCCTAAGCTCCTCCTTTTTAATCCCTGCTTTCCATCTCTCTTTATGTGTCTCTTCCGTCAATTGTTTCACAATTAAAGTTAATGGGGTGACAGTTGGGGGGGGGGGGGGGGTAGGGGAGTGTGTGCAGAGGGGCAGCACGGTGGCACAGTGGTTAGCACTGCTGCCTCACAGCGCCAGGGACCCGGGTTCGATTCCCGGCTCGGGTCACTGTCTGTGGGGAGTTTGCACATTCTCCCCATGTCTGCATGGGTTTCCTCCGGGTGCTCCGGTTTCCTCCTACACTCCAAAGACGTGTGGGTTAGGTGGATTGGCTGTGCTAGGGTAAATGCATGGGGTTATGCGGATACAGCCTGGGAGGGATTGCGGTGGTGCAGGCTCGATGGGTCGAATGGCCTCCTTCTGCACTGTAGGGATTCTATGATTCTATGGGACCTCTGTGTAGCTGATTCTGTGCTGCAGCTACTTTCAGCCTCTTAAGCAGCGTCTTTTGTGTCTCCAGGTGACACCTCCATTGTGCTGCTGCCCTCTGCCCAGCTCCTTTCAGGACTTTGCCTTTTATGAAGCAGCTGCGGGTCAGATAGGTCAGAGCTTGAGTTTTGCGTTCTCCCCAGTTGCTGTGCTCTGCTCCAGGCCAGCATTCAGGTGTCCAGCCTGCCTGAATTCAGCTTCGTCCAGCTCTTTGCAGTTTTCGCCACTTTACTCAGCTGAACGCAGACAAAAGCAGCCACTCGAATAGCGGCTGACCTTTCAACTCCTCCACAATGACAGGAAGAGTGGATCTGTCCTTGGAGGGGGAAAAAACATATAAATGACCTGGTTATGCAGTATTAGTCGGCACCCCATTGCTGGGAATGCTCATTTAAAAGGAACCTTTGCTCGGAATCCAATTAATTTTCCCAAAGAGAAATGACTGTCTGCAAAGAATATCAAACCTTCCAATGTTAAAATTTCCATTTCAGGGCGACACTGTCAGAATGATTAGTCCAGCCCTACTCAACATCTACAATCTCAAATTCAGCCACTTCCAGTGTGTATGTGTGTGTATGAGAGAGAGTGAGTGTGAGTGTGTAAGGAAGAGAGTGTGAGAGTGTAAGAGAGTGTGGTTGAGAGTGTGTAAGAAAGAGAGAGTGTGTGTGAGAGTGTGTAAGAGAGAGTGTGTATGTGTGTATGAGAGAGAGAGAGAGTGTGTGTGAGAAAGTGTGTGTGAGAGAGAGAGTGTGTGAGAGAGAGAGTGGGTGTGTGAGAGAGTGAGTGTGTGTGTGAGAGAGAGTGAGAGTGTGTGTGAGAGAGAGAGTGTGTGCGAGAGAGAGTGGGTGTGTGAGAGAGTGAGTGTGTGTGTGAGAGAGAGTGAGAGTGTGTGTGAGAGAGTGAGAGAGAGTGAGAGTGTGTGTGAGAGTGTGTGTGAGGAAGTGAGAGTGTGTGTGAGAGTGTGTGTGAGAGAGAGTGTGTGTGTGTGTGAGAGAGAGTGTGTGTGTGAGAGAGAGAGTGAGAGTGTGTGTATGTATATACACTGCTTTGTGGATTTGTCAATGTTCTCTAATTGGGGAAAACAGGAAAGTCAGAGGAAATGGCCAGGATAATCATAGAATCTCTACAGTGCAGAAGAAGGCCATTCGGCCTGTCGAATGGCCCCGCCCTATCCCCTTAACCCCACACATTTACCATGGCCAATCCACCTAACTTACACATTTCTGGACACTAAGGGGCAATTTACCATGGCCAATCCACCTAACCTACACATTTTTGGACACTAAGAGGCAATTTAGCATGGCCAATCCATCTAACCTACACATCTTTGGACACTAAGGGGCAATTTAGCATGGCCAATCCACCTAACCCGCACATTTCTTTTTTATGCATTCGTGGGACATGGGTGTTGCTGGCTGGCCAGCATTTATTGCCCATCCCTAGTTGCCCCTTGAGAAGGTGGTGGTGAGCTGCCATCTTGAATCGCTGCAGTCCATGTGTTGTGGGTTGACCCACAATGCCGTTAGGGAGGGAATTCCAGGATTTTGACCCAGCGACTGCGAAGGAACGGCGATATATTTCCAAGTCAGGATGGTGAGTGGCTTGGAGGGGTACTAGCGCATAATGGTGTTCCCATGTATCTGCTGCTCTTGTCCTTCTAGATGGAAGTGGTCGTGGGTTTGGAAGGTGCTGTCGAAGGATCTTTGGTGAGTTGCTGCAGTGCATCTTGTAGATGGCACACACTGCTGCTACTGAGCGTCGGTGGAGGGAGTGGATGTTTGTGGATGTGGTGCCAATCAAGCAGGGCTGCTGGATGGTGTTGAGCTTCTTGAGTGTTGTTGGAGCTGCACCATCCAGGCAAGTGGGGAGTATTCCATCACACTCCTGACTTGTGCCTTGTAGATGGTGGACAGGCTTTGGGGAGTCAGAAGGTGAGTTACTCACCGCAGGATTCCCAGCCTCTGACCTGTCTTGCAGCCACTGTGTTTATGTGGTGAGTCCAGTTGAGTTTCTGGTCAATAGTAACCCCCAGGATGGTGACAGTGGGGGATTCAGTGATGGTGACGCCATTGAATGTCAAGGGACGGTGGTTAGAGTGTCTCTTATTGGTGATGATCATTGCCTGGCACTTGTGTGGCGCGAATGTTATTTGCCACTTGTCAGCCCAAGCCTGGATATTGTCCAGATCTTGTTGCATTGAACATGGACTGCTTCAGTATCTGAGGAGATTTTGGACATCTTTGGGGCAATTTAACATGGCCAATCAACCTAACCTGCACATCTGAATTCTGGAAATTCAGGAAGGGTTAGGATTTCTGGAACATTTTACTTTGGGAGAAGGAGGTTATTCTGTCTTGTGTTTGCCGTCATTAAGACCCTGGGGATTTCATTGCTTTCAGAATGGTTTCAGCAATAGGCAGCTGTTTAAATCAATCTATGACCACACAATTGACACTTTCCAAATTGTAGCTGTATTAGGATTCATCCATCCATATGCCTGACGCATAAATTCAGTGAGTTATAACTGCGAAAGCTTTGAAATCAGTCTTACTCCCTATTGAACAATAGCAGAATGGTGGGAGTCCCTGGTCCGTGACATCAGTGGATCCCTCCCCTTCCTGCAGTGACTTATAAAGAATAGCAGTGGCCTCCAGTGCTGACATTGCTTCTGTGGCATCAGCAGACAGGCACCTAATTTATGTGGGGCATCTGTGCCACTATAGGGACATACCAGCTTCATGCAGCCTGGTCCGCATTGGAGAGGGGGAGGGGAGGGGGAATGGAGAAGGCACGGCAAGGATGCCCATCATGCCCCCACAGTACCTTCACCCTCCCCTGGAGGGGGGTTGCCACTAATTTGGTCAAAGCCGTCAGTGCTATGTTGTGAATAGTTGAGACTGGCAGTGCCATGGGGTGAATAGTTGAAGCTGGTCGTGTAATGGGGCGAACAGTTGAATCTGGCAATGCCATGGTGTGAAAGCTGCCAGTGCTGTAGTGGGCACAGTCAAAGCTGCCAGTGCCACAGCATGAACAGTTGAAACTGGCAGGGCAGTAGTGTGGCTGGGAACTATGGTTGTTGCCTGCCAACTATGAGCTGACTGTTGCCAAAGTTCCTAAACTTCTATTGTCATTGTAAATGCCTTTCAAAAATCAAACACGGAAGTTTCAAATACCATTTAATAAGAGGGTGAGGCAATACATATACAGTTGCTACTAGAATTCTGTTAACACTCCCTGCCCTGTAACTCCAGCTGAGAATGTACGCCTTGAAACATTATAGTCATGTTGCATTCCAATGTATGAATCAGACCTGCTGGATTCCAACTTATGAATGAAGAAACAAAAGTCATTTATCAAGCACTTTCCACAACCACTGGCCCCCAAAGGACTTTTTGAAATTTAGTCTCTGTTGTACTGTAGGAACACAGCAGCCAATTTGCGCACAGCAGGATCCCACAAACAGCAATGTGATAATGAGCAGATAATCTGCTTTTTTGTGATGTTAATTGAAGGATTAATATCAGCCAGGACACCGAGGAGAACTCCCCAATCCACCTTCAAAATAGTACCATAGAAACATGGAAGATAGGAGCAGGAGGAGGCCATTCGGCCCTTCGATCCTGCTCCGCCATTCATCACCATCATGGCTGATCATCCAACTCAATAGCCCAATCCTGCTTTCTCCCCATAACCTTTGAGCCCATTCGCCTCAAGTGCTATATCCAGCTGCCTCTTGAATACATTCAATGTTTTGGCATCGACTACTTCCTGTGGTAATGAATTCCACAGGCTCACCACTCTTTGGGTGAAGAAATGTCTCCTCATCACCATCCTAAATGGTCTACCCCGAATCCTCAGACTGTGACCCCTGGTTCTGGACTCCCCCCATCATCGGGAACATCCTCCCTGCATCCACCCTGTCTAGTCCTGTTAGAATTTTATAAGTCTCTATGAAATCCCCCCCCGATTCATCTGAACTCCAGCGAAAACAATCCTACCATGGGACCTTACACATCCACCTGATCTGGGTAAATAGGGCCTCAGTTTAACAATGGGCAGCACGGTGGCACAGTGTTTAGCTCTGCTGCCTCACAGTGCCAGGGATCCAGGTTCAATTCCGGCCTTGGGTGACTATCTGTGGAGTTCTCCCTGTGTCTGTGTGAGATCCCTCTGGGTGCTCCGGTTTCCTCCCACACTCCAAAGATGTGCAGGTTAGGTGGATTGGCCATGCTAAATTGCCCCTTAGTGTCCAAAAATGTGCAATTTAGCATGGCCAATCCACCTAACCTGCACATCTTTGGGCACTAAGGGACAAAGTAGCATGGCCAATCCACCTAACCTACACATCTTTAGATACTAAGGGGCAATTTACCATGGCTAATTGTAGGGGAAACAAATGAACACTAATACAACTGCTATCTTTAGGGTGCAGACTGTACTTAGACACAGACTTGTGACTGGATTTAAAGGGTTAGCCAGCAAGCCAACATAAGGCAATAAAAATCCTTATTTTTTCCCCACAGGCGTATGAATGTTTTTTTGTGTGGGGGTGGGGAAGTAAGCTAAAACGAGGAAAGAGGCCTTCCTCCTCGATTCACCTTGTGAAACTGCATCATGGATTTGAAAACAATACGCACATTTAATTTCAGAGTTCCACAAGCAATTTGAGGCTCACTTCCTTAAATTAATGCTATCGTTTGAACTCGAAGAGTAAATTACAGACTCTCAAATGTCCAAAATTATACCTTGCACCATCAGTTAAAACATAGTCCGATTAGACCACAGCTTGTCTCGATTCTTTTCATATATGAAAAGGTTTCTCTTTAGTAATAGACTCCTCGAAACAGCAGCTCATTTGCCAAAATATTTGCTTGAAACCCCAGTCTTTTAAGTGCTAATATTTAATCTCGAATGAAAGATAAATAGCTCTTCACCACTGCTGCGGACACTCAGTCTGAGTTCCTCTGCTTCATTTAAATTCACTGACAGAGTTCTGTAAGGTTTTGTGTGGTGGTGTAAAGTGGAGGGCTGGCTTGTTTGCAATGCTTCTGTTCCAACATTCAGATGTGGATTAAGTGCGGGGCCAGAGAGATTAACGCACCCACCCCCCTCCCCCGGGGGAAAATTGTAATGATTTATTGCTGAGAGCCAGACCACTCTGAACCCCACTGAATATACATGAGCCTTTCAACAAACATTGGGGTGACCTCTGTGACCTCCAGCTTTCTCTGTGCCGTCAATGGCATGGCAGATGCACATTGCCGCAACTCAAGGGAATAGAACCCATTCAGAACTGACAACTTGACGCTGGAGAGTGGAGAGCCCTTTTGTCTCTTGTGTCTGTTCCGCAACCTCAGCACTTGCTGAGTGTTGTTATTAATCTGTTTACTAATGATCCTGATTTCTGCATGAAGGAAGATGAGTGGGTGCTCCTATCTTTCTCAAGCCACATCAGCATTTGCCTCACTTCCTCTCTTTTTCAATCCTCTCTGCTCCTGAAAGCAATGACTCATGATACTTGTAAGGATATTTACCCTCAGCGGAGGGAAAAAGGAGTGTACTTATATGGCACCTTAAAGTTAAAGTTTATTTATTGGTCACAAGTAGGCTTACATTAACACTGCAATGAAGTTACTGTGAAAATCCCCGAGTCACCACACTCCTGTTCGGGTACACTGAGGGAGAATTTAGCATGGCCAATGCACCTAACCAGCACGTCTTTCAGACTGTGGGAGGAAACCGGAGCAACCGGAGGAAACCCACACAGACACGGGTAGAATGTGCAAACTCCACACAGACAGTGACCCAAGCCAGGAATCGAATCCGGGTCCCTGGTGCTGTGAGGCAGCAGTGCTAACCATTGTGCCACCATGCTGCCCCTTATTTGGAGTCAGGACATCCCAATGGACTTAAGTACTGGTGAAATTTAGAGAGGGTTACCTCAGAGTCCTGGCCAACATTTATCCTTCATCCAATATCATGAATAAAGATGATCTGGGTCTTATAGAGTCATCGAGGTTTACAGCATGGAAACAGGCCCTTTGGCCCAACTTGTCCATGCCGCCGTTTTTACCACTAAGCTAGTCCCAATTGCCAGCATTTGGTCCATATCCCTCTATATCCATCTTACCCATGTAACTGTCTAAATGCTTTTTAAAAGACAAAATTGTACTGCCTCTGGCAACTCGTTCCAGACACTCACCACCCTCTGTGTGAAAAAATTGCCCCTCTGGACCCTTTTGTGTCTCTCCCCTCTCCCCTTAAACCTATGCCCTCTAGTTTTAGACTCCCTGACCTTTGGGAAAAGATGTTGACTATCTACCTTATCTATGCCACTCAATATTTTATAGACCTCTATAAGATCACCCCTAAGCCCTAGCTGCAAGGAAAAAAAGTCCCAGTCTATCCAGCCTCTCCTTATACCATAAAGTCCCGGTAGCATCCTAGTAAATCTCTTCTGCACTCTTTCTACTTTAATAATATTCTTATCACATTGCTGTTTGTGGGATCTTGCTGTGCACACATTTGTTAAAGTTAATGTTTATTTATTAGTCACAAGTGAGGCTTACATTAACACTGCAATGAAGTTACTGTGAAATTCCCCATTCGTTGTCGCTTTTCCGACATTCCAACAGTGACTAGACTTCGAAAAAGTACTTAATTGGTTGGAAAGATCTTTCATGAAAGGGGCTGCGTAATAAAAATACAAGCCTTTCTTTGACTATGAACCAGATTTGGTTGAAAGAAGCGCCTTGGGCCCGTGCACAGTTTGCTTCGATCATATGAAGAGGCATAAGTGTGCAGTCAGCTGCATTGGCAATAAACCAAATCACCAGGACCCAGTAACTCCTTGGAACAGCGAGCAGTTAATTGAAATCTCAACAGTTAACAGCAGATTGTTACATACCTGGAGCCAAAGTCTTTGCTGCATCTGCCAACTGTTGCTCCATTTTTTTTTCCAAGCTGGATAGGTCTCTTTCCGAAACCTGTGATTCCCCCATTCAACCCCTGTCCAGTCCAGTCTGGTAAGTGGGGGGAACCTTTTGCTGTACTTACACTTGCCATATGCACTTGGTGCATCTTTCCTTGAGAAGGTAATGCTAAGCCATGCAGCGGAAGACAGCCTTTGCTGTTCTTGTTCTGTTTGCTCCAGCTCCCTTGATGCAGAAGAGTGAATAAGCAGCAGAATTTCCAGACCTCCCTCAGTTAATGATTCTTTTCTTGAAACTATAAATCAGGGGCTGGGAATTTTGAATTTCCCAATTACTCTTGTCAAAATTCTACAGTCACTGCTCTCGAAGTGGATAAGCTTGCGAAAGAATTCTTCAGGAGACGTCGGGGCCACTTCTTTAGTTTTCTTACAATTGATTTATTTTCCCCTTCAACCCCTCCCCATCCCAGCCAGATTGTTTCTTCTCCTCGCCTGACAGTTCCACAGATGTCAGCCGCCCTCCCTGTGCTTTATCACAAAATGGCCATTTGTCGACTGAGCGGTGGCTGGCCATTCCGCTGTGGGGGGCATCGCAGCTGAGCCCGGTGCTATTTGAGAGAGTGTGGCAAGCGGGGCTCAACAGGAAAGGGGATCCTAAAATAACTCTGCCCTTCTTAACAGACAATACCACAGGCAAAGACTGCTAACCCAGGCTACATCTGATAACACAGCAGAGTCATAGAATCCCTACAGTGCAGAAGGTGGCCGTTCGGCCCATCGAGTCTGCAATGACCAAAATTCCACCCAGGCCCTACTCCCGTAACTCCACATATTTATCCCGCTAAT
Source organism: Mustelus asterias (assembly GCF_964213995.1). NCBI lineage: Eukaryota > Metazoa > Chordata > Chondrichthyes > Carcharhiniformes > Triakidae > Mustelus > Mustelus asterias. Next base: position 11,138,554 of record NC_135834.1, on the reverse strand, counting down.
TCCCTGACACTAGGGTCAATTTAGCATGGCCAATCCACCTAACCCGCACATCTTTGAACTGTGGGAGGAAACTGGAGCACCCGGAGGAAACCCACACAGACACGGGGAGAATGTGCAAACTCCACACAGACAGTCACCCGAGGCTGGACTTGAACCCAGGTCCTGGCGCTGTGAGACAGGAGCGCTAACCACTGTGTCACCATGTCACCCTGGGTCAATGGATTAAATGTTAGGTCTCCAGTCTCTGCAGTTCTGTCCCACTTCACCTTTGTTACTGGGACTATCAGGTGAACATCAAATCCTCGAGTAACCCTTCAAGGGGTTCAGTATATGGGCAAGACAAGTCTGACAGGCACAGCTGAGATAACCTCAAAGCCCAAACTCCCTGACAAAGCCCCACAAAAGCAGATTGACATAGAAACATGGAAGATAGGAGCAGGAGGAGGCCATTCGGCCCTTCGAGCCTGCTCCACCATTCATTACGATCATGGCTGATCATCCAACTCAGTAGCCTAATCCTGCTTTCTCCCCATAACCTTTAACCCCATTCGCCCCAAGTGCTATATCCAGCCGCCTCTTGAATACATTCAATGTTTTGGTATCAACTACTTCCTGTGGTAATGAATTCCACAGGCTCACCGGGTGAAGAAATGTCTCCTCACCTCCGTCCTAAATGGTCTACCCCGAATCCTCAGACTGTGGCCCCCTGGTTCTGGACTCCCCCCACCATTGGGAACATCCTCCCTGCATCTACCCTGTCTAGTCCTGTTAGAATTTTATAAGTCTCTATGAGATCCCCCCTCATTCGTCTGAACTCCAGTGAAAACAATCCTAACCTTGTCAACCTCTCCTCATACATCAGTCCCGCCATCCCCGGGATCAGCCTGGTAAACCTTCGCTGCACTCCCTCGAGAGCAAGAACATCCTTCCTCAGAAAAGGAGAGCTAATAAAATGCAGGATAGTCTTTGGAATAAATAAAGCCTTTCTACATTAAAAGGAGACACCTTTGCTCCTGTAAGCCTTTCTCTACGAGAATGAACATTTAAAGTGAATGTGCCTGCCTTAATCCCCTCTTTAGCAATGAAACAATTGTAGGGAATTGTGATTAAAGTTAACGCTCCTTTTGCTTGCTGCTGTTCATCTCTATTCTCTGTTCTCCTCTTCTCAAGGCAGCCCCTCATTGCTGGGGTGTAGCTCCTCAAGTGCTGGAAGCTCTCCAGTAACATGTCCACATGGCCAATCTCCTGGGCACCAAGGGGGCCCATTTCAAACCTGTTGACCATGCCATGAAATTGGCATTACGAATTCACCCCCTTCCAATATAAAAACCACGCCCACAGTCAGATGTCATCAAATGGGGTGGCACAGTGGTTAGCACTGCTGCCTCACAGCGCCAGGGACCCGGGTTCGATTCCCGGCTTGGGTCACTGTCTGTGTGGAGTTTGATGTGGAGATGCCGGCGTTGGACTGGGGTAACCACAGTAAGAAGTTTAACAACACCAGGTTAAAGTCCAACAGGTTTATTTGGTAGTAAAAGCCACACAAGCTTTCGGAGCTCCAAGCCCCTTCTTCAGGTGAGTGGGAATTCTGTTCACAAACAGAGCTTATAAAGACACAAACTCAATTTACATGAATAATGTGTGGAGTTTGCACATTCTCCCCATGTCTGCGTGGGTTTTCCCCGGGTGCTCTGGTTTCCTCTCACACTCCAAAGATGTGCGGGTTAGGTGGATTGGCCATGCTAAATTACCCTTTAGTGTCAGGGGGATTAGCGAGGGTAAATGCATGGGGTTATGGGGATAGGGCCTGGGTGGGATTGTTGTTGATGCAGACTCGATGGGCTGAATGGCCTCCTTCTGCACTATAGGGATTCTATGATTCTATGATTTAAATAGCAGCCAGCTATTTGACTGGCGAGTGGTCACAGCTATACCCAATTCTGTGCTCACACCATGCCTACACATCCACACATTCTAGCAGTGGTCACTGGACAGAAACTAGATAGAGCTTGCATTTATTCAGCACCTCAGACCATCTCTAAGAGCTTTCCAGCCAATTAGTTACTTTTTAAATGTAGAGAAAGACAGCCAGCAAATTCCCTGGAGGTAAATGTGTTTTTTTTTGGCATAGTTGGTTCAGGTTTAAATATTAGCCAGGACACCAGGAAAACGCCCATACTCTTCTTCCCATCAGATTGTTTATATTCAATGGAAAGGGGAGGCCAGGTTTAAAGTCTCACTCAGTACGCCACAGGCTCATCAGCCCAGTTTTTGTGCCCAATCCTCTGGAGTAGGGACTGAAATTTTAAAATCAACTTGTATACAGTGCCTTCATCGAATCCCTACAGTACAGAAGGAGGCCATTCGGCCCATCGAGTCTGCACCGATCACAATCCCACCCAGGCCCTATCCCCGTAACCCCACACACTTACCCTGCTAATCCCCCTGACACTAGGGTCAATTTAGCATGGCCAATCCACCTAACCCGCACATCTTTGGACTGTGGGAGGAAACTGGAGCACCCGAAGGAAACCCACGCAGACACGGGGAGAAAGTGCAGACTCCGTGCAGACAGTGACCCAAGCCGGGAATCAAACCCGGGTCCCTGGCGCTGTGAGGCAGCAGTGCTAACCACTGTGCCACCATGTCCTTCAACATAGAAAACCTCCCAAGGCCCTTAACAGGAACAAAAGCTGACACCGGGCCACATAATGAGATGTGAGGGACAGGGAGACCAGAAAGCCCAGTCAAAAGGTAGGTTTTAAGGAGTGTCTTAAAGAAGGACAGAGGTGGAGATGATTGGGGAGGGATTCAGCTGCTGAAGACACGACCATTAATACCTTCTGTGTCTTTCGTGGAAGCAACATACAGGTTAACCTAACAGTTTATGTCAGAAGTAGCAAATAGGACAACCAGCTCCCTCCCCTCTATTCGAGTACAGGCTGTGCATAATCCTGTCCTTTAATTTGCATACTGTTTACTGCCTCCTACATCTGTGCACCTCAGCCATAGCCATGGTAGAATTAAATTATTTGAGAAACGTGCATTAACAGCAGATAAATTATTCAGTAGCTGCACTCTGTGCAAGTGCAGGCCTATTCTTGAGACTATTTGTCTCTGAGGCAAACGTGCTATCAATATGTGCTCAGACATAAAAAGGGAGGGAGAGGTGATAACTTGCCGCTAATTGGCTGGAATAAATCGTAAGAGGAGATTCTCATTGGAGACAAATTACTTTCAAAATTCAGCAAAAAACGTCATTTGGATTGGTCACCGAACAAAATTGGTCGGAAAATGATTGCCTTTTTTGTGTGGAAACAATGCTTTAATCTTCCCCCCCTTCCCCGCCACTCTTTCCCCCAATTTTATCCCCCTTTCCTCACCTTTTCTCCCCCTTTGCTTCCCTTTTCCTCCTTTTTCTCAATTTTATCTCTCTCCCACCCATCTCCCCTCCCCCACATCTTCATCTGTCACAGCTTACCCTCTGATTTCAGCTTCTCTGCCCTTTGGCTCTTTATTCTCTCTTTGGACAGCCATGAACAGCCTTTCCCCTGGTTTCCGTGGCTATGACTTATTTTTCATTCCCTCCCCCTGCAGTATAAATATCTCCCACTTTCTATGTCTTTTAGCTTTGACAAAGCGTCATCTCGACTCGAAACCTCAGCTCTTTTCTCTCCTTACAGATGCTGCCAGACCTATTGAAATTTTCCAGCATTTTCTCTCTTGGTTTCAGATTCCAGCATCCGCAGTAATTTTCTTTTATCCAATACTTTAATCTTGTAAACCCTGTGGAAAAATCAAATTCAAATTAAACTGGCAGTGGGATGAGGTAACACAGGCTCATAATAGTGAGGGGGAAAATGTTAGCATCGGCATCAGATTTATGTGCACAAAGCGTGACAAATACACAAGGGTGTAAATCCTGAAATTACTGAAAAAATAAATGAGGCGGTTGTTAGTTCTTCCTGGAATCAAGAATTGAATGGGGTTGTTAATCTGTACCCTTTGCACTGGGGTTGCCCCATTGTGTGTGAATAATCAAACCACAGCCCTCCCTTTTCACAGAGGAGAAATTGATAAAGCACTCAACCAGAAAGCCAAAGGACACTTTTAAAACACTGCACTGCGCACTGCCGCCCCTGCAGTGCCCATGCTGTTGCTGAGATCACTCTAACATACTGGCAGACAGACTGCACTCCTTCTCCAAGGCCACCAGAGTGTGTCCTGATCTGTCTCAGCCGTATGCCTTCGACCCTGGCTTGGTGCTGTTGCTGTACGCGAGGGACACTTCTGGCGAAAGGCTGATACTGCAGCTTTTCAGTCAGAATATGATGAAGCGGCTTCAGTTGTTTTCCATGGCCTCGCCCTTCCCTATCTCCAGTCCCTCAACCTTCCAAGATCTCCTCTCATTCTGCTCACACATTTACCCTGCTAATCCCCCTGACACTGAGGGTCAATTTAGCATGGCCAATCAACCTAACCCGCACATCTTTGGACTGCGGGAGGAAACCGGAGCACCCAGAGGAAACCCACGCAGACACGGGGAGGACGTGCAAACTCCACACACAGTGACCCGAGCTGGGAATTGAACCCAGGTCCCTGGCGCTGTGAGGCAGCAGTGCTAACCACTGTGCCACCGTGCCGCCCCTTTCCGTCGCTCCACCATTGGTGGCCGTGCCTTCAATTACCCTAAACTCTGGAATCCCTTTCCTACACTTCTGTAATTACCTCAACGGGGCCTGTGAGGTTGGCCTCTTGGAGTATGAGCTCCCTGATTGAGGTAATGATTGCCTGCCCAATCAAATATATATATTGAGGAGTATCAGGACTGCCGACACTCCAGATTCTGACTTTGTACCTGCAGCACTCTTAAGAGCGGAGATAAGTTTTTAAATGATGGAAATCTGGTGAAGGAACACCAGCCTCTGAGGAGTTATTTTAACTTCTCTGTCTCTCTATCTCACTTTCCTCTTTTATGACACTCCTTCAAACCTATCTCTTTTGACCAATCTTCTGATCACCTGTCCTCATATCACCTTATGTGGCTTGGTGTCAAATCCTATAAAGTGTCAAAGAACAAAGAAAATTACAGCACAGGGACAGGCCCTTCGGCCCTCCAAGCCTGTGCCGATCATGACGCCCTAACTAAACTAAAACAAACTTCTGTCCTTACCCAGTCCGTATCCCTCTATTCCCTCCCTATTCATGGACCCATCCAGATGCCTCTTAAATGTTGTTAATGTTCCTGCTTCCACCACCTCCTCTGGCAGCGCGTTCCAGGCACCCACCACTCTCTGTGTGAAAAACTTCCCCCGCACATCTCCCTTAAACTTTCCCCCTCTCACCTTGAACCTGTGCCCCCTTGTAATTGATACATCCACCCTGGGGAAAAAGCCTCTGACTCTCCACCCTGTCTATGGCTCTCATAGCTTTGTAGACCAGGTCTCCCCTCAGCCTCCGTCTTCCCAGTGAAACCTCCTCTCAGTTTTCTCTCCTGCAAGGAAAACACTCCTAACTTCTCCAATCTATCTCCAAGACTGAACTGGCTCATCCCTGGAACCACTCTGACAATCTTTTCTGCATTCTGTCCAATGCTTTCAAATGTTTCCGAAAGTGTCGTGCCCAGAACTGGACACAATACAGCTGCGGCCAATCAGTGACTTATACCAGTTCAACATAAGCTAAAGGCATGAAGTAAATGTAAATGGTTGCTGCTGTTTACCACTTTTATTCATCCAGAGCTTCCTGCTTTCTCCGAGACCATTCACTTTCTCTGATTCTGATCCTTCTTCTTGCTGTCGAGTCTGCTTCGAAAAAGTTTTGATAAAGGGTCATCTGGACTCGAAATGTCAGCTCTTTTCTCTCCTTTCAGATGCTGCCAGACCTAGAATCACAGAATCCCTACAGTACAGAAAGAGGCCATTCGGCCCATGGAGTCCGCACCGACCACAATCCCACCCAAGCCTTATTTGCATAATCCCACATATTTACCCCGCTAATCCCTCTGACACTGGGGTCAATTTAGCATGGCCAATCAACCTGACCCGCACATCTTTGGACTGTGGGAGGAAACCGGAGCGCCCGGAGGAAACCCGCACAGACACAGGGGAGAATGTGCAAACTCCGCACAGACAGTGACCCAAGCCAGGAATCGAACTCAGGACCCTGGCGCTGTGATGCAGCAGTGCTAACCACTGTGCCGCCCCAGGCCTGCTGAGATTTTCCAGCATTTTCTCTTTGGGTTCAAATAAGTTTTCTTTTGACTGGCTTTACCTGGATTCGATCGAAAGATGTTCCCTTCTGCCTTCAGAAACAGACTTTCCCAATCCTGCCCTGAATTCCATTCTGAAGAACCGCCGTGTACAAGAATCTCACTGGAAGGACATGGACAGGAAAAGCCACTGTATACTCTCTATCACTTGTTCAACCTTCATCAAACTTTTGCCTCTTACATATTTCTTTCTGATTTTCTTTTCAAACGCTTTTTGAAAAAAAACAAAACAAACCCTGACGAAGTCTCAGAAAATATCTTCAGTGCTAGATTTTAAAAGTCGAAAAATAAGTTGCAAATGCTGGTGATCGAGAGGGGCAAGACGAATTGGAACGCTCTTTCAAAGCCTCAGATATGAAGGGCTGAATGGTCTCTGCACTGTATGATTCTGATCTGTAGGATTTTGCAAAAACCGTTATAAACACACAGAGCCTTGAATGTAATTGTTGATCAGTTGAAAGATGTACCATGTAGCTTATACTCTATCCTATTCAGACATTGGTGTGCGTTCAAGCCCCTGTTTAATGCCCACTGACTTATTCATTAGCAGAAGTATCGGTGTCTCTTGGAACAGTAACGTCTGCCGTACTCAGCCCAGTCATCATTTCACTCAGATTAAAAGCCTGATGTCTCCTCCACTCTGTTATTTTTACTGTCCTGTTGGTTCACTGATAGAATCATAGGATCCTACAGTGCAGAAGGAGGCCATTTGGCCCATCAAGTCTGCACCGACAACAATCCCACCCAGGCCCTATCCCCATAACCCCATGCATTTACCCTAGTTAGTCCCCCTGACACTAAGAGGCAATTTAGCATGGTCAATCCACCTAACCCGCACATCTTTGGACTGTGGGAGGAAACTGGAGCACCCGGAGGAAACCCACGCAGACACGGGGAGAACGTGCAGACTCCACACAGACAGTGACCCAAGCCGGGAATCGACCCGGGTTCCTGCCACTGTGAGGCAGCAGTGCTAACCACTGTGCCACCGTGCTGCCCCGATTATCTTGCCAAATCTCTGAGTACTGTTCACAGTTCAATACAACAGCTGCAGAAAATGTTGCTGAAAAAAGAGACATGCTGTTGAAGTTTGTCACCTTGCACTCATCAGGACAGATACAAGAACGCCAAATTTCAAAGGGAACAGGAAGCTATACTTCATGAGAAAAAGGGGTGCTGATTGGTTGGCAAGTCAGCTCTGAGTAGTTGAGGCATTGCCACGGCGGATGCACCAGGGAGCTATTTCCGCCACTTTTGTTCATTCAAAATAGTGCAATGTCTGGACATGTTCCTTTTGCCTGCAGAGGATAGATCCCTGTGCATGAATATGAACTTGGGAATCACATCTAATGTTGGACATTATGTTCTGAGCTTTGTAGGCACAGGTTGGTTAGGTTTTTTTATCATTTGTGGGACATGGACTGGCCAGCATTAATTGCCATCCCTAGTCACCCTTGGAGGGCAGTTGAGAGCCAACCACATTGCTGTGGCTCTGGAGTCACATGTAGGCCAGACCGGGTAAGGACAGCAGATTTCCTTCCCTAAAGGACATTAGTGAACCAGATGGGCTTTTCCGACAATTGACAATGGTTTCATGGTCATCAGTAGATTCTTAATTCCAGATATTTTTTATTGAATTCAAATTCCACCATCTGCCGTGGTGGGATTCAAACCCAGGTCCCCAGAACATTAGCTGAGTTTCTGGATTAATAGTCTAGCGATAATACCACTAGGCCATCGCCTCCTGGACGCCAATATTCCACCTACTGCAAACAGCTGAAGGGATGTGCTGTTTGATACGATCTGTCAGTCATTGAGACACATGGCCTACATACCTGCCATCACACCAGCACTGAAATTCACACCCATGGTGTTACCATGGTTTCCCTTCTAGGCCAGCTCTCATTAACATTTTTGTCAGTTTCCACAAGAAACAAGTAATGGAATGACCCCTAACCTCCCACCCATTGCATGTTTCCAATACGTAGATGACGGGCGCGATTTTCCTGGCCCGCCGCACTGCTAGAGCAGTACAACGGGCCTGGAAATGTAAGCAGGAGGGCTGTAATGGGATTTGCAACCAGCATCCAGCCAATCGCATCTTTCCCAGGCCATTTTTTATGATGTAATCAGCCTCACACCAGAAAAGAGCGCGAGGCTGATTACACTATTTAAATAATCATTTTACTATCATTAGCAAGCCCGGGACGGTATCTACATCCACAGTACTGTTAGGGAGAGAGTTCCAGGATTTTGATGCAGTTGCAATGAACCTGGAGCAGCACGGCGGCACAGTGGTTAGCACTGCTGTCTTACAGCGCCAGAGACCCGGGTTCGATTCCTGGCTTGGGCCACTGTCTGTGTGAAGTTTGCACATTCTCTCCGTGTCTATGTGGGTTTCCTCCGGGTGCTCCGGTTTCCTCCCACAGTCCGAAAGACGTGCTGGTTGGGTGCATTGGCCGTGCTAAATTCTCCCTCAGTGTACCCGAACAGGAGTGTGGCGACTAGGGGATTTTCACAGTAACTTCATCGCAGTGTTAATGTCAGCCTACTTGTGACTAATAAATAAACTTTAACTTTGAAGGAACAGCGATATATTTCCAAGTCAGGATGGTGAGTGGCTTGGAGGGGAACTTGCAGATGGTGGCGTTCCCAGGTACCTGATGCCCTTGTCCTTCTAGATGGAAGTGGTCGTGGGTTTGAAAGGTGCTGTCTAAGGAACCTTGGTGAGTTGCTGCAGTCCATCTTGTAGATGGTACACACTGCTGCTACTGAGTGGTGAAGGGAGTGAATGAAGCATTTCCATTGCTTTATAACAGCTAAAGAAACATCACAATATCTCTCTGACCCCCAAAATATTGCTAGTATTGTTTACCAAGGGAAAGATGGTGCAGTATCTATTCCCTTCCCAAAGGGAATAATTAAAAACAAACGAAATGCAATCTGGACACTGAGGTAAACGCTTCTTACTGTGAGAAACAACAGCTTAATTTCACCAGTGAGATTACTGGATGTGATCAGGCACTAATAGCTTCCACATCCTGCTCCACTTAGTGATTATATGTCTAGAAGCTCAATTAGATTTGCTATAATTTCCAATATTAGTCTGTGTAATGGAGATAGAGGCTGGGAGGGAGAGACAGATGGAGACAGGGGTGCATAAATATATAGGAAGTGCTGGAACCAAATGGAAGATACTGGGAAGGAAACGGCCCCGTAAGATAGAGACAGAGTGCAGCGGATATTTGGAGTGACATTGTGCAGTATACTCAGAGACAGCCTCTGCAATAAATGGTGTGACAAGAGTTGTGTTAAATGTATACTGGGCTCCAGCCCTTAGCTTTCTCCATACTCTGACCTCGGTTACTGGGTTCCAGCTCTCCCTGTTTGATCCCAAGCCTCGGTTACTGGGTTCTTGATACACTTGACCTGCTGAGGTAAAGAGACACAATAAATCAGAGAAAGGGATGAGACAACAAATATATGAAAAGGCTGGGAAAGATACATATGGTTGAGTTAGGTCATAAACCAGAGCCCTGTATCATTTGGGTCTGTTTGAGTTTCTGGTCGCTAGTGTTTGCTGGTGACTGTGTGTGTATGTGTGTGTGCACATGTGTCATACATGTGTGGATTGAGAGTGTGTGGGTATGTGTGTGGTGTGAATGTTTGCGTGTGTGTGTCTGAGTGTTTGTGCGTATGCGCATGTGGTGTGAGTATGTGTGAGTGTGTGGGTATGTGTGTGTGGTGAGTGTGTGTATGTGTGTGTGGCGTGAGTGTGTGTGTTTGTGTGTCTGAGTGTTTGTGTGTCTGAGTGTGGTGTGAGTGTGTGTGTGTATATGTGTGTGGTGTGTGTGAGAGTGTGTGTGTGTTTGTGTGTGTGTGAGAGTGTGAGTGTGTGTGTGTGAGTGTGTGTGAGAGTGTGTGTGTGTGAGAGAGTGTGCGTGTGTGAGAGAGTGTGCGTGTGTGAGAGAGTGTGTGTGTGTGTGTGAGAGAGTGTGTGTTTGTGTGTGTGAAAGAGTGTGTGTGGTGAGTGTGTGTGTGTATATGAGTGTGTGTGAGAGTGTGTGTGAGAGTGTGTGTGTATATGTGTGTGGTGTGTGTGTGGTGAGTGTGTGTGTGTATATGTGTGTGGTGTGTGTGTGGTGAGTGTGTGTGTATATGTGTGTGGTGTGAGTGTGTGTGTGTGAGAGTGTGTGTGTGTGAGAGTGTGTGCGTGTGTGAGAGAGAGAGTGTGTGTGTGTGTGAGAGAGTGTGTGTGTGTGTGTGTGAGAGTGTGTGTGTGGTGAGTGTGTGTGTGTATATGTGTGGTGTGAGTGTGTGTGTGTGTGAGAGTGTGTGCGAGAGAGAGAGTGTGTGTGTGAGAGAGTGTGTGTGTGTGTGAGAGAGTGTGTGTGAGAGAGTGTGTGTGTGTGTGAGAGTGTGTGTGTGGTGTGTGTGTGCGTGTGTGTGTGTGAGAGAGAGAGTGTTTGTGTGTGTGTGTTTGTGTGTGAGAGAGAGTGTTTGTGTGAGAGTGTGTGTGAGAGAGAGAGTGTTTGTGTGTGAGAGTGTTTGTGTGTATATGTGTGTGGTGTGTGTGTGAGAGAGTGTGTGTGTGTTTGTGTGTGTGTGAGAGAGTGTGTGTGAGAGTGTGTGTGTGTGTGAGAGTGTGTGTGTGTGTTTGTGTGTGTGTGAGAGAGTGTGTTTGTGCGTGTGAGAGAGTGTGTGTGTGTGGTGAGTGTGTGTGTATATGTGTGTGGTGTGAGTGTGTGTGTGTGTGAGAGTGTGTGCGTATGTGAGAGAGAGAGTGTGTGTGTGTGTGAGAGAGTGTGTGTGTGTGAGTGTGTGTGTGTGTGTGTGAGAAAGTGTGTGTGTGAGAGAGAGTGTGTGTGTGTGTGTTACAGTGTGTGTGCGGTGTGTGTGTGTGCATGTGTGTGTGTGAGAGAGAGTGTTTGTGTGTGTGTGAGAGTGTGTGTGTGAGAGAGAGTGTTTGTGTGTGTTTGTGTGTGAGAGAGAGTGTTTGTGTGTGTGTGTGAGAGTGTGTGCGTGTATATGTGTGTGGTGTGTGTGTGAGAGAGTGTGTGTGTTTGTGTTTGTGTGAGAGAATGTGTGTGTGTTTGTGAGAGAGTGTGTGTGTGTGAGAGTGTGTGTGTGTATATGTGTGTGGTGTGTGTGTGAGAGAGTGTGTGTGTGTGTGTGAGAGTGTGCGTGTGTGTGTGTGTGTGTGTGTGTTTGTGTGTGTGAGAGAGTGTGTGTGTGTGGTGAGTGTGTGTGTGTATGTGTGTGTGGTGTGAGTGTGGTGTGTGTGTGTGTGTATACGTGTGTAGTGTGAGTGTGTGGTGTGTGTGTATATGTGTGTGATGTGTGTGTGTGAGAGAGTGTTTGTGTGTGGTGTGAGTGTGTGTGCGTGTATATGTGTGGTGTGTGTGTGTGAGAGAGTGTGTGTGTTTGTGTTTGTGTGAGAGAGTGTGTGTGTGTTTGTGAGAGTGTGTGTGTGAGAGTGTGTGTGTGTATATGTGTGTGGTGTGTGTGTGAGAGAGTGTTTGTGTGTGGTGTGAGTGTGTGTGCGTATCTGTGTGTGTGTGTGGTGAGTGTGTATGTGTGTGTGTGTGTATATGTATGTGGTGTGAGTGTTTGTGTGTGTGGGTGATGTTGCCAGACCGGGAGCCAGTGTGGGTCAGTGGGCACGGGGGGTGAGGGGGGAACGGGACTTGGTGTGAGTTGGGACACGGACAGCAGAGTTTTGAATAATCTCAAGTTTCCAGGGACTGGAATGTGGGGGAGCAGCCAGGAGAGAGTTGGAATAGTGGAATCTGGAGGTAACAAAGGCATTGATGAGGGTTTCAGCAGCAGAATAGCTGAGATGGGGCTAAGTCGAGCAATGTTGCAGAGGTGGAAATAGATGGTTTTAATGGTGGTGCAAATATGATAACCCTGTAATTTTCCTCCTTACAAATATTCATCCAATTTCCCTTTTGAAAGTTACTATTTAATATTCCATTAACTATTCAGGTAGTGCATTCCGGATCTTAAAAACACACTGTGTAAAAGGAATGAAATCTCACTTTACCCTTGGCTGATCTACCCTATTCAGTATTTGTTTGATGCAGAAAAAAGTCTCCTTACACTAATGTCCCTCACCTTGATAAAGGCAAACAACCCTTCCAAACAAATCAGCATGCACCACCCTCAAACTGTTTGCATTTAAGCTGAATGTGCGGCATTTGTGCTCCGCACTATAGAAGCCCCTTTGTCCCTCTCCTTAAGATCAAAGGCTTTTCTACTCTTCAATTCACTCCTTACGCAGAACCAGACCATCACCCACCTCCTCCCCCTGTTCTCCTGAGCTCAGCCCGATGGGAAAGCAGATATTCACAGCTCTATGCTGTCTGCTGCCTCTGAAGGTGAGGTCATCTTCCCATAGATGAAAAAAAACTGCCACAAATCAGCCCCACAAAGCAAAGCTTTCAGTGCCTCGGGGTCCATTCATCAGCATTTCCCAGTGATGACCTGACCCAGGCCCCTCAGTTAAATGGGGGAAGGGACAGATTGACTGCCCAGGAGAGTGAGGTAATCTAGCAGATGGTGTTTTACAGCACCGGTTTATGCTGGTCTGTTCGCTAGAATACGTGAATAGTAAAGGGAAAGTTCCCACGACAGAATTCACAGTGAAATGTTGGTGTGCTCCTTGTGTCCTTCGATTATTGATCAGTCTGTACACGCTCCCCACTCCCAGTACAGTCCCCCCTCCACTGGAGCTGCTGATTCATGCTGGGCGCCAGCAACCCTCCCGTCCATGCGTCCAATCTTCCGCAATGAGGCTGGAAAAGTTCACAAGCTGCTCGACTGCAGGGGCGTCACACCAAGGCCAAATCTTTTCCCACTGCATATCCAGTGCAGTTTCCAGTTTGGGCCACTTGGTTAGCAATCCCCGGGAACCCCAGCTGGTTTTCCTTCTCCATTCCCTAATCTGCAAGTATCGCTTTTGCTGTTTATTTGCTAGAAATCATATAAAAGAAAGAGATTTGCATTTATATAGCGCCTTTCACAAACTCAGGGTGTCCCAAAGTGCTTTGTAACCAATGACACGTTTGATTTGATTATTATTGTCACATGTCATAGAAATCATAGAAACCCTACAGTGCAGAAGGAGGCCATTCGGCCCATCGAGTCTGCACCGACCACAATCCCACCCAGGCCCTACCCCCACGTATTTAGCCGCTAATCCCTCTAACCTATGCATCTCAGGACTCTAAGGGGCAATTTTTTTTTAACCTGGCCAATCAACCTAACCTGCACATCTTTGGACGGTGGGAGGAAACCAGAGCACCCGGAGGAAACCCACGCAGACACGAGGAGAATGTGCAAACTCCACACAGACAGTGACCCAAGCCGGGAATCGAACCCAGGTCCCTGGAGCTGTGAAGCAGCAGTGCTAACCACTGTGCTACCGTGCCGCCCCCACATATATTGAGATACAGTGAAAAGTATTGTTTCTTGCGCACTATACAGACAAAGCATACTGTTCATAGAGAAGGAAACGAGAGAGTGCAGAATGTAGTGTTACAGTCACAGAGAGTGTGTAGAGAAAGATCAACTTACTGTGATGTAGGTCCATTCAAAAGTCTGACAGCAGCAGGGAAGAAGCTGTTCTTGAGTCGGTTGGTACGTGACCTCAGACTTTTGTATCTTTTTCCCGATGGAAGAAGGTGGAAGAGAGAATGTCCGGGGTGCGTGGGGTCCTTAATGATGCTGGCTGCTTTTCCAAGGCAGCGGGAAGTGTAGACAGTCAATGGATGGAAGGCTGTTTGCGTGATGGATTGGGCTACATTTACGACCGTTTGTAGTTTCTTGCGGTCTTGGACAGAGCAGGAGCCATACCAAGCTGTGATACAACCAGAAAGAATGCTTTCTATGGTGCATCTGTAAAAGTTGGTGACAGTTGTAGCTGACATGGCAAATTTCATTAATCTTCTGAGAAAGTAGAGGTGTTGGTGGGGCTTTCTTAACTATAGTGTTGGCATGGGGGGGACCAGGACAGGTTGTTGGTGATCTGGATACCTAGAAACTAAAAGCCCTTTCTACTTCGTCCCCGTTGATGTAGACAGGGGCATGTTCTCCTTTACGCTTCCTGAAGTCGATGACAATCCCCTTTGTTTTGTTGACATTGAGGGAGAGATTATTGTTGCCGCACCAGTTCACCAGATTCTCTGTCTCATCATTGTAATGACTGTTGTAATGTAGGGCACAGTCAGAAGTCTCACAATACCAGGTTAAAGTACTATTTGGAATCACGAGCTTTCAAAACACTGCTCCTTCATCTGATGAGTGCCCAACCCAGTCCAACGCCGGCATCTCCACATCATGGCTACCATCAACACCGTAATGTAGGGAAAGTAGAGGACAGTTTGTGCACAGCAAGCTCCCACGAACAGCAATGCGATATTGAACCAGATTATCTGTTTTTTTTGTGATGTTGATTGAGGGATAAATATTGGCCAGGACACCGAGGAGAACTCTGCTGCTCTTCTTCAAATAGTGCCACGGGATCTTTAACATCCACTCGAGAGGGCAGGCGGGAGCCTCGGTTTAACATCTCATCTGAAAAATGGCACCTCTGACACTGCAGCACTCCCTCGGTACTGCATCAATCTGGACTATATATTCAATTCTTCTGACAATGCAATGAGCTTCAGACTTCAGAGCCCGGGCAGCCTGGGGCAATATTAGAAGCATCTTGAAACAGACTGTGTGAAGCAGAGGAACAGAACGAGAGGGATTGAGGGAGCGAACAGGGTGAGAGAGAGTAAGCACGAGATCGGGTGAGGGCGCGTAACAGATAGAGTCGTAGAATCCATAGAATCCCTGCAGTGCAGAAGGAGGCCATTTGGCCCATCGAGTCTGCACCGACCACAATCCCACCCAGGCCTTATCCTCATAACCCCATGCATTTACGCTAGCAAGTCCCCCTGACACTAAGGGGCAATTTAGCATGGCCAATCCACCTAACCAGCACATCTTTGGATTGTGGGAGGAAACTGGAGTACCTGGAGGAAACCCACGCAGACATGGGGAGAATGTGCAAACTCCGCAGGACCCAAGGCTGGAATTGAACCTGGGTCCCTGGAGCTCTGAGGCAGCAGTGCTAACCACTGTGCCACCATGCCACCCCACTGGAGTCAACTAGAACTGCAAACTGTTCACCATGATGACTACAAAATTGGCAAGTCTGATTCAGAGGATCAAAAAGTGAGTCGAGCCTGACAGAGAGACAATGTCCCACTGCCCCCACAACATGACATGTTGAATGGCAAGGAAAAGAAGAGCAATTTAGTCATTCTTAATGAAAGGAGTTAGTGGAATCACTTCAATCTGCTCAGACAAAATGTTAACATTGTTGTAAACTGGGATTCTGCGCAAACATGGCGAATGTACAACATAGAACTTTATAGTCAGGATGTGCAGGACAGTGAATAGCTGCCCCACTTTCAAATATATCCAAACTGAGCCAGACAAAGTGGGACAGTGGGTCACTGCGTATCAAGTGTTGTGATGTGATTCAATCACCACCGATTGCTAAAGAATTCAACTTTGAACATTGAATAGACTTCACACCACATGCATGTTCCTCATGTCAACAGACTCAATGCTCAACGGTCAAATACCAGCCATTTACATTGGTACACACAGTAACTGACCATGTACACCGGTATACACAGTAACTGACCATGTACACCGGTATACACAGTAACTGACCATGTACACCGGTATACACAGTAACTGACCATGTACACCGGTATACACAGTAACTGACCATGTACACCGGTACACACAGTAACTGACCATGTACACCGGTATACACAGTAACTGACCATGTAAACTGGTATACACAGTAACTGACCATGTACACCGGTATACACAGTAACTGACCATGTACACTGGTATACACAGTAACTGACCATGTACACTGGTAGACACAGTAACTGATCATGTACACTGGTATGCACAGAAACTGACCATTTACACCGGTATACACAGTAACAAACGATGTACACTGGTATACACAGTAACTGACCATTCACACTGGTATACACAGTAACAGAGCATGTACACTGGTATACACAGTAACTGACCATTCACACTGGTATACACAGTAACAGAGCATGTACACTGGTATACACAGTAACTGAGCATTCACACTAATATACACAGTAACTGATGATGTAAACTGGTATACACAGTAACTGACCATTTACACTGGTATACACAGTAACTGACCATTCACACCGGTATACACAGTAACTGACCATGTACACCGGTATACACAGTAACTGACCATGTACACCAGTATACACAGTAACTGACCATGTACACTGGTATACACAGTAACTGACCATTCACACCGGTATACACAGTAACTGACCATGTACACTGGTATACACAGTAACTGACCATGTACACCGGTATACACAGCAACTGACCATTCACACCGGTATACACAGTAACTGACCATGTACACCGGTATACACAGTAACTGACCATTCACACCGGTATACACAGTAACTGACCATGTACACTGGTGTACACAGTAACTGACCATTCACACCGGTATACACAGTAACTGACCATGTACACTGGTATACACAGTAACTGACCATTCACACCGGTATATACAGTAACTGACCATGTACACTGGTATACACAGTAACTGACCATGTACATCGGTATACACAGTAACTGACCATGTACACCGGTATACACAGTAACTGACCATGTACACTGGTATACACAGTAACTGACCATGTACACTGGTATACACAGTAACTAACCATGTACACCAGTATACACAGTAACTGACCATGTACACCGGTATACACAGTAACTGACCATGTACACTGGTATACACAGTAACTGACTATGTACACTGGTATACACAGTAACAGACCATGTACACCAGTATACACAGTAACTGACCATGTACACCGGTATACACAGTAACTGACCATTCACACCGGTACACACAGTAACTGACCATGTACACCGGTATACACAGTAACTGACCATTCACACCGGTATACACAGTAACTGACCATGTACACTGGTATACACAGTAACTGACCATTCACACCGGTATACATAGTAACTGACCATTTACACTGGTATACACAGTAACTGACCATTCACATTGGTATACACAGTAACTGACCATTCACACTGGTATACACAGTAACTGACCATTCACACTGGTATACACAGTAACTGACCATTTACACTGGTATACACAGTAACTGACCATTCACACTGGTATACACAGTAACTGACCATGTACACCAGTATACACAGTAACTGACCATTTACACTGGTATACACAGTAACTGACCATGTACACCAGTATACACAGTAACTGACCATTTACACTGGTATACACAGTAACTGACCATGTACACCAGTATACACAGTAACTGACCATTTACACTGGTATACACAGTAACTGATGTGTAATGTTAGACTTGTTGTAGCCCCAGTGTAACAACATTCCCTTCCTTTGTAATATTGCACAGCAACTGACCATGTACACCGGTATACACAGTAACTGACCATTCACACCGGTATACACAGTAACTGACCATGTACACCGGTATACACAGAAACTGACCATGTATACCAGTATACACAGTAACTGACCATGTACACCGGTATACACAGTAACTGACCATGTACACCGGTATACACAGTAACTGACCATGTACACCGGTATACACAGTAACTGACCATGTATACCAGTATACACAGTAACTGACCATGTACACCGGTATACACAGTAACTGACCATTCACACCGGTATACACAGTAACTGACCATGTACACCGGTATACACAGTAACTGACCATGTATACCAGTATACACAGTAACTGACCATGTACACCGGTATACACAGTAACTGACCATGTACACCGGTATACACAGTAACTGACCATGTACACCGGTATACACAGTAACTGACCATGTATACCAGTATACACAGTAACTGACCATGTACACCGGTATACACAGTAACTGACCATGTACACCGGTATACACAGTAACTGACCATGTACACCAGTATACACAGTAACTGACCATGTACACTGGTATACACAGTAACTGACCATGTACACCGGTATACACAGTAACTGACCATGTATACCAGTACACACAGTAACTGACCATGTACACCGGTATACACAGTAACTGACCATGTACACCGGTATACACAGTAACTGACCATGTACACCGGTATACACAGTAACTGACCATGTACACCAGTATACACAGTAACTGACCATGTACACCGGTATACACAGTAACTGACCATGTACACCAGTATACACAGTAACTGACCATGTACACTGGTATACACAGTAACTGACCATGTACACCAGTATACGCAGTAACTGACCATGTACACCGGTATACACAGTAACTGACCATGTACACCGGTATACACAGTAACTGACCATGTACACCGGTATACACAGTAACTGACCATGTACACCAGTATACACAGTAACTGACCATGTACACCGGTATACACAGTAACTGACCATGTACACCAGTATACACAGTAACTGACCATGTACACTGGTATACACAGTAACTGACCATGTACACCAGTATACGCAGTAACTGACCATGTACACCGGTATACACAGTAACTGACCATTCACACCGGTATATACAGTAACTGACCATGTACACCGGTATACACAGTAACTGAACATTCACACCGGTATACACAGTAACTGACCATGTACACCGGTATACACAGTAACTGACCATGTACACCGGTATACACAGTAACTGACCATGTACACCAGTATACACAGTAACTGACCATGTACACTGGTATACACAGTAACTGACCATGTACACCAGTATACGCAGTAACTGACCATGTACACCGGTATACACAGTAACTGACCATTCACACCGGTATATACAGTAACTGACCATGTACACCGGTATACACAGTAACTGACCATTCACACCGGTATATACAGGAACTGACCATTTACACTTGTGCCGATATAACTGCTATGCACCCCTATTGTCCTTTGTCTTACACACTGAAGATATTCTGTCGCTGTTACACTTGGTTAACAGGGCGAATCAAGTACGTGGTGTCTTTCAAATACATTTGACTCATTTCATTTCTTTCAAGCCCAACTGTAATTTACTGGCAGGACTACTGTCAGATTCGAGACAACCTCCCTTCATTATGACGCATCAGGCAACAGAGTGGAACGCGATAAAAAATGTGTTGAGAAAGAGTGAATAGCACGGAATTGGTGTTTGATTCCATCCTGGGATTTGAGCCAATCCGATATATTTTTTCAAACACTAGCTTTGAAAGTTTTACAGACACTGAGAAAGATTTTTTACTCAGTTACTAGTAGACAGTGCTGCTAATGTTAGACTTGTTGTAGCCCCAGTGTAACGACATTCCCTTCCTTTGTCGTATTTCACTTTTCATCACCTTTGGGCCGACCAAAGCAAGGAAGCCAATGGAGCGTCTGCGAAGCGGAGCTGCTATACTGCCAATTTTGCACACAGCAAGATCCCACAAACAGCACCGTGGTAATGACAAGCCAATCTGCCTCTGTGATAGCAACCAGGACACTCGTGGGAACTCTACTGCTCTTCTTCAGATCAGGTCCACATGATATTGCGCTTCCTAATCAAAAGGGCAGATAGAGACCTCTCATCCGAGAGCCAGCACTTTCGACAGTGCAGCACTCCCTCAGTACCGCACTGGACCGAGAGCCAGCACTTTCGACAGTGCAGCACTCCCTCAGTACCGCACTGGACCGAGAGCCAGCACTTTCGACAGTGCAGCACTCCCTCAGTACCGCACTGGACCGAGAGCCAGCACTTTCGACAGTGCAGCACTCCCTCAGTACCGCACTGGACCGAGAGCCAGCACTTTCGACAGTGCAGCACTCCCTCAGTACCGCACTGGACCGAGAGCCAGCACTTTCGACAGTGCAGCACTCCCTCAGTACCGCACTGGACCGAGAGCCAGCACTTTCGACAGTGCAGTACTCCCTCAGTACCGCACTGGACCGAGAGCCAGCACTTTCGACAGTGCAGCACTCCCTCAGTACCGCACTGGACCGAGAGCCAGCACTTTCGACAGTGCAGCACTCCCTCAGTACCGCACTGGACCGAGAGCCAGCACTTTCGACAGTGCAGCACTCCCTCAGTACCGCACTGGACCGAGAGCCAGCACTTTCGACAGTGCAGCACTCCCTCAGTACCGCACTGGAGTGTCAGCCTTGATTTTTGTGCTGAGGTTCTGCAGTGGGACCTGAACCCACAACCTTCAGAGTCAGAGGAGAAAGTATGACCTGCTGAGCCACAGCTATCAACCACATGTAGAAGTTCCTCAGTTCTGAAGAAGAATCAAGATAGACTCAAAATATTAACTCTGTTCCCCTTTCCACAGACGCTGCCAAACCTGATGGGTGGTAAAAATGGCAAAGTATCAAGTTCCCACTGAAACCTGGTGTGTTTCTCCCCGGCGAAACTGGCAGGTTTTCTCTCCAGATCCGATGACACCCTGCCACTCGTGAGGGTTGGGGCCCAAAGACACCGACAAGACCAGCTCCACAGAGATGGGGCACCCTTTTTAAAGGCTGTCCCTACCTCAAAGTAATATTAAAGACCCGCCCAGCTATTCGCCAGCATCGGGTCTTCGGGGCTTTGCCCCTCCCCCATTCACTGGCATTGGGGCATCGCCACCCAGCCATTGCCACCGCCCCCCCCCCCCCCCCCCCCCCCCACCACGTGAACCAAACCCCGGCTATGGGGTTGCCTATCGGCCCAGCCCGATTTTTGCCAAAGGAACCATCATAGCCTTGGGGTGGCACGGTGGCACAGTGGTTAGCACTGCTGCCTCACAGCGCCAGGGACCCAGGTTTGATTCCCAGCTTGGGTCACTGTCTGTGTGGAGTTTGCACGTTCTCCCCGTGTCTGCGTGGGTTTCCTCCGGGCGCTCCGGTTTCCTCCCACACTCCAAAAATGTTCTGGTTAGGCGCATGCTAAATTCTCCCTCAGTGTACCCGAACAGGAGTGTGGGGATTAGGGGATTTTCACAGTAACTTCATTTCAGTGTTAATGTAAGCCCACTTGCAACAAATAAATAAACTTAATCTTAACCCACTCTCAGCAGATGTCCAAACATGGTCACTTTCCTGCAGGATTGCACTGGATTAGAAACATAGAATCCCTACAGTGCAGGAGGCCTTTGGGCCCACCGAGTCTGCACTGACCACAATCCCTCCCAGCCCCCATCCCCATAGCCCCACCTATTTACCCTAGCGAGTCCCCCTGACACTAAGTGGCAATTTAGCATGGCCAATCCACCTAACCCGCACATCTTTGGAGTGTGGGTGGAATCCGGAGCACCCGGAGGAAACCCACACCAACACGGGAGAATGTACAGACTCCGCACAGACAGTGACCCGAGGCCGGGAATTGAACCCGGGTCCCTGGCGCTGTGAGACAGCAGTGCTAACCACTGTGCCACCGTGCCGCCCTTCTTTGTGGTCGAGATGGGGAAATTATAGTTGACATTTCTCTGCTCCCCACCCACCTCTGGGCCACCCTCCGCAACCCCCAATTCCCTCTCTGACTGAGGGGACTTGCAGAAATTCAGGCAACGTTTGACCACCCCGCCACCAGACAAGTCAGTGTGGGGACTGAGGTTCTGGGGATGTCTCTGTATCTGGGAGTCTGGACGTCTACACTTTGTATGACTTTTCTCCCTCTCTCTCTCTTCCCTCTGGTTTACCTTTCCTTCCCCCCACTCCCTGATGGAGATCTTGAACCAGTTGGCCTCGCTGTTTTCTGGTCCCTTCATTTCGCCCTCTCTGCTCCTGAATCTCTTTCTCAGAAATTCAAAATAGGCCTCAGCCCTCGTGAGGTTATTGCGTGGGACCTTTACACATCGCGTAACACGGAGGCTAATTGAACTTCATCCACCCAAAAGCTTGAATCACTTTAATCATGTCAAAGTTTCCGATTATACGCAGCCTTCCCCAGAATTGTCTTTCCGCACAAGGGGGGCTTTGTCCACAGTTGTCAACCCCTCTGCTAGCTCTGAGTTCCCATGGCAACTGCTGGAAGCGGTGCTGCAGAGGCCAAGGGGAACTTGATGGACAAGCGAAGGATAGTTTCACGAGGGTTTCACATGGAAGGGGAGGGGAATTGTTCAGGAGAGTAACAACATTGAGAGAAATTCCTAATTAGTGGCTGATGCCTTTTTTACAGAGAGCAAGAAAGATTTGAGTTGGTGGGAGATAGGGCCAGTTCATTCTAAAACTTTAAAAATAACTTCTGAAAGAACATAATTATAATTTTGACAGACTTAGTGAGCAGAGTTCATTTATTAATTGTACCAAAGAAATTCTTGAAAGCTCGAGATTGCTGCAAAAAAACCCACTGGTTCACGATTATCCGTCAATAAGGAAACCACTCCCAGGTTTGGGCCTGTTGACTTCAATCCAACATCACATGGTTAATTCTTAATGTTCTCTCATTGGTCCAGCAAGCCAACGTTCAGTAACAAAGAGGATCATCGGGGCGGCACAGTGGCACAGTGGTGGGCACTGCTGCCTCACAGCGCCAGGGACCTGGGTTCAATTCCCAGCTTGGGTCACTGTCTGTGTGAAGTTTGCACGTTCTCCCCGTGTCTGCGTGGGTTTCCCCCGGGTGCTCCAGTTTCCTCCCACAGTCTGAAAGATGTGCTGGTTAGGGTGCATTGACCCGAACAGGTGCCGGAGTGTGGCGACTAGGGGAATTTCATTTCACAGTCACTTCATTGCAGTGTTAATGTAAGCCTTACTTGTGACTAATAAATGAGTTCCAAACGCACCGGATCCTGCCCCAACCCAAGTGTAAACCTCAGCTTCTGCACTTTGCCCCTTTACACCAGGGAGCAGATTGTGGCCATTGTACAGGGCAGACTGAATCAGGTTTCTGGGGTAAAGGTCTTTGGAGTGTGGGAGGAAACCGTTCAGTTCTGTGCAGCTTGCAAGGTATCACCCCACAAGAGCTGCAAAAGCTCAAGAATCTGGCACATCACCTTCTCTTCTCATTGGCAATAAATGCCAGCCTTCCCACGGACATTCCAAGAAGAACGAAACAAATTTACTTTGACCACTTTGTGTTTGTGACTACTCTTCAAAAGTACTTTAAAAAAAAATTCTTTCAAGGGATGTGGGCGTCGGGGGCAAGGCCAGCATTTGTTACCCATTCCTAATTGCCCTTGAACTGAGTGTCTTGCTGGGCTATTTCAGAGGGCAGTTAAGAGTCAAACTCGTTGCTGTGGGTCTGGAGTCACATACAGGCCAGACCGGGTAAGGATAGCAGATTTCCTTCCCTATGTCTCGCTCTCTTCATTGGCTGCACGGAGCTTTGGGACCTGACATTATGAAAGCAATTCCATTAATGCAAGACCTTCTTCTGAGGAAGAGAGATACGAGGGGCAAAAATAATGCATCTGTTGACTCACAGCTTGACACTGCCAATGGCTTGGAAGGACCATGGTCATTGGGGCGGCACAACGGTTAGCACTGCTGCCGCACAGCGCCAGGGACCCGGGTTCAATTCTGGCCTCGGGTCACTGTCTGTGTGGAGTTTGCACATTAGAACATAGAACATAGAACATTACAGCGCAGTACAGGCCCTTCGGCCCTTGATGTTGCGCCGACCAGTGAAACCAATCTAAAGCCCATCTAACCTACACTATTCCAATATCATCCATATGTTTATCCAATAACCATTTGAATGCTCTTAATGTTGGCGAGTCCACTACTGCTGCAGGCAGGGCATTCCACGCCCTTACTACTCTCTGAGTAAAGAACCTACCTCTAACATCTGTCCTATATCTATCACCCCTCAATTTAAAGCTATGTCCCCTCGTGTTAGCCATCACCATCCGAGGAAAAAGGCTCTCACTATCCACCCTATCTAATCCTCTGATCATCTTGTATGCCTCTATTAAGTCACCTCTTAACCTTCTTCTCTCTAAAGAAAACAACCTCAAGCCCCTCAGCCTTTCCTCATACGATTTTCCCACCATACCAGGCAACATCCTGGTAAATCTCCTCTGCACCCTTTCCAACACTTCCACATCCTTCCTATAATGCGGTGACCAGAACTGTACGCAATACTCCAAGTGCGGCCGCACCAGAGTTTTGTACAGTTGCAACATGACCTCCTGGCTCCGAAACTCAATCCCTCTACCAATAAAAGCTAACACACCGTACGCCTTCTTAACAACCCTATCAACCTGGGTGCCAACTTTCAGGGATCTATGCACATGGACACCCAGATCCCTCTGTTCATCCACACTACCAATTATCTTACCATTAGCCCAGTACTCTGTATTCCTGTTACTCCTTCCAAAGTGAATCACTTCGCACTTTTCCGCATTAAACTCCATTTGCCACCTCTCAGCCCAGTGTGCAGCTTGTCTATGTCCCTCTGTAACCTGCCGGGTGCTCCGGTTTCCTCCCACACTCCAAAGATGTGCGGATTAGGTGGATTGGCCATGCTAAATTGCCCCTTAGTGTCCAAAGATGTGCGAGTTAGGCGGATTGGCCATACTACGTTGCCCTTAGTGTCAGGGGGACTAACAGGGTAAATATGTGGGGTTGCAGGGATAGGGCTTGGGTGGGATTGTGGTCGGTGCAGGATAAATGGGCCAAATGGCCTCCTTCTGCACTGTAGGTTTCTATGATTCTATGAAATTTACATACAATTGAATGCAGCTAATACGTGTGTGTGTAGGTTTGCTCCCACAGTCCAAAGATGTGCAGGTTAGGTGGATTGGCCACGATAAATTGACCTTTAGTGTCAGGGGGATTAACAGGGTAAATGCATGGTGTTATGGGGATAGGGCCTGGGTGGGATTGTGACTGGTGCAGACTCGATGGGCCGAATGGCTCCTTCTGCACTGTAGAGATTCTATGATTCTATGATATTATCCAAAAGTGCCTGACAGACAAATCTCTAAAACCATAACCCATCTAATCACTTATTCAGCAATCCAATCAAAGCAAAAAACGATTAGTCTTCCACCATTGTCTGTGGTCTCAGGAAAATATATATCAGCAAATTTATTGTGGTGAGCAGGAAGTTGAGGCCGTTTTCTATCTGGATTACAGATTCTGCATGTTGGGAGTAATTGGAAAGGGGGGAGTTGGGATATTAGAATACTGCATGTTGGGGGTGAGTGTGAACTGTTTCAGTACTCTGGCAATGCCATGATATCAGTGGTAGAAATTCACAGGTTACTGCGCTGAGGTTGTACATGGACTTGACAAGAAATTCTGGATGATCTCAGAGTTCCCAAAACATTTGAGTTGTTGCAGATTTGTTCCTGCATTGGACATTGACTTGACATGAGGGGAGCTCCCGTGGCATTGCTCATGGATCTAAATATCCAGAGTTGGGGCCATTTTGGGGCAGGGGGGGAAGAAAGGTGAAGGGGACAAGAGCAGATTCAGGTAAGGGAGTGGGAATTAAGGGCCAGACTCTGCTAGCACAAAGTAGGGGGCGGCACAGTGGTTAGCACTACTGCCTTCCAGCTCCAGGGACCTGGGTTCAATTCCCGGCTTGGGTCACTGTGTGGAGTTTGCACGTTCTCCCCGTGTCTGCGTGGGTTTCCTCCGGGTGCTCCGGTTTCCTCCCACAGTCTGAAAGACGTGCTGGTTAGGTGCATTGGCCGTGCTAAATTCTCCCTCAGTGTACCTGAAAAACAGTGTGGCGACTAGGGTATTTTCACAGTAACTTCATTGCAGTGTTAATGTAAGCCTACTTGTGACTAATAAATAAACTTTTACTTAAACTGAACTGTTAGAATGTTTTGTGGGAATTTGAAACCATACGGCTTATATAAGAATATTGATATGGAGATGCTCGCGTTGGACTGGTGAATCTCACCTAAGGAAGGAGCACGTGATTTTTAATTTGACTTATTATTATCACATGTATTGGGATACAGTGAAAAGTATTGTTTCTTGCGCGCTATACAGACAAAGCATACTGTTCATAGAGAAGGAAAGGAGAGGGTGCAGAATATAGTGTTACAGTCATAGCTAGGGTGTAGAGAAAGATCAACTTAATATTTGATTTGATTTATTATTGTCACATGTATTGGGATACAGTGAAAAGTATTGTTTCTTGTGTGCTATATAAAGCATACTGTTCATAGAGAAGGAAAGGAGAGAGTGCAGAATGTAGTGTTACAGTCATAGCTAGGGTGTAGAGAAAGATCAGCTTAATATTTGATTTGATTTATTATTACCACATGTATTGGGATAGAGTGAAAAGTATTGTTTCTTGTGTGCTATATAAAGCATACTGTTCATAGAGAAGGAAAGGAGAGGGTGCAGAATGTAGTGTTACAGTCACAGATAGGGTGTAGAGAAAGATCAACTTAATGCGAGGTAGGTCCATTCAAAAGTCTGACAGCAGCAGGGAAGAAGCTGTTCTTGAGTCCGCAGTTCTCTGACTCTGAGGTGAGAGGGTAATGTAGCGAATCTTTCTATTCATGAATGCCTTGCGAAATTAGTAAGAAACAACATAGCGTACAAGGGAATTTGCCATTTTCTTGTGATTGGACTGCTTCATTTCTTTGTGGATTATTCGATTTTCCCCATTGTCCACATCTACCTATTTGTCAGTGAAGTTAGTATATTTTTCTTTAGTCTCAGTCTGTAGTGGAGGTGCTGATGGAGTTGTTCTGGGATGCCTTTGAAGCATCGACTTGGACTCTGCCAATTATCTAAGCAGTTCTTACCCAGCCTCAATATGTCGCTGCTTCGATTTTCTTGAGCATCTTTTCATGGTAACAATGGCCGGGTTCTGTCGCAGCTGGAGTCACGTGACGTGGCGCCACAAGGTCAAAGGAGGTCAAAGCCTGTGAAGGAGGGAGGGGGGGAGTCGATGAGAAAAATAGGAATGAAAAGTTCTCCTGGCTGAACGAAAATCTATCGGGAGGAGACAAACAGTCTGGCTTCATCCCACAGGGCCTTTGTTTTCGGATGTGAATCCCTTTTCATCCAGGCTACAGCTGAATGTGTAACCAGGCACGGGGAGGGAGGCCGGCACAAAACATTTACCAGCGGCACAAGCTGCCTTGGAGGGAAAGAAAAATCTACCAGAGGGATCATTCCCAACCCGTCTCCTAGAAACCGGGGAGGGGATTTGCAATTTTCAGGCAAATCCCTCCAGTACTCTTCCCCTCCTCCCCCCAGAACTATTTAAAATCAGTCACGTTTTAATTAAATGTACCACACTGACCCTTCTGGCTACACTCTCGCAAATTAGTTTTGACAACCTCATTATTTGTTCATATAATCACAAACTAAAGCACCTGACTGGTGCAGAAGAACCAGGACTTTGTTCAGAAAGGGTTGCTTTTCTTTACCCAGATGTCTGCTGAACTTTGCATTTTCCTTCAGCCATGGACCCTGTAGTTTTGTTTTTCACATATAATCATCATAACTAACCTCTTGACTCCATTCCTGCAGTCACTTGCCTTGTTTTGTTGTTGATGTCGTTCTTTTAACAAATTTTATTGCATTTTAAGGACAAGCCAGAGAGATTGTTTGCCCCAGCTGAGTTAGGTTTCCAGTGGGAGTTCAGTCAAGAAAAGTCTGCAGGTGAGGCAAGAGCAATAGTTCGAGCAGGACACACAGGAGGTATAATTCCGTGAGCAAATGGGGAACGAGAACAGAGAATGCTGGAAAAACTCAGCAGATTTGGCAGCACCTGTAGGGAGAGAAAGCCGAGGTGGCACAGTGGTTAGCACTGCTGCCTCACAGCGCCAGGGACCCAGGTTCGATTCCCGGCTTGGGTCACTGTCTGTGTGGAGTTTGCACGTTCTCCCCGTGTCTGCATGGGTTTCCTCCGGGTGCTACAGTTTCCTCCCACACTCCAAAGATGTGCAGATAACTTCATTGCAGTGTTAATATAAGCCTACTTGCGACTAATAAATAAACTAACTAACTAAGGTTAGGTGGATTGGCCATGGTAAATTGCCTCTTAGTGTTCAAAGATGTGTGGGTTAGGTGGATTGACCATGCTAAATTGCGTCTTAGTGTCCAAAGATGTGCAGGTAATGCACATGGGTGGTTTATGCACACAGTGCCAGGGACCCGGGTTTGATTCCCAGCTTGGGTCACTGTCTGCGCAGAGTCTGCACATTCTCCCCGTGTCTGCGTGGGTTTCCTCCCACAGTCTGAAAGACGTGCCGGTTAGGTGCATTGGCCGTGCTAAATTCTCCCTCAGTGACCCTGAACAGGCGCTGGAGTGTGGCGACTCGGGGATTTTCACAGTGACTTCGTTACAGTGTTAATGTAAGCCTACTTGTGACACTAATAAATAAACTTTAAAAACTTTGGTGGATTGGCCATGGTAAATTGTCCCTTAGTGTCCAAAGATGAAGTGGATTGGCCATGGTGGATATGCGAGGTTACGGGGATAGGCGGAGGGGAGGGCCTGGGTAGGATGTACTTTCGGAGAGTCCGTGCAGACTCGATGGGCCGAATGGCCTCCTTCTGCACTGTCGGGATTCTATGGAACAGAGTTAACATGTTGATTCCATCCGAGTCTTCGTCGGAACTAAAGAGAGGAAGAAATGTATCGTAAACTGTAGCTTGGAGAGATTACATCAAGATGTAGCAATCTTAAGAACATGAGGCAGATGGCCTGGTGGGGAGGGGAGGAGGGGAGGGGAGGGGGGTGGAGGGGCGAGGTTATTGCTTTGAGACAATAAATGTATGAGATGGGGTTTAAAAGGGTGAAGAGCGATCAATGTTGAGCTCAATCCCTTCTTTGTTAAAAACAGAGCTTGATTTCTATTGTGTCATTCACAATCTCAAGGCTTCCGGAGGGTATGATACTAGTTCATTTCCACATAGTCAGGCCCCATACGCAGCAATCAGATACGATCAGACAATCTTTAGTGAGGTCGGTTGGGAGGGCGAGGGGAACTTGCTTGCTCCACTTTGCAATCGTGCCACGGGGTCACTTGTGGGATCTTGCTGTGCACACACCGCCTGCTGCCTTTTCCTTCATTACAACAGCACGGTGGCACAGTGGTTAGCACTGCTGCCTCACGGCTCCAGGGTCCCGAGTTCGATTCCCGGCTTGAGTCACTGTCTGTGCGGAGTTTGCACGTTCTCCCCGTGTCTGCGTGGGTTTCCTCCGGGTGCTCCGGTTTCCTCCCACAGTCCAAAGATGTGCGGGTTAGGTTGAATGGCCATGCTAAATTCTCCCTCAGTGTCCTGGGATGCGTAGGTTAGAGGGATTAGCGGGTAAATATGTGGGGTTACGGGGATATGGCCTGGGTGGGATTGTGGTCAGTGCAGACTTGATGGGCTGAATGGCCTCCTTCTGCACTGTAGGGATTCTATGATTCTATGAACAGTGACTGGCCCTGCAAAGGGACACCTTTTGGCAGGAGCGCCAAAATATTGCAGGCAAGAGAAAAAGCTTGAAAAGAGCACTTCTGTTATTGAAACACTGAAGGAAAATTCCGAGGACGCTGGAAATCTGAAATGAAAATAAAATGCTGGAAATACTCAGCAGGTCTGTCAGCATCTGTGGAGAGAGAAACCGAGTTAATGTTTTGGGCTGGAGAAGACCTTTCATCAGAACTATTATTCTGTTTGCGAAGTGGGACAACTCATTTTCATCCATGCTGGTAACTAAACTGATTCAGTGAACACGAAAAGTCTCGTTTAATATTTCGAAATCTTTCTCTGATGTATCTTGTGCCTACAGCACTTAATTACAAAGACATCTTGAGAAATACATTCGGGGCTATCAAATTCCTCAATTAAGGAGATAATTGTTTCCACTTGTTTGACCCCTTCATCATGTTTTCAATCGATGAACATCATAAACAACCTCTTGACTCCATTGCCGTAGTCATTCGCGTCTCTGCCTTGTTGTATGATTTGATTTTTCACTCTATCTTCCTCTCGGCAATGCCGGGAACTGCACTGGCAACAGCCCGGTGAGAAACTTCTCTCCAGCTTTGGACTGTCTCATTGAACAAGTCAGACAGGCACAAAAAATAAAAGAAAGACTTGCATTTATATAGTGCCTTTCATGACCACTGGATGTCTCATAAGTGCTTTACAGCGCATGAAGTATTTTTGAAATGTAGCCCGGAATTCATGGACCTTGCCCGCGGCTGGGATTCTCCAGTCCCGCTGCTGTGAATGAAGATTTGGCTGAGCGCCTGTAATAAGGCCTCAGAGGCGGAAGTCCCTTCACCAAAATTCCTTTATTTACAATTCCAACAACACTATCCCGAGTGCTCTCGGTATGCAGCCTATATCCGGAGTGCCAGAGGAACTGGCACTCCTGTTTCATACAGAGCATGGGGCTCCCTGATTGGACCATCAATTTGACCCTTAATCAGGGAACTCTTTTTTTTGTCCAACCAAATAAACAAAATCAAATTAACTCAGGGACAACTCAAAAGGGGCTGCTACCTAAAAAGAGGGGGAACCACCCGAAACAAAAGACAAAGCGGAAACTTAAAACATCAAATTAAATTGTGATTAAAGGGGTCACCCGCTGCCTGGACCTGTGAATGGCACATTTTGATGTGGAGATGCCGGCTTTGGACTGGGGTAAACACAGTAAGAAGTCTAACAACACCAGGTTAAAGTCCAACAGGTTGGACTTTAACCTGGTGTTGTTAGACTTCTTACGATGGCACACCTTGCCAGGCCCAGGAGCAGGTTCACGAGGAGGTCCTCCTCCTTCCCCACCCCCCTCCTCACCGGGTGCCCGTAGATCAGGAGCGTGGGACTGAAGTGCAAACAAAACATCAACAAAAGGTTTTTGTGCAACCTATAACATAAAACATAGACATGGTCCACGGACTCCACAAGATTGCAAAAAGGGCATGCTTGGGAGTCCGTGAACCGGTACAACCTACGGTTGTACGGCACTGCTGCGTGCAGCACCCTTCACCCCAGGTCCCCAAGATAGTGGGGGGAGATCCCTCCGTAGAGGGACCTCCACTGGGGACCTCCGCCGCCCGGCGGCAACAAGGACCCTTAATCAGGGAGTTCATATTCAAGCAGGTCAAACTCAATTGCCTGATTAAAGTCATTACAGCGCCACATTCTCCGTCTCGCTGGCAGCGGTCGCGGGGCTGTGCAAAACCGGAAAATTCCGGCCCTGTCACCGTCGTAGGAAAACCAGCGGCCAGTTTGCGCACAGCAATATCCCACAAACAGCAATGCGATAATGACCAGATACTCTTTTTTTTTGGGTGCTATTGTTTGAGGATAAATATTGGCCAGGACAATGTGGAAAATCCCCCCCCTGCCCTTTTTCAAAACAGTGCCCTGAGAGGGCGGGTTAGTCTCAGACTAAAGAAAGCGCCTCTGACAGTGCAGCACCAGCCCTGGAGCGGGATTTGAACTTCGATCCTTTGAACCCAGAAGCAAGAGTGCTAGCCACTGAGAAACGGCTGATGAAAGGTATGTCAGAGAAAGGTTTCCAAAAGTCAAATAAGACTTTCCTTTCCAAGCAGTGACCGAGTCTGCTTAGCAATTGGCGCATAAATAACTGACAGAATAACGGACATGATGATGAAAGGCCTTTGACTCATTAACTCTGCTCCTTGCTGCACAGATACTACCGGACCTGCCGAGGATTTCCAGCATTTTCTCTTTGCAATCTCAGATTTTTCCAGGATATTTTGCTTTTGTCCGACTTGTCAGCGAGAATGGAGGACTTGGCGTCCGGCCGAAACTCCATTCATTGCAGCGGGACTGGAGAATCCCAGCCCTGGGCGAGGTTGGGGAATCCCGGTATCCATTCACTGCAGCAGGACTGGAGAATCCCAGCCGCAGGCGAGGTCGGGGAATCCCGGCTTCCATTCACTGCAGCGGGACCGAAGAATCCCAGCCGTGGGTGAGGTTGGAGAATCCCAGTCTCTATTCACTGCAGCGGGACTGGAGAATCCCAGCCATGGGTGAGGTTGGAGAATCCCGGTCTCTATTCACTGCAGCGGGACCGGAGAATCCCAGACCTGGGTGAGGTCGGAGAATCCTTGTTTCCATTCACTGCAGCGAGACTGAAGAACCCCAGTCTCCATTCACTGCAGCGGGAGCGGAGAATCCCAGCCACGGGCGGGGTCGGAGAATCCCCGGGGGGTCTCTATTCACTGCAGCAGGACTGGAGAATCCCAGGTGTGGGTGAGGTCAGAGAATCCTCGCCTCCATTCACTGCAGCGGGACCGGAGAATCCCAGCTGCGGGCAAGGTCGGAGAATCCCGGCCTCCATTCACTGCAGCGGGACTGGAGAATCCCAGCCGCGGGCGAGGTCGGAGAATCCCAGCCTCCATTCACCGCAGCGGGACTGGAGAATCCCAGCCGCGGGCGAGGTCGGAGAATCCCAGCCTCCATTCACCGCAGCAGGACTGGAGAATCCCAGCCGCGGGCGTGGTCAGAGAATCCCGGTCTCCATTCACTGCAGGGGGACTGGAGAATCTCAGCCGCGGGCGAGATCTGGGAATCCCGACCATTACCTTAATGAGAAGGTGCAAGCATCATGTACTACCATCCCCCTCTCCCCCCCCAACTTCCCCGTTCTCTTAATATCCCATCAGGCAATGTTAAGGATTTTTTTTGAAGGCTTAGATTAGATTGTCTTGAGCTTGAAGGAGTGGCACTGTGAGTCAGAGGGAAAGAGTGTAACAGGATGCTGAACAGATGCTAGCTTCAGACGGTCAGTGCGGAAGAGGCTAATGACTGTGTGTGTATCACAGATTCAATTCCGGGGCTGCTGTGGTCATTTTGTATGAAGTGCATCTGGGAATAAGTTACTTGCACAATGAATAATTCACAACGACTCTCATTCTGCACCTGCATCTGAAATCTCAGCCTTCGGAGAGCTCTGAAAAGCTCGAGAAGGAATCTGCTGCAAGTGCAAAAAAAAGGCAGATTTTCTCTTTGCACAATTATAATGGGATCAGAAACCTGCCGTTTAGAAACGGGGTTCTGAGTAAAAATTCTCTCCCTTTTGATATTGAACATTTTGGACACAATTTATAACCGGAACTAAAATGGAGTTAGTATACAGATCAGTCCATGGGCCGTCCAGGGCATCACGGTGGTTAGCACTGCTGCCTCACAGCGCCAGGGACCCGGGTTCGATTCCCAGCCTTGGGTCACTGCCTGTGTGGAGTTTGCACATTCTCCCCGTGTCTGCGTGGGTTTCCTCCGGGTGCTCCGGTTTCCTCCACAGTCCAAAGATGTGCGGGTTGGGTTGATTGGCCATGCTAAATTCTCCCTCAGTGTCAGGGGAATTAGCAGGGTAAATATGTGGAGTTACGGGAATAGGGCCAGGGTGGGATTGTGGTCGGTGCAGACTCGATGGGCCGAATGGGCTAACAGGCTTGAAGGGCTGAATGGCCTCCTCCTGGGACTCAGAACTTGAACTGACTTCAGCACCTGGTTTACTTCTGTGAACGACTCTGAGAGATGTGTTGATGACAGACGTATCTGGCTGACTGATATTAATTCTCTGCTGAGGTGCTGGGGCACGTAGCGGAAACCTTATCTGTAATCCAGAGAAAGAAATACTAATGGAAAGATTTAAATTCATAGATTGCATCTCATAGAAACTTATAAAATTCTAACAGGGTTAGACAGGGTAGATTCAGAAAGAATGTTCCCAATGGTGGGGGAATCCAGAACTAGGGGTCATCGTTTGAGGATAAGGGGTAAACTTATAAAATTCTAACAGGGTTAGACAGGGTAGATTCAGAAAGAATGTTCCCGATGGTGGGGGAGTCCAGAACTACGGGTCATAGTTTGAGGATAAGGGGTAAACCTTTTAGGACTGAGGTGAGGAGAAATTTCTTCACCCAGAGGGTGGTGAATGTGTGGAATTCACTCCCACAGAAAGTAGTTGAGGCCAAAACATTTTGTGATTTCAAGAAGAAATTAGGTATAGCTCTTGGGGCTAAAGGGATCAAGGGATTATGGGGGGGAAGGGAGGATCGGGATATTGAATTTGATGATCAGCCATGATCAAAATGAATGGTGGAGCAGGCTCAAAGGCCGAATAGCCTATTCCTGCTTCTAGTTTCTATGTTTCTATCAAGATATGGTTTCGGAAGGATGTGAGGTTCCTCGAGAGGGAGAATTCCCAGAGTGGTTCCAGGGATAAGGGGGTTTTAGCTCCAAGGTTAGGGTTGGAGAAGCTGGGGGTGTTTCCCTTGGAGCGAAGGGGATTGAGGAGAGATTTGATCGAGGTGGGCAAATTTATGACAGCTTTGGATAAGATAGACATTTTCCCATTGGCTGATGGTGCAAGGATTAGGGAGACACAGATTTAAGGCCTTGGGTCAGAGACACAGGCAGGGGATGAGAGGAGGGACTGTATGTCGCAGCGAGTGGGAGCTGGAACTCACTGCTTACGAGGGGCGGGGGTGGAAGTAGAGAAGATGCATGATTTCAAAAGGAAATTGGGTGGACGTTTGAGGGAAATAAGCTTGCAGGGATAGAGCGGGGGGAATGGGACTGACTGGGTTCGTCTCCAGCAGGCTCAACCTATCTGTTTGTGAGGGGGAGCCACATTTCACACCCAAGGGGCAAATGAGTACATTTCAGACAGATAAGGTCTGGCACATCATTCAACACGGATTTCAAAAAGGTTGAGGTGTGAAGAAAGGAAACAACTTGCTGAGCGAAAATGAAGCAATAATCGAGAACCAAAAAAAAGAGTAATTAATAAAAAGTATGAGAGGGTCAGAATGTGTAAGTCCGGCTCACTTCCAGCCTTGTGATGTTCACTCATTCACCCTCGCCCGTTGTGTGAGTGGGTGTGAGTGGGTGTGAGTGGGTAGTGTGTTGGTGAGTTTCTCTCTTACATTTGCCGCAGGCTGCATAAGCCTTCTCTACAGAGAGCTGGCATGGATTAGATGGGCCAAATGGCTTCCTTCTGTGCTGGAATCATAGAATCCCTACCAAATCCCTACAGTGCAGAAGGAGGCCATTCAGCCCATCGAGTCTGCACCGACAGCAATCCCACCCAGACCCTATCCCCGTAACCCCATATATTTACCCCGCTAATCCCTCTAACCTATGCATCCCTAGGGGGCAATTTAACATGGCCAATCAACCTAACTCGCACATCTTTGGACTGTGGGAGGAAACCGGAGAACCCGGAGGAAACCCACGCAGACACGGGGAGAATGTGCAAACTCCACACAGAGGCAGCAGCCTGTGCCGCCCCGAATGGCTCGATGAATCTCTATAGCACCTTTCACGACCTCAGCACAGTAACGGCAAATCAACTTCTCAAAAATGATTTTGGATAGGGTTAAGAATTGGACACATTTTATACTCTAGCTTGTTTTGTAGAATCCTACAGTGCAGAAGGAGGCTATTCGGCCCATCAAGTCTACACTGACCACAATCCCATCCAGGCCCTCTCCCCATAACCCTAGGCATTTACCCTCGCGAGTCCCCCTGACGCTAAGGGGCAATTTAGCACGGCCAATCCACCTAACCCGCACATCTTTGGAGTGTGGGAGGAAACTGGAGCTGCTGGAGGAAACCCACGCAGACACGGGGAGAACATGCAGTGACCTAAACTGGGAATCGAACCTGGGTCCCTGGCGCTGTGAGGCAGCAGTGCCAACCACTGTGTCACCCCTTTTGGCTTGGCCATAACAGTTGGAGGGGCAAGATGCAAATATAAAAGGTAAAAACTGGTTACTGTTATAAGGTAGGAAATCAGGTCTCTACTATACTTGATACACTATTCCAGATCACTTCACACATCACATCTCACTTAAGGTTCTACATAATGCCTGTGAGAACTGGTTTGGTGTTGTGGGTGCAAACCTCTCTCCAGAAAGTCAAATCAGTATCTCCTGGTCCCCAAGTGCTAAATTATTCCTTTCAAATTAGTGTCCAAATAGTGCCTGGTATATTTCTAAACTTGGTGGCCTATACGCATGCTAATGTGGTATGATGGAGACAGAATCAGAACTGCAGTGGTCTTGCCGAGGCCTCAAACATGTGACTGTGAATGAATTAGTGCTGCTTGTTATGTTTTTAACAATGTCTAATAATATCTCCTTCTTCGGGTCAGCATCTATTTTGTCCCTTGCACCTCTGGGATGTTTTTTCTGTGTTAAAAATGCACAGTTGTTGTAGCAGTTGGTGGTAGTGATATTCGAGGCCGTCAAAGGAGTCATGGTAGGAGGTTGTGTTCGTAACTAAAGACTACAATCTGATTCATGCCAAAACCAACGTAATTTTCTCTCAGCTCCCACAATTTTTTGGCATGTCAGCTACGACTCTCACCAACTTTTACAGATGCACCATAGAAAGCATCCTTTCTGGTTGTATCACAGCTTGGTTTGGCTCCTGCTCTGCCCAAGACCGCAAGAAACTACAAAAGGTCATGAAGGTAACCCAATCCATCACGCAAACCAGCCTCCCATCCATTGACTCTGTCTACACTTCCCGCTGCCTCGGAAAAGCAGCCAGCATAATTAAGGACCCCCACGCACCCCGGACATTCTCTCTTCCACCTTCTTCCATTGGGAAAAAGATACAAAAGCCTGAGTTCACGTACCAACCGACTCAAGAACAGCTTCTTCCCTGCTGCTGTCAGACTTTTGAATGGACCCACCTCGCATTAAGTTGATCTTTCTCTACACCCTAGCTATGACTGTAGCAGTACATCCTGCACACTCTCCTTTCCTTCTCTATGAACAGTATGCTTTGTCTGTATAGCGTGTAAGAAACAATACTTTTCACTGTATCCCAATACATGTGACAATAATAAATCAAATCAAATATTAAGTTGATCTTTCTCTCCACCCTAGCTGTGACTGTAACACTATATTCTGCACTCTCTCCTTTCCTTCCCTATGAACGGTATGCTTTGTCTGTATAGCGTGTAAGAAACAATACTTTTCTCTGTATACTAATGCACGTGACAAAAATAAATCAAATCGAAGATTTAGCAAGTATGGCATAGCCATCCAAATCAGGAAGCCTTTGGTTACACTCTTTGGTCCGAGCCAGGGGAGTTGTAGGG
The DNA here is from genome assembly GCF_964213995.1 of Mustelus asterias. Lineage (NCBI taxonomy): Eukaryota > Metazoa > Chordata > Chondrichthyes > Carcharhiniformes > Triakidae > Mustelus > Mustelus asterias. The sequence goes on along the minus strand of NC_135834.1, from coordinate 11,101,161 downwards.
CCTCTGGCCTAGGGAGAGGGAATCTCAGTTAGGTGTGTTTGTGGGTGAGAAGGGAAAAAAAATCCAACTTGGCTCTAATCGTCAATGTTAAATACGCCTGTCGATAACTGAAGGATTACATATGGAAATGGCCACAGGGACTGCTGGGGACCTATGACCCTGCACACCCTTTAAAAGGGGGCTAAACGCTCCCTTAATATCAACATTGAATTCAAAGGTCAGAAACGTTCCATTGTCCAGCACTAATATCACTGGACCTCAAATCAGCACAGCGGGAATTTATACTTTGCCCGCTCTGCAGTCCATATTTGCTGGGAAAAAATTGAGCACGAACACTTTGTGATGTGGAGTTGCCGGCGTTGGACTGGGGTAAGCACAGTAAGAAGTCTCACAACACCAGGTTAAAGTCCAACAGGTTTATTTGGAATCACGAGCTTTTGGAGCGCCGCTCCTTCATCAGGTGAGTGGGTCTAATCTGCTTGGCAGTGTCTCGCAGCTGGACTGCTGCATCCTGAGCGCAAGTTGAGAATATGGACCCTATCTTGGTTTCCAGTTTGCGGCGTCTGCTGTAGAGCTGGTATACGAGGTGGTTTAGGAGTGTGAGAGAGGCGCGACGGCAAAGTCTCTCAGCACAGTCTGTGTTGTAGGTCGCCTTGAGTGGGTTCGTGATCTGTAGTCCTTTCGGGA